>NW_026652288.1:81546800-81603791 GCF_009828535.3 Hylobates moloch | reverse complement strand
GAAACACCAATGGTTCTGTAGACATACCTTTAGAGATAAGGCCTGTTTAAACCAAAAGCCCACTCTAAATCAATCAAGACCTGTTTCTGAAGTGCAATCCAAGGGACTAACTCACCCTTTTGTCTCCTGGAATATTTTTTACAAATTCTTCAACATATTTTTTATAATAGATTATTATTAAAACATTTTGTGTATAATAGGATTTTCTATGTAAAGCACCAAATTGTCAAGATTGGGTAGCCTAAATTCTGAAAAAAATCTAAAGAGGAAACTTCTGTAAAATTTCATTTTTGCACCCTGCTCCCAACCCCACTGATGTGGGAGGAGTTGTTTAAGACAGTGTCCTAATTATTTTGAATATACCTTTTTAGAGTCCATCCTTTGATTCTGTGAAAGCTTTTGAACAGGGAAGTGACATAATCTTTGAAAACCAGTCCTAATCATTAATTAAGCCTCCAGGACTACAGATCACATTAAAAATTTTTAATTATATTAATTTTTGAAACGTTGTTTTAAAGTTCAAAAAGTATAAAAAGGATAGCCCCTCCATCACCCAGTTTCTCTCCCCAGAATTAACCAATGTTACCAAACTGTGTGTGTACTTTCAAATAAAAATATGCAAATAGAAATATGCACTGAATATATTAATGTTTCACCAAATTGGAAGAACATCAATTTGTTTTTGGGAAGAGAGACTTTCCCAACTCCACACTAATTGTATTCCACATCCTATATTTTCTTCCACACTAATGGGCTGGTAGAAGAGGGCCTGTAATCTTGAGAGAAAAAAAGCAGAAAGAAAATGGAGGGATCTAGGAAGCAGGATGACACTGAGAGAGAAGCGGTGACTGCCTAATTGGAACTAAGCGCCCAGGATTTGCGTGAGGCACTGGGGCAAAGATGAGGGTTCTAACTGGGCAGACATCTCCAGCCACTGACCATGTCTCACCCCTTGTCACACTCATCCTGAGTGCACACCAGGCCTCAGGGACAGAGGCCAACTCAATCTTCAAGACATTCAGTTTTAGAGTTTATAGTAAGGGAGCTTATTCACAAAGAAATGCTTCTATTTTCTTGGTAGCTTGACATGGTGGCACCAAGCCAGTTTTGAACATCATAATAAAAGAGTTAAAATATGGAGAGAAATTTTATGAACTTGAGAAAAGTCTGTTTTTTCCAACTTCCTTCTCAATAATTAAATATGTGCTCTTTGCTTATCATCCTATCTGAAGTGATTTAAAACTCTGATATGAGTGTGCCTCTGAGAAACAGGCTTTCACTGTAGGTGAAATGTTTCTAAGATGTCTTCAGAGCCAGAGCTCACTATACTAAAGACATTGGATTGCTATTGATTTACTGATAGGCTGATGAGCCAGGCAATTTGCTCACCAGGCACCCAAGTGAGAAATTATGACAGGAAGTTTTGTTGGGGGTGAGGAGGAGAGTGACTCACCAGCCTTGGTAATATTCCAAGCATCAGGCAAGAGTATAACAACTCAGGTCTTGGCTAATTGTAAAACTTAACCATTAACGCAAAGGTCCACAAAACTAAAGGAATCAATGACGTATCTCCTCAGTTAAGATAAGAAAGCATTTTAACCCTTGGCTTTAAAGTCCTAACTTTTAAAATGAATAGTTCACTCCCAGCACAAGATACAATTAAGCATACCAGAAAAATGCAGGCCTATTTTGGTTAAATTGTCAAATTCCATATGTTGCTAGGTGAGTGGTCATAATAGGACTTTATTAAGCAGTGAGAAAATTGGATGACAATAGATGACACCTGAACAGTTGTACTGTTTCCCGTGTCAGTAGTGCACAGACCCTTGTAATTATAACTTAGGATAATTATTAGAAAAGAAGTTAATGTCATGTTTAAATGTGGAACCTTCACATTTTAAATGTACAGGACATCTATTGGAAGAGACCCCAGCTGTACAGTCTGTGAATATTGTACCCAAAGTGATAATCCTGGAGTAGTGATAACACTATGGTTCTCTCTCTATAACGGTCTGTTCAAACCAATGTGACTAATTAAGCAGATATTTGATCACTACCCACTGTCCACTGAGACTAGCTCTGCCACCTGGGGCTAGAGTCACTCCCCACCTCGATCTCACTCCTGTAAAATGGAAGCATGGAATTGCCTCTTATCTGTTATATAAATTAAAATGACCTCTTTGGCAGTAAAAATGATTTAAGTAAACAGTCAGTATTTTGTGACTCACAAAACTGAGATAATCTTTAAAACTGTCCTAGGTATTCCTTGTGGAGAAGGCAGGGCGACGTTCTCTCTTTCTAATTGGAATGAGTGGGATGTTTGTTTGTGCCATCTTCATGTCAGTGGGACTTGTGCTGCTGGTAAGTTTGGTGGCTGCACTGAGGTTTTTCATTAACATATGATGATGGTACCTGGCACCTCTGTGGTCCAGGTTAAAGTGCTTTGTATTCAAAAATATTTGAGACTGACTTATGAAATAAAGCCAGAGCAACAGCATAAAATCAAAGGAGATATATAAAGAAAAGATGAACTAGTTTCTTGGGTTTAAGACTGAATATCAGCATGTAAATTCTGGTTGTCATCCAGGGAGGCCATGTACCCATGGTTAGAGCATAGGCTCTGGATTCACCGCCAACTGGGTTTTAATGCTGACTCTGCCACATGGCTTCCTGTGTGACCTTGGGCATGTACCTGAACCTCTGGCCTCCTGGCATTGTCATCCACTACTTCACAGGGAGCTACACATCTTGCCTGGAAACCTTAGTATGAGTAGGAGCAAAGGTCACTGGATCCTTGCCCTGCCTCTTTCACAGGAAAATCCTAATCCAGAGGATTTCCTTATAAGAAATCTAAGTCTAAAGAGTTAAGCATGATTCAGACTAGAATAATTTCTCTCAGAATAGAATAACTTATACTTGCTTGAACAAAATACATTAGAAAAAGTTGTATGCCTGCCTGTGAACTCAGAGGCTACTTAGCTAAAGGAAAAAGCAGCCAATGATCTCAGCCCCACTATTGTTTTTGTTTTTTTCCTCAGAATAAGTTCTCTTGGATGAGTTATGTGAGCATGATAGCCATCTTCCTCTTTGTCAGCTTCTTTGAAATTGGGCCAGGCCCGATCCCCTGGTTCATGGTGGCTGAGTTTTTCAGTCAAGGACCACGTCCTGCTGCTTTAGCAATAGCTGCATTCAGCAATTGGACCTGCAATTTCATTGTAGCTCTGGGTTTCCAGTACATTGCGGTAAGCAGCCTAATATTCCACAGATTTACTGAACAGAAGAGAGGGTCAAACAACTGCTAACTCGAAGTCTGTGTTTGCTTTCTATCCAGGACTTCTGTGGACCTTATGTGTTTTTCCTCTTTGCTGGAGTGCTCCTGGCCTTTACCCTGTTTACATTTTTTAAAGTTCCAGAAACCAAAGGAAAGTCTTTTGAGGAAATTGCTGCAGAATTCCAAAAGAAGAGTGGCTCAGCACACAGGCCAAAAGCTGCTGTAGAAATGAAATTCCTAGGAGCTACAGAGACTGTGTAAAAAAAAAAAACCCTGCTTTTTGACATGAACAGAAACAATAAGGGAACCGTCTGTTTTTAAAGGACGATTCCTTGAGCATTTTATACCCACATCTTTAAGTATTGTTTTATTTTTATGTGCTCTCATCAGAAATGTCATCAAATATTACCGAAAAAGTATTTTTTTAAGTTAGAGAATATATTTTTGATGGTAAGACTGTAATTAAGTAAACCAAAAAGGCTAGTTTATTTTGTACACTAAAGGGCAGGTGGTTCTAATATGTTTAGCTCTGTTCTTTAAAACAAGGTTCTTCTAAAATTGAAGAGGTTTCAACATATCATGTTTTTTTAACACATAACTAGAAACCTGAGGATGCAACTAATATTTATATATTTGAATATCATTAAATTGGAATTTTCTTACCCATATATCTTATATTAAAGGAGATATGGCTAATGGCAATAAGTTCCATGTTAAAATAGACAACCCTTCCATTTATCTCACTCAGCTTTTTTCTTGACTACTAGAATTTGTATTTTGCTTAAAATTGTACTTTTGTTCTGTAGTTTCATGTGGAATGGATTATAGAGTATATTTAAAAATGTCTACAGAGAAAACCTTTCATTTTTGGTAGGCTTATCAAAATCTTTCAGCGCTCAGAAAACCATTTTAGTTCCTTTATTTAATGGCCAAATGGTTTTTGCAAGATTTAACACTAAAAAGGTTTCACCTGATCATATAGCCTGGGTTATCAGTTAACATTAACATCTGTTATAAAACCATGTTGATTCCCTTCTGGTACAATCCTTTGAGTTATAGTTTGTTTTGCTTTTTAATTGAGCACAGCCTGGTTTTCACATACACTCAAACAATCATGAGTCAGACATTTGTTATATTACCTCAAACTCCTAATAAGTTTGATCAAATCTAATGTAAGAAAATTTGAAGTAAAGGATTGATCAGTTTGTTAAAAATATTTTCTGAATTATTATGTCTCAAAATAAGTTGAAAAGGTAGGGTTGGAGGATTCCTGAGTGTGGGCTTCTGAAACTTCATAAATGTTCAGCTTCAGACTTTATCAAAATCCCTATTTAATTTTCCTGGAAAGATTGATTGTTTTATGGTGTGTTCCTAACATAAAATAATCGTCTCCTTTGACATTTACTTCTTTGTCTTAGCTGTATACAGATTCTAGCCAAACTATTCTATGGCCATTACTAACATGCATTGTACACTATCAATCTGCCTTTACCTACATAGGCAAATTGGAAATACATAGATGATTAAACAGACTTTAGCTTACAGTCAATTTTACAATTACAGAAATATAATTCTGATGGGTCCCAAAAGCTTAGCAGGGAGCTAACGTATCTCTAGGCTGTTTTCTCCACCAACTGGAGCACTGATCAATCCTTGTTATGATTGCTTTAATGTGTATTGAAGAAAAGCACTTTTTAAAAAGTACTCTTTAAGAGTGGAATAATTAAAAACCGCTGAACATTTGCCTTGTTTTCTAAAGTTGTTCATATCTATGTAATTTAGCAGTCCAAACAACAAGAAATTGTTTCTTTTCAGTGTGATTTGTTTTTCTTTTGGGCCAGTTTGGGATAAACTATTTTCACTTGGGATTTCAGGATACAGTCAAAATGAGCTTAAATAACTCAGGACGTCTTTGTGCTAAACTGTGAACTCTGGACAAAAATAGAGAGTCTCTGAATAGGGCAGGAGCAGGAAAATGGCTCCTGGGTGGCTCTTGTACGCTTCTTCAGGATGCTGATGGCCTTTGGGAAGCCCGGTGTAAACAATGATAAAGGAGCTTAACACTTTTATAGGCGATGTATGTGATTTAATCAAATTACTATTCCTGATCTCATTTACTAACAGAATAAAGTGGTAAATATTTAAATTAAAAATTCCAAAGACCACTTTTAAGTGCTTCTTCACTATTTTGACTGGCCCATAAACACCAGAAATTCAGACCCTGAAGTTTTCTGCCTCAGAGAAATTTAAGTACCTTATATTGTTTCCCTTCTACAACTTTTTCCTTGCAAAGATACATGTGAGTTGAAAAGAAACATTAAAGGGAAATAAGAAGCTGATAAAGCTTTATAGGAGGACCAAAGAACTAGCTTACTATAATAAAAAAAAATTTAAGTCTTCAATGGTATACATCATAATAAAAAATAAAATTGACACTAATTAATTAAATTTAGTCTCAGGGAAATTAGATGTTAATTTGAACACCTAACTTTCCATGTACTCTCTCATTTTTGTGGAAGTGTTTCTATACTCTAATGTCTTTACAAATGTGATTTTTCTCTTAGCTTGTTTGAAGTACGAGAATTAGAGTTTTTGGTCTGGCATTCACCTGCTACATCTAGGATTGCCCACTGTCATGACTCCCAGGAAAAGGTCCTATCTTAGCTTCCTCCTCCCTACTTTCCTCTACATGGTCAGCACTGTAATGCAGCTAAGATGTAGGAAGGCATTGCTCCCTCTCCCTACACTTCAAGGAGTTACAGTCTAATGGGGAGTTCAGGAAGGCCAGAGAATTAACATCCCCATCTGTATCTTTTGCCTTCCATGAACCTGGGTTTCGAGCCCTCTCTTGTAAAATGGGCACAGTAATATTACCTACCTCAGAGAGTTGTGAGGATTAAACATGAAGTGCCAAGCATAGTTCCTGGTACAAAGACAGTACTCAATAAATGCTACCTAAAACTAGTATTCATAGCAATACTGTTAGGATAAAGAATTATCATATATGAGATAGTTCCAAATTTTTGTTTTCTTTTTTAAAAAAAAGGAGTTTTATAAGTTCAAGCTAATATTTTCTTACTTCAAAGAAACAATCTCACAACAATGAGGGAATAGTAAGAATCAGAAGAGATTACTAACCTGGTAGGGGAGCTATCACAATCTCAAAGGTGGTTTTCCCAGGGCATGGCTCATCCATTACACTCCAGATGTGCTGACCCCTGCCATTTCCCCAAATGCGGGAAACCCAACTGCATAGTTTGTAGTAGTGGGGGACTGTGTTCATGCGTTCCCCTGAAAAAAAAAACAACAACAACAAAGAATCAGAAGAGATACTAGGCTATCTAATTCCTAAATCCAAACCTGGTATTTCTAAGATTATAAGAATTTTTATTGCATTTTCTGAATTTGCTTTTGCATAAGTTATGTTATTTTTACAGGGTCTATATGTACTATTATTTCTTAGAATAATACTAATTATAAAACAAAATTCTGTATATCACATTTAAATGTAATTTAATAGAATTATAATCACAAGACAAGACCAAACTTTGTTGATAATCCTCAGTAATTGCGAAAGAGGTATATACATGTAGGCCAGCATACATCCATAAACTACTTCTTGTTGCTAGTCTAATTGTTCCACATGTAGCAAATACAGCAGTTCAGCAATATCTTGTGCTTACAGGGTCCTAAGCAGAGGTGATGAGTCAAGTGTAAATATATATATATATATGTTTTTTTTATTTTTCATGGCAATTGTATATTAGTGACCTGGGGAGAAAAGGTTTATTGACAACCACTCTAATCCATCTGCTGCTATTTTTACTGCTAATTTGGTGCACATTAAAAAGAATGATCATGAAAAGAAACTACTTTGAGTTAAAAGTATATATATAATATACACACACAAGTTTGATATCAATAAATACATTTCTGAATGCTTAGTGTTGCTTCATTTATATAGAAAAAAACACACTTTAAAAACTGGTATTGGTTTATTATATATACTCATTTCCTTCTCACAGTACTTTCCCATTCTCATTTTAGAAATAAAATGTGAATGATTTTTTAAGGCCAAATTTTATTCCCATCTGGCAGTTGTTTTGATTACAAGTAGTGGAAAAACTAACCTCAAGATTAAATAAGAACAGTAGAAGAGAAATGAATGACTCCGTTTGATGAAAATAATTTAATTCAGCAAATATTTAATTAGAGTTCCCTTTATGAACAAGATACTTTGTTAAAGTAAAGCTCTCATAAAAGAACTAAGATTTAAAAACAACTAGTTATAGTACTATAAGGAGTGTAGTAAGAGTATAGAAAGTATACATAAGTGGTTTTCAAATTTTTAAGCTGACACCTTAAGTTTTTTGTCAAATATTTGAAAATCTGCAAAAGATGCAATTTTTCAGAATATAGAATATATTGGCATTTTAAAAAATTACTGTGCTATTTATTCAATTGAACTTAAAAACTATAGTAATTTGTTACTATCCACCATCAAAAAAACAAAGACATCATGTATAAGCTTTTCATATCTATCTATATCTAGATATATCGATATCTAGATAGATAGATAGATAGATAGATAGATAGATAGATAGATAGATAGATAGATAGATAGATAGATAGATAGATAGATAGATAGATAGATAGATAGATAGATAGATTCCTCCAGCTGCAAAGGACATGATTTCTTTTTTTTACCTGTGTAGTATTCCATAGTGTATATATATATCACACTTTCTTTATCCAATCAACTATTGATGGACACTTTGATTCCATGATTTTGTTGTGAATAGGGCTGCATTAAACATACAAGCTCACATGTCTTTTAGACATAATATTTTTTTTTCCTTTTGGTAGATGCCTAGGAGTGGGATTGCTGGGTTGGATCGTAGTTCTATTTTTCATTCTTTGAACACTCTCCATACTATTTTATTAACACACAGATGTACTAATTTACATTCCCACCAACAGTGTATAAGCATTCCCTTTTCTCTGTGTCCACACTAACATCTGCTGTTTTTTGACTTCATAGTACCCATTCTGACTGATGTGAGATGTATCTCATTGTGGTTTTAATTTGCATTTCTCTGATGATTAGTGATGTTGAGAATTTTTCATATGTATGTTGGCCACTTGTATGTCTTCTTTCGGGGACATGTCTGTTCATGTCCTTTGCCCACTTTTAATGGATTGTTTTTTCTTGTTGTTTGTGTTCCTTGTAGACTCTGGGTATCAGTCCTTTGACAGATCCATAGTTTGCAAATATTTTCTTCCATTCTGTAGGTTGTCTGTTGACTCTATTATTATTTTGTTGTGCAGAAGCTTTTTAATTAAGCCTCATTTGTCTATTTTTGTTTTTTGTTGCATTTGTTTTTCAGGTCTTAGTCATAAACACATTGCCTAGCCCAATGTCCAGAAGAGTTTTTCCTAGGTTTTCTTCTAGGGCTTTTATAGTTTCAAGTATTACATTTAGGTCTTTAATCCATTTTGAATTATTTATATATAGTAAGAGTTAGGGGTCCCAGTTCATTATCCTGCATATGACTAGCCTATTTTCCCAGCACCATTTATTGAATAGGGTATCCTTTCCCCATTGTTTATGTTTGTCGAAGATAAGTTGGTTATAGGCATGTGGATTTATTTCTGCATTCTCTATTCTGTTCCATTGATCTATGTGTCTATTTCTGTGCCAGTACCATGCTGCTTTAGTCACTATAAGCTTGCAGTATAATTTGAAGTCAGATAATGTGATGCCTCTGACTTTGTTCTTCTTGCTTAGCATTGCTTTGACTATTCAGGCTATTTTTTGGTTCCATATAAACTTCAGGATTGTTTTTTCTAAATCTGTGAAGAATGATGTTATTAATTTTATAGGAATTGTGTTGGATCTGTATATTGCTTTGGGTAATTTGATCATTTTAATGATATTGATTCTTCCAATCCATGAGCAAGAGATGTTTTTCCATTTGTTTGTGTCATCTACTATTTTTTTCATCAGTGCTTTGTATTTCTCCTTGTAGAGGTCTTTCACCTCCTTGGTTAAATGTATAATCCTACTTTTTGTGTGTGCATGGCTATTGTAAATGGGATGGAGTTCTTCATTTGGTTCTCAGCTTGAGCATCATTGGTGTATAGATATGCAACTGACTTTTGTGCATTAATATTATGTCCTGAAACTTTACTGGAATTTTTTATAAGGATTAGCAGTCTTTTGAAGGAATCTTTAGGGTTTTCTAGGTATAAAATTATGTCATCAGCGAACAGAGATAATTTGACTTCCTCTTTTCCAATTTGGGTGCCTTTTATTTTTTCTCTTGCCTGATTTTTCTGGCTACGACTTCCAGTATTGTGTTGAATAGAAGTCGTGAGAGTGGACATTCCTGTCTTGTTCCAGTTCTTATGGGAAATGCTTTCAACTTTTCCCCATTCAGTATGATGTTAGCTGTGAGTTTGTTATATATGGCTCTTATTATTTTGATGTATGTTCCTTCAATGCCTAGAGTCTTGAGAGTTTTCATCATGAAGGGATGTTGGATTTTGCTGAATGCTTTTCCTGTTATCTATTGTTATGATCATATGGTTTACGTTTTTGTTTTCATTTTGTTTTTATTATCCCTTCTTCATATTCAATTTTGGGGTTTTTTAAAAGTTTTTAATTCTGCTTATGTGGTTAATCACATTTATTGATTTGCATCTGTTGAATCATCCTTGCATTCCATGAATAAAATCTACTTGATCACAATGAATTATCTTTTTGACACACTCTTGGATTTGGTTTGCTAGTATTCTGTTAAGGATCTTTGCATTTATGTTCATTAGGGATATTGTTCTGTAGTTTTTTTTTTTTGTTCTTGTTGTGTCCTTGCCTGATTTTGGTATCAGGGATACTGATTTTGTAAAATGAGCTATGGAGAAATCTCTCATTCTCACTTTTTTGGAATAGTTTCAGTAAGATTGGTACTAGCTCTTCTTTGTATATCTCATAAAATTTGGCTGTGAATCTGTCTGTTCCTGGGCTTTTTTTGTTGAAAGATTTTTATTATTGCGTCAATTTTATTAACTGCTATTGGTCTGATCTGGATTTCTGCATCTTTCTCATTCAGTCTTGGGAGGTTTTATGTTTCCAGGAATGTATCCATTTCCTCTAGGTTTTCTAGTTTGTGTGCCTCTGGCACTAGGCAGAGTATAGGGTTCCCAGGGGTCCCTTCCAAAGCTCTGCTGCTAAGGTAGCTGGAGCAGGCAAAACTGGGCTGGTCTAAGCACCAACCTTGGTGGGGGCCTGGGGCAGCTCTCAGGCCATGGGGCCCCTCCTCCGGGGAGGAATGGAAGTGCCTCTACTGTGCCACAGAGCCCACTCAGGGGAAAAGGGGCAGCCCTGGGTTTTCAACCCAGCAGGGGGCTAGGGCATACCCAGCAACAAGCCCAACTGGTTGGGCTAGTCACAAGCCTTCTGTGCCCAGATTTTCAAGGTATTCCAGGTATTCCAGACCATGAGACTCCCTGTGCAAAAGCTGTAGCTATCAGGTCATACGTCTTGCCGTCCAGTCTCACAAAGGGAGGGACGCCCAGCTCCCCACCTCCACATGAACCCACACCATACTTTTCTCTGTGTTATGACAGTGGGATCTCTGCTCCTGCCCAAAATCAGGCCACAGATCTCATCTCCATACCTCTGGGTAGTGTGTTCAAGTCCTGAGGACCTGGGACAAGAGCAGTGGATTTGTCCTCTTGCCCCTCAAGGTCAAGCACTGGCTGTGATACGCGCATGAACTGCTCCCAGGCCACCAACAAACCACTCGGGGGGAGCAATGGAGGATATACTGTGACCCTCCACCCCTACCCCCTCCAGGAGGCCAGGCAAGCAGTCTTGAAAGGGACCATCAGGCATAGGGGTGTATGATTCAAATGTAACCCCAGTCCTGTCCTGTGGCAATGGTGATGAGGCCTATCTTGGGCATGTGAGCATACCCTTGCCCTGCTCTCTCTCAGCCAGCAAAGAGCAGGAGCTGTAGCCACTTAGATCCAGACACAGAACTCTGGGGTGGGTAGGTGACCAGAGTCACATTTTGCTTCACTTGCCCAGCACACTGAAGCTTTTTGGGCTTCATGCAGATTCAAGCAGTGTCTCTATGTGTTCTTCAGGCTGTTCTCTCTGCCAGGCCAAAGGTTTGTTGGTGTGATGGGAACTCCTGTAGCTAGTATCTCAGAGGTCCACAGCAGGAACATGGTGCTCTGAGGTTCCTTTACTCACTCCTTCCTTGGGTCTGGTCCAGGTCCAGGAGCAGGGTCCTGATGCCCAGTGATGCTGAGCAGCCAGCCCTGCTTCCTTCCTCTTTAACCATGCTGTCTTCTGTCACCTCTCTGTTAAATTTTGTTTTCTTTCTCTCAAAACACCTGGTCAAAGTGTGAAGGTTTACTCAGTATTTTGGTTCTTCTCCATGAGAGAAGGCACAATCCAGCTGCATCCAGTCAGCCATCTTTTAATCTCTCTACAAATATTGATAAAATTTATTTTATCAAACTGTAAAAGTACTTATTTTAGAAATAGATCTCAATGAGAAATGTGGTTATTTTTCAATTAATTTATTAATAGATGGATATTACTTATTGCTAAGGTAAAGCAGTATTAGGCATAAATTCCATTATTACTTTTTGCTAATATAGATGTAAGTTTTGAAAATCTTGTTTTTATTAATAAGTAGATGGGAATGGAAGGGCCAATGTCATTCAATTGCATGAATCATTTCCAAGTTATAGCCAAAAAGCTCATAAAAATTAATCATAAAAATAACTTTTAATCATCTATCAGCTAATAACTCAGTTGAGTTCTTCTTCAATTTTTTTTGAAGAACATACATTGCAAAAGAAATTGTTAGTCTTTTGTTACAGTCATTCCCTCACTTATTTTCTGGGCAAAAGGGCTTTACTAAGACTTAACAAAATATTAATTATATTGTTGAATCATTTACTTAGAGGCACTCTGATTAATCTGATATACTCGGAAAGAGTTGGGAGAATTATTATTAATTTTATGCATTTTCACAGATACAAAATAAAACTCTTGTATCTTATCACATGCTCTATTTCCATTAAATTATTAGAACTTGGATTTCGCTTGTTAGCTTGTTCAGTTCATGGGAAATGTCTGTCATAACCTAATGAGCAAATCCAGTCCTCATCGTCAAACTAATTTTCCACATCAGACTTACTTTCTATCTGACTTCATTTCTCAATTCCAGTAAGTACCTTAATACTTACCTGTAACAATTATCTCCTGTCTGAATCCCCACGCTTACACAGGTAAACACTGATGAGGCATGGATACTTGTCATAAGCCTGTCTCCTGCATTTCTTACAGATATTTTGTCTTCTTTACCTTTACTGACCTTTCCCTCAGAAGCAATGTACTTTAAAAATAATTCGGTAAGGTCTGCTAAACAAAAGTGGACATTATCCAGTTCTACAATGCCTGAATTCAAAATATCCTAACCCAGGCCAAAATATACAATTTCTTATGGCACTTTAACTGAGGTAGGCAGCACAGGTAAAATGATTTCCAATTACTCTTTATTTGGCCCTCTAAAGAATTAATACTTAGTGCACCATGGTGAGAGTCAGGATCCAATGAGGATTATGACTTTCTTTTGCAAAGTGGGAGGATAATTATGAAAGAAGTATTGGAAAGAACTAGCCTAATACCCAACTGCAGCCACATTATTGAGCATGAAAGCAAACATTTTTGTCCACGAACAAGGGATAACATTTCCAATTTTGAAAATAGTTATACAACTTATTCACAAACTAAATACTATTGGAGGTGGGATTGAAGGTAGGGAAAAAAACAAAACAAAGGATCCGCCCAGAGGAGCCACCATCCAAACAACAGGGTTTTGAAAGAGGAAAAACAAAATGGAGGGAAGGAAGTTATCAAAGATACATTATATTGACATTTTGCTGAACTGAAGAACAAGACTTGAGATTGAAAGTTAATTGTACACCAAACACAATAAACAAACCCCAAAATTTCATCATGAAATTTCCAAACAGCTGAGATTAAGAAAACATAATAGCACATAAACACATCTAGAAAGGAAAGCCAGATCACAAAGGAACAAAACTCATAAAAACATGTAATAGCTGAACAGCAACTGTAGAAGCTAAAAAGCTGAAGAGAAATGCCTTCTGAAGAAATTCTGAAGAAAAACCATTTTCAATCTAGAATCCTATGTCTGGACATATTGATAATTGAGTGCAAAAGTAGAATAAAGATATCTGTGATATGCAAGGATTCAAAACTTTATCTCTTTTGGACATTTTCTCATGAAAATTGTAGAAGGTATATCCTACCAAAACAAAGTATGGGGGAAAGGAAGACATGGGATTCAGAAAAAGCAGAGTTATGAAGTTCCAAGAGAGAAGTCATAGGTAGACAGCTAGCATCAGGGCCTAGAAAGCAACCAATTCAAATTGAAGCAAGGAAAATAAAGTTCTAGGGAAAAACAGAACTTAAGGATTATCTGATGTGTGTGGCTATATGAAGAATAATTTGGAGCATTCAGAAAAAAATAGTGACAAATACATAGAAAGCTAAACAAATGAAAATATAACATAATTATTAGGTCCTGCGAAGAGAGTAGCATAAGAAAGAAAACATTATAATACCCTACTTGGCTTGGCAGTGAATGATTATTTACATAATTATGGAAAACACTGGATATTGTTATAATCCTTGTTTTGGAATAAAATTTATAGTAGGACTATATTATGAGATATGAGGAAAAGAAGAACGAGAAAGTATAGAAAAGAAAGCTCAATTATTGTTTATCATAATAACTTGTCAACACAAAACAACCCAAATCAGTAAAGCAAGAAATACCAGCAAATATACTGGTACATGTGCTGGTAATTTTTCCTTTGCCCCTCCAAATCTATTTCTGTCCTTTCCAGTGGGAGAGTGTGAGAATATATGTGTAGGCTGAGGGAACAAAACAAATTGAGAAATAATTTTAGGGTGAGTGAGAGGAGAATAAGTGGACCATGAGAAACTTTGATATAAAAAAATCACAGCTATATTAGGAAGGAGACAGAAAGGTAAGAGGAAAATCAATAAAGCTGTACAGACATTTTTAGACAGAGTAGGAAAGTTGAGGATGCTTGTATTAGGTGGAATAGCTCTTTTCAGCAGAGAAAGTATTACATAAGCTCATAACCTAAGAAGGTATGGGCTCCTATAAACCAGCTGCACCATAAACTTGAGGCCTGATTATGGATTTATCAGCTGAGTCATCTTGCGTGGATCAAATAATCTTCTAAAATTTCAATAATTTACTACCACATAAAATGAAAATAAAAGTAGCATGCCTGACTTGTAGGGTTTTGTGAGAGAGAAATAATTGTTAAATTTTAAAAACTGAGATGTGCTATGCAACATGCAAATAATTTAGTCTTCAAAGGGTGCATTCGTCTGCTTAGGCTGCCATAACAAAACACCATTGGCTGGATGGCTTAAACAACAGTAATTTATGTCTCACAATTCTGGAGAGTGGAAAGTCCAAGATGAAAACAGCAGCCTATTTGGTTTCTGGTAAGGGCTCTCTTTCTGACTTTTAGGTGGCCCCCTTCTCCCAGTGTACTTACATGGTAGAGAGGAATAGAGCTCTGGTATCCCTTCCTTTTCTTATAAAAGCATCAGTGCTATTGATGAGCCCCATTCTTATTACCTCATTATAGGCCCTACCTCCAGATACAGTCACATTGGAGGTTAGAGCTTCAACATATGAATTTTGGGGAGATACAAATATTAAATTCATAATGAATGGTAAAGAGCTTTTATCTCCAGGAAAGAAAAAGAAAAGACATACTGTGGGAGGGTGGGGGTAAAGGGCCAATCTGCTTTGGAGAAATTAGCATGTTTCAATATTAATCTATTTTGAAGAATGAAAATATAACCCATTTTTGTTTTCTTTTGATGTTGTAGCCATTAAATAACATTGAAATACTTTCAAAAAAAAAAAACAAAAAAACAAAAAAACCCTACCCATTGGTTTTCAACGGACTCTATTCAAAAAAAAAAAAAAAAGATATTTTGGAAAGCAAGATTGGAGACAACTTGTATAGCCAGATACTAGAACTTAGGCTTGCCAGATAAAATACAAGACACCCTGTTATATTTAAATTTCAGAATCTCAGTATGGAACCACAAAAGACCCTGAATAGCCAAAGAAATCTTGATCAAAAAGAACAAAATTAACAGCATCACACTAATACATTTCAAAACATATAAAAAAGCTATAGTAATCAAAACAGCATGGTACTGACATAAAACCAGACACATTGGCCAATGAAATGGAATACAGAACCCAGAAATAAACCCACACATCTATAGTCAATTGATTTTCAACAGAGGTACCAAAAACATACAATGGTGAAAGGATAGTCTCATCAATAAATGTTGGGGCCAGACACAGTGGCTCATGCCAGTAATCCCAGCACTTTGGGAAGCCAAGATGAGAGTATTACTTGAGCCCAAGAGTTCAAGACCAGCCTAGACAACACAGTGAGACCTTATCTCCATGAAAAAAATAAAAAATAACTAGCTGGGCATGGTGGCACACACGTAGTCCCAACTACTTGGGAGGTTGAGACAGAAAGATCACTTCAGCCCAACAGTTTGAAGGTGCAGTGAGCTATGAACATGCCACTGCACTCCAGACTGGGTGACAGAATGAGACCTTGTCTCTAAAAGAAACCAAAAGCGAATAAACAAATAAAGTTGGAAAAACTGGATATCCACATGCAGAAGAATGAAATTGGACCCTTATTCCATCCCTTATACAAGAATCAACTCAAAATGAATTAAAGGCATAAACACTAGAACTACTGGAAGAAAACATAGGGCAGAAGCTCCAAGACATTGGTCTACACAGTGATTTCTTGGATATGACCCCAAAAGCACAGGCAACAAAAGCAAAAGTTGATCAAGGAATTTCATCAAACTAAAAACTTCTGCACAGCTAAGGAAACAATTAACAGAGTAAAGAGACAACCTACAGATGGGGAGAAAATATTTGCAAATCACACATTGGATAAGAGGCTGATATACAAAATATACAAGGAACTCAGTCTACTCCATAACAAGAAAATAATCCAATTTAAAAACGGACAAAGGACCTAAATAGAAATTTCTCAAAAGAAGGCATATGAATGGCCAAAAGATATATGAAAAATGCTCAGTATCTCTAATCGTCAAAGAATTGCAAATTAAAATAACAATAAGATATCACCCCATACCTGTTAGACTGGCTATTATCCAAAAGAGGACAGATAAGAAGAGTTAGTGAGGATGTGGAGAAAAAGAAATGCTTGTACACTGTGGGTGGGAAAGTAAATTAATATAACCATTTTCGAAAACAACATGGAGGTTCCTTTAAAATCAAAAACTAGAATTATCATATGATCCAGCAATCCCACTTCTTGTGTTTATACCCAAGGGAATTGAAATCAGTGTGTCAAAGAGATGTTTGCACTCCCATGTTCATCACAGCATTATTCACAATAGCCAAGGCTTGAAAAAAACCACGATGCCCATCAACAGATGAATGTTTAAAATGTAGTGCATACACAAAATAGAATACTATTCAGTTTTTAGAAAGCATGAAATTCCATCATTTGTGACAACATGGATGAACCTAGAAGATATTATGCTAACTGAAGTAAGCCAGGTACCAAAAGACAAAATTCTGCATGATCTCACTTACATGTGGAACCTAAAATAGTCACTCATAGAAGCAGAGAGTAGAATAGTGGTCACCAGAGCCTGTGGGTGGGTGCAGGTAAATCATTGATCCAAGAATACAAAGTTTCAGTTACACAGGAGGAGTCAGTTTTGGTGACCTATTGCACATAATAACTATAATTAATAATGTATTTAATGTATTGTAATATTTCAAAATAGCTAAAACAGTGAATTTTGAATGTGCTAATCACAGAGAAATGATAGGTATTTGAGGTGAATATGTTAATTAGCCTGATTTGATCATTCTATAATTTATACATGTATTAAAGCATATTATACTTCATAAATATATACAATTATTACTTGTCAATTAAAAATAAAATTTATAAAATAAAAATAAATGAAATTTCAGAATCTTTTTTTTCTTTTGAGACAGGGTCTCACTCTGTCATCCAGGCTGGAGTCCAGTGGTACAATCTCAGCTCACTGCAACCACTGCCTCTGGGGCTCGAGTGATCCTCCCACCTCAGCCTCCCAAGTAGCTGGGACCACAAATGCATGCCACTACCAAGCCTGACTAATTTTTTGTATTTTTGGTAGACATGGGTTTCACCATGTTGCCCAGGCTGGTCTTGAACTCCTGAGCTCAAGTGATCCTCCCACCTTGGCCTCCCAAAGTGTTGGGATTACAGGTGTGAGCCACTGTGCCTGGCCAAATTTCAGAACTGTATGCAATATCTGGAACATATACTAAAAAAAAAATTGTGTATATATGAAATTCAAATGTAATTGGGTGTTCTGATTTTTCGTTTGCTAAATCTGGTAACACTAAAAAGTTTTCATTATAAAACTGTGGCATGGTAAAATATAAGTACACAGGCAAAATATTAAAAACTCAGAAACAGGCACAACCTCATAAAAGTAATTAATACTTAACCAAGTGTGGTAGCACAAGCCTGTAGTCCCAGCTAGGGATTCAGGAGGCTGAGGTAGAGGGATCACTTGAGTCCAAGAGTTCAAGTCCAGCCTGGGCAGCATAATAAGAACCTAGCTCTAAAATAAATAATAAAAATAATTAATACTTGATAATGTAGGTATTTCAAACAAGGAAAAAGTATATATAAGTTAATGTTGCTGAACATGTGTTTACTAGTTAGGAAAATAAACTTAAATGCCTACCTTATGCTAACCAAAACAATTAGTGGCACATGAAGAAAAATGCCAAATTTATTTTTTTAAGAGCCAAAAGAAAATGTGGATATTGGCCAGGTGTGGTGGCTCACGCCTGTAATCCTAGCACTTTGGGAGGCCGAGGCGGGCGGATCACAAGGTCAGGAGATCCAGACCATCCTGGCTAACACAGTGAAACCCCGTCTCTACTAAATATACAAAAAAAATTAGCCGGGCGTGGTGGCAGGCGCCTGTAGTCCCAGCTACTTGGGAGGCTGAGGCAGGAGAACGGCGTGAACCCGGGAGGCGGAGCTTGCAGTGAGCCGAGATTGCGCCACTGAACTCCAGCCTGGGAAACAGCAAGACTCTGTCTCAAAAAAAAAAAAAAAAAAAAGAAAATGTGGATATTTATCTAATCTTGGGGTGCAAAATATCTTTCTAAATAAAAGCATAAAAGAAAACAACTATAAGAGGAAAAAAATGACAGTTTTTCCTGCCTACAAATTAAATATTTGTATATGTTTTATAAAAATAAAAAATAAATAACAAAGTGAAAAAAAACTCACCATATATAACAAAAGGAAGATATTCTTTTTTTGGGGGGTGGGGTGGGGCAGGGGAGAGAGTCTCACTCTGTTGCCCAGGCTGGCACATCTTGGCTCACTGCAACCTCCAAGGCAGATATTCTTAATGCCTAAAGAATGAGATGCCATTGTTTTCCCCATCAAATTGGCAAAGTTAAAAATGGTAAGGTTGGGTATCCCTAATCTGAAAATCCAAAATCTGAAATGCTCTAAAATCCAAAACTTTTTGATCATCAACATGAGGCTCAAAAGAAATGCTCATTGGAGCAATTTGGATTTTCAGATTAGACAAACTCAACTTGTAGGTATAAGGCAAATAATCCAAAACCTGAAATAATATGAAATCTGAAACATTCTGGTCTCAAGCATTTCAGATAAGGAATATTCAACCTGTATTACTGAGGTTGACAAAAGTACTAAGAAAACAGGACCCTCATACACTGATGGAAGCATAAATTGGTATATGTAGCAAAAATATATTTCTGTAATGAAGAGTACGAAAAGATATTTTCAGGTGAAGAAAAGCCAGGAAATTTTTGTTGCCTACAGACCTGTTCTAAAGGCTTAAAGGAAATGTTTAAAAAAAAAAAAAAAAACTGGGAAATTCAGGAATGAAGGAAAAGTAAAACAAATAGCAACATCTGGATAAAATACTTTTAAAAACTATTTTCATCTTAAGTTCTTTAAAACACATATATGTTTTGCTGTTGAAAGCAAAAATTATAATATTATCTAGTAAGATTTTCAGTGCATATAGATATAATACATATGACCACTATGACATAAGGGCAGAGAGACAAAGTAACCTGTATGGT
Source organism: Hylobates moloch (assembly GCF_009828535.3). Taxonomy (NCBI): domain Eukaryota; kingdom Metazoa; phylum Chordata; class Mammalia; order Primates; family Hylobatidae; genus Hylobates; species Hylobates moloch. Next base: position 81,584,207 of record NW_026652288.1, on the reverse strand, counting down.
TTTAAGGCTTCTACATTTTACTTAAGTGAGTAATAATATTAACTTTAAGTAGACTGTGAATGGTTAGCTACATATGTTATAATTCTTACAGCCACCACTAGAAAAATAATACAAATAATACAAAGAGATATGACAAAAATCCAATACATAAAATAAAATGGAATACTTAAAAAATCAATAAAATGGTAGACAAATCCAACTATAGCAATAATGATAAGTATAAATGGTCTAAACAATTAACAGACAGAGATTGTACAACTGGGCATTACAGTAAGACTCAACTAACTATATTCTATCTATAAGATATCCACTGTAAATATAAACATATAGGTGGATTCAAAATAGAAGAATGAAAAAAAAAAGAAGGAAGCTGGAGTAGCTATATTAATACCAGATAAAGTAAACTTCAGAACAACAAAAACAATGGAAGATAAAGAGAGATCTTATATAATAAAAGGTCAATTCACCAAGAAGATATAAAAATCCTAAATATGCATGTACCTAACAAGAGTTTCAAAATACATGAAGAAAAACTGATAGCAATGAAAGGGAAAAAAAAATAGACAAATCTACATTGTAGTTGAAGACTTTGACACCCCTTCTCAGTAACTGATAGAAACAAGTAGACAAAAAATCAGTAAGTATGTACAAGACCTGACCAACAAACAAATTAAGCTAATCGACATTTTAAAAACACTCTCCCCTTTAGCAGCAGAATACACATTCTTTTCAAGTGTACATGAAAGATTCACCAAAACAGATCATATTCTGGGCCACAGAATGTATCTTAACAAATGTAAAAGAATTGAAATTATACAAACTATATTTTCTAACCATTAAAAATTAAATTAGAAATCAATAAGAGAAAGATACCTGACAACACCAAGTGCTATTAAGGATAGACAGTACCTGGAATTCTCATTCACTGCTGGTGGGAATGCACAATGGTAGAACCATTTTGGAAAACAGTTTGGCAATGTCATAAAGTTAAATATACGCTTAACATAAGACCCAGCAATCTCACACCCAGATATTTACCCAAGAGAAAAGAAAATTTATGTTCCCATAACAACTGGTGTAGAAATGCTTATAGTGGCTTTTTTCATAAACATCAGAAGCAGAAATGCCCATATGTCATTCAACTGATGAACGGAAAAATTACAGAACACTTCTCCATAAAAAAGAATAAACAGCTGATTCATGTAACAACATGGATGAATCTCAAATGTGTTAGGCTAAGTGAAGGACACCAGACTCAAAAGGCTACATAATCTGATTCCATAGATATGACATCTAGAAAGCATAAAAGTATAGGACTAGATAACTTGAGTAGTACATGCCAGGAATTGGGGTTGACAGATAAAGCAGCAGTAATGTGGGACAGTGATGGAACTGTTCCTTATCTTGACTGTGGTAGTGGTTTGCTGAACCATATATTTGTCCAAACTCATAAAATGAAATACCAAAGAGTATAAATTTTAATGTATGTAAATTTTTTAATTAAATTTAAATATTTTAAAACATTTGGATAAAATGAAAAGCAATAAACTTCTTCTCTTCTCAGGTCACTTGAGGAGAGGTTTTTTTCCCATGTTTTCTGCTTGTGGTCAGTCATCAAAACATGAATCAAAACCAAACCAATTAAGCTTGTTTGTTCTGTTAAGTCTCGGTAATTTGTGGCAGAAGAAGAATATGCCAATCATCAAAATCCAGAGATAATCCTAAAGCACAATTTGAGCTTCTCTTCATAGCCTCTGCACTGACACTCAAAACCTCTTTCCAGAACTGCCAAGGAGGCTTGATTGAGTTTCAGCATCATTTCCAGGCCTCCCCAGGTGGAGCCATTAATAATCAGTGAAATGGCCCAAAAAAAGAAAGCACTGAAAGGAATATGAGTTTCAAAAATTTGCCAACTGCATTGCAAATTTCTGAATGATTGAGAACTGAATATAAAGCCGATGGTACCATCTTCCCTGCCTCATATCCTACTGCAGCTCCAAAGCAAATATCAAACCCATAACAATGATCTTAGGATATTGTGTAACCCTGAAGAGGTTGGGGTGAGGCTGGCTGGGTCTAGAGCTCCCGTCAATCTACACAGTCAAGAACATTTGTACTCAGAACCTCTGAAAACCAGTTTCAGTTTAGACTTGTTCCCAAGCAACAACGATGATTATTTTTATCTCTTAACGTTATAGTTTAACTAATTCACTAATGATTAAGACAATTTTAAAGACTGAGCAGGCCCCACTAGCTAAATGGCTGTTGCACTTTAGTTAACGTGCAAAGGATGTCCACTGCCTGCAGTTAGCTAATAACGCATTATAATTAATAGTACTTGGGAAAAGTGTCCTGTCAGCGGGAGCCCTGAGGCTGTTTTCCTAATGCGCCAAGATGATCTCCATCAGGCTTCTTCTGTTTCATCAAATAAGCAACTGGTGCTGTCCCTACTCTCATTCTTTTAATTCTAAGAGTAATTTGGGTTCTAATTCCAGAAACTCACAGCACTTTCTTCATTAGAATTTCCTTGAACCGACATGTGGGGTACTGTGATGATAAAAGTGAATAACCCCCTTCTTATTTACTCACCTCCAATTCTGCTTTGCAAAAGCACATCTATCTCAGCAGGAGGGCATCAGCAAGCAAAAACCCAGGGGAAGTCAGGGTAATGATTCATCCACCCCAGTATAGATTTCTTCATGTGCTTGCATTATCTCACGCTCTTCTCACCAATAGTTCTTTTTATATAATTTTTATTTTCCTGTGTATAGGATCTTCTTTGTCCTATTATTCTTAATAGGTCCTAAAAAGCCTATTTTGTATGTAGGAAAAATAATCTTGGATGTCTTACACAATTAACTATTACATCACCTACCACCACTTTCCTAGAATAAGAAACAGGTGATGGTTTCTGAGAACCGAGCGCTTCAGTGAAACACAAGCAGAGGAGCAAGTAACAGCCTGACAACATGGCCAAAGACCTACCCTCTTCCCCCGCATTACTATTACTGCATTATTATTACTATCAAATAAAAGCATATGTGAAAATATTTTTTGAAAGTCAGTGCCCATCCTCAAATTCACTTTCCCATCTCTGTCATCATCCCTTGCCCACCTCACATTCCCAGGGAAGTAGTACAAGGATGAACAAGGTAGATGTCCTTCATTTGCACTTCCCAAAGGGAGAAAGCATCTGAATGCTATAAATACAGAACTATGAAAAGGAAAAAAAACTCAAGATAAGCTACATACGTAGTGAGACAAGAATCACTGTCCTATTGGTTCTACAATTGTTATAAAATTTCATTTTGTATCAACTTAGCAATTACAGACCAAAAAAAAATAACCTTCCAGTAACTTTGGCACTGAATCATCTGGTGGACAGTCTAATCGTGTAGTCTAAGTTGTGGGGTACAGTGTTCTATGAGTGTGAATCAAGTCAATTTGGTTGATAAGGGTGTTCAGATCTCCTATATCCACACTGATTTTTTTATCTACTTGTCCCATCAATCACTAAGAGAGAAGTGTTGAAATCTCCAACTATAACTGTGGATTTGTCAAGTTGTATAACCTGTGCCACTGTCAAACACACTCCTCCCCAACATTTTTACAATTCTAAACTCTACTATTAGTACCACCATATGTTAATGAGGAAACTGAGGCACAGAGAGGTCAAGTGAATTGTGCAAGGCCACTCAACTAGTAAATGGTAAAGCAGGATTCAAATTGAGGTAGTTTGAATCCTACTTTACCATTTACTACTCGTGGAAGCCCAAGTCCATGCTCTTTACTTCCACAATACCCTGTATCCTGCCTCATCTATGAATTTCAAGAGCAGCTAAGATGAAGCCATGACTTTATTTGCTCTTTACAAGGTGTTTGTGGCACAAGCCAACTTTTAGGGGAGCTCAAACACCATCCCTCTCTCTACTCTCTCCCATCTCCACCCCCACTCAACACAATCTCATCCACCCCTCAAGGGGCACTGATAGAAAACACTCCAAGAGTGTGTTGTTGAGAGTTGCAGCTTTTGGTCAGAAGAGGGTAAAAGCCTTTGCTTCAGTAAGAAGGGCTCTTTGGGTTAACTTCTCTCTTTCCAGCTTTTCTTGGTTCTCATCTCCCTTAGCTTTGTTCTCTTCCAGGATGATGCTGAGGATAGGTCTGAGCTCTGCCTTAGGAAGGACTCCCCAACCCTAAAGAGGACTGGAAAGTGGAGAAAAGCCAAAACTCCTCCGGGGTTTAGCAATTCACCTGTCCTTGCTTCTTTCTGTCACCAGTGTGGTAAGACCTCAGTGGTCAAGCATGGAGTGTGAGCAATAAGGGAGGGACAATGAAAATCTGTTTTCGGATTTGGCCTTATGCTAGAAAGGCAAAAGGAGTCCTGGTTCTCACACAGTTCAGCCTAGTTCAGCAAGGCCAGGATGCCTCACAGGATTTTGTGGTCAAATTTATTCAGGAATGAGCAATGCATACCCTCCTAGAATTTGGCTTCTATGTATGACTCTCTCAGGGTGCCTGTAATGGTGGGCTACTGGCCACCTCTGTTTTCACTAGAGATAAACTCAAACTATACTATTCTCCATAGGAATGGAAAAACCACTTTTAAACGAGAAATGTAAATCCTTGTTCTGAATATGGCAGAAGAACTATTCTGCTGTAGGCCTCAGAGATATTTTTTTTTTCCAGACCTGAGGGCCCTCCCTTCCTGTTTAGATTAGGGCAAAACTTGGATCCAATGCAGGGTAAGCTAGAAGTCTCAGTGAAGGCCACTGCACTGAATATCTTCAAAGCAAGAGATGACCCATCACTTTCTTTATTCTATTGACGATGAACTGGAAGGTCTAAACTCCAAGCAAAGCTGATATTGAAGCACTTCAGAAGACCAGCTCCCAAAGGCAACCAGACAAGCCCAGCAAAGTGGCGTAATCTTGCCACATTTACCAGGATTCAGGGTCTGACCTCAGCCTTGTGGGCTCAGAAGTCATTCTTGTAGGTCCCAGAGCTGCCTACTTCAGGGATGCAGCATATGTGGCGATAAAGAACAGAAACTCCTGGAGTGCTGGCAACATGGCCGAATAGGAACAGCTCCTGTCTGCAGGTCTCAGTGAGATCGATGCAGAAGGCAGGTGATTTCTGCATTTCCAACTGAGGTACCCGTTCATCTCATTAGGACTGGTTGGAGAGTGGGTTAGCTCACAGAGGGCAAGTCGAAGTAGGGTGGGGCATCGCCTCACCTGGGAAGCGCAAGGGGTCAGGGAATTTTCTCCCCTACCCAAGGGAAGCTGTGAGGGTCTAAGCCTGAGGAAGTCCAGCACAGATACTGCGCTTGTCCCACAGTCTTCGCAACCTGCAGACCAGGAGATTCCCTCTGATGAATCTCCCCACCGAGACCCTGGGTTTCAAGCACAAAACTGGGTGGCCATTTGGGCAGACACCGAACTAGCTTCAAGAGTTCTTTTTTTCCATACCCCAGTGGCGCCTGGAATGCCAAGGAGACAGAAGCGTCCACTCCCCTAGGAAGGGGTGCTAAAGCCAGGGAGCCAAGTGGTCTGGCTCAGCGGGACCCACCCCCACGGAGCCCAGCAAACTAAGATCCACTGTCTTGAAATTCTCGCTGCCAGCAGAGCAGCAGTCTGAGATCGACCCAGGACATCCAAGTTTGGTGTGGGGAGGGGCGTCTACCATTGCTGAGGCTTGAGTAGGCGGTTTTACGCTCACAGTGTAAACAAAGCCACCCGGAAGTTCGAACTGGGCGGGGCCCACTGCAGCTCAGCAAGGCCGCTGTGACCAGACTGCCTCTCTAGATTCCTCCTCTCTGGGCAGGGCATCTCTGGAAAAAAAAAAAAAAAAAAGGCAGCAGCCCCCATCAGGGACTTATAGATAAAACCTCCATCTCTCTGGGACAGAGCACTTGGGGAAAGGAGCAACCATGGGCGAAGCTTCAGCAGACTTAAACGTTCCTGCCTGACAGCTCTGAAGAGAGCAGAGGACCTCCTAGCACAATGTTCCAGCTCTGCTAAGGGTCAGACTGCCTCCTCAAGTGGGTCCCTGACCCCTGTGCCTCCTGACTGGGAGCTATCTCCCAGTAGGGGCCGACAGACCCCTCACACAGGAGAGATCTGGCAGGTGCCCCTCTGGGATGAAGCTTCCAGAGGAAAGATCAGGCAGCAATCTTTGCTGTTCTGCAGCCTCCACTGGTGATACCCAGGCAAACAGGGTCAGGAGTGGACCTCCAGCAAATTCCAGCAGACCTGCAGCAGAGGGGCCTGACTGTCAGAAGGAAAACTAACAAACAGAAAGGAATAGCATGTCCACTCAAAGACTCCATCGAAGGTCACCAACATCAAAGACTGAAGGTAGATAAATCCACAAAGATGAGGAGAAACCAGAAGGCTAAAAATTCCAAAAACCAGAACACTTCTTCTCCTCCAAAGGATCACAACTCCTCGCCAGCAAGGGAACAAAACTGGGCAGAGAATAAGTTTGATGAATTGACAGAAGTAGGCTTCAGAAGTAATAACAAACTCTTCTGAGCTAAAGGAGCATGTTCTAACCCAAAGGAAGGAAGCTAAGAACCTTGAAAAAAGGTTAGACAAATAGCTAACTAGAATAACCAGTGTAGAGAAGAACATAAATGACCTGATGGAGCTGAAAAACACAGCACAAGAACTTCGTGAAGCACACACAAGTTTCAATAGCCGAATTGATCAAGCAGAAGAAAGGATATCAGTGATTGAAGATCAACTTGATGAAATAAAGAGAGAAGACCAGATCAGACAAAAAAGAATAAAAAGGAACAAACAAAAGCCTCCAAGAAATATGGGACTATGTGAAAAGACCAATTCTACATTTGAGTGGTGTCCCTGAAAGTGACGAGAATGAAACCAAGTTGGAAAACACTCTTCAGGAGATTATCCATGAGAAGTTCTCCAACCTAGCAAGACAAGCCAACTTTCAAGTTCAGGAAATACAGAGAACACTACAAAGATACTCCTTGAGAAGAGCAACCCTAAGACACATAATCATCGGATTCACCAAGGTTGAAATGAAGTAAAAAATGTTAAGGGCAGCCAGAGAGAAAGGTTGGGTTACCCACAAAGGGAGACCCATCAGACTAACAGCGGATTTCTCCGCAGAAACCCTAAAAGCCAGAAGAGAGTGGGGGCCAATATTCGACATTTTTAAAGGAAAAAATTTTGAACCCAGAATTTCATATCCAGCCAAACTAAGTTTCATAAGCAAAGGAGAAATAAAGTCCTTTACAGACAAGCAAATTCTGAGAGATTTTGTCACCACCAGGCCTACCTTACAAGAGCTCCTGAAGGAAGCACTAAACATGTTAAGAACAACCAGAACCAGCCACTGAAAAAACATACCAAATTGTAAAGAACATCGACACAATGAAGAAACTGCATCAACTAATGGGCAAAAGAACCAGCTAGCATCGTAATGACAGGATCAAATTTACACATAACAATTTTAACCTTAAATATAAATAGGCTAAATGCCCCAATTAAAAGACACAGACTGGCAAATTGGATAAAGAGTCAAGACTCATCAGTGTGCTGTATTCAGGAGACCCATCTCCCATGCAGAGACACACATAGGCTCAAAATAAAAGGATAGAGGAATATTTACCAAGCAAATGGAAAGCAAATAAAAGCAGGAGTTGCAATCCTAATCTCTGATAAAACAGACTTTAAACCAACAAAGATCAAAAGAGACAAACAAGGGCATTACATAATGGCAAAGGGATCAATGCAGCAAGAAGAGTTAACTATCCTAAACATATATGCACCCAATACAGGAGCACACAGATTCATAAAGCAAGTTCTTAGAGACCTACAAAGAGACTTAGACTCCCACACAATAATAGTGGGAGACTTTAACACCCCATTGTCAATATTAGAAAGATCAACGAGACAGAAAATTAACAAGGATACTCAGGACTTGAACTCAGCTCTGGACCAAGCAGAACTAACAGACATCTACAGAACTCTCCACCCCAAATCAACAGAATATATATTCTTCTCAGCATCTCATTGCACTTATTCCAAAATTGACCACATAGTTGGAAATAAAGCACTCCTCAGCAAATGCAAAAGAATGGAAATCATAACAAGGAGTCTCTCAGACACAATGCAATCAAATTAGAACTCAGGATTAAGAAACTCACTCAAAACTACACAACTACTGGGAAACTGAACAACCTGCTCCTGAATGACTACTGGGTAAATAACAAAATGAAGGCCGAAATAAAGATGTTCTTTGAAATCAATGAGAACAAAGACACAACATACCAGAATCTCTGGGACACGTTTAAAGCAGTGTGTAGAGGGAAATTTATAGCATTAAGTGCCCACAAGAGAAAGCAGGAAAGATCTAAAATTGACACCCTAACATCAAAATCAAAAGAACTAGATAAGCAACAGCAAACAAATTCAAAAACTAGCAGAAGACAAGAAATAACTAAGATCAGAGCAGAACTGAAGGAGATAGAGACACAACAAACCCTTCGAAAATATCAATGAATCCAGGAGCTGGTTTTTTGAAAAGATCAACAAAATAGATAGACTGCTAGCCAGACTAATAAAGAAGAGAGAAGAATCAAACAGATGCCATAAAAAATGATAAAGGGGATATCACCACTGATCCCACAGAAATAAAACTACCATCAGAGAATACTATAAATATCTCTGTGCAAATAAACTAGAAGATCTAGAAGAAATGGATAAATTCCTGGACACATACAACTTCCCAAGTCTTAACCAGGAGAAAGTCGAATCCCTGAATAAACCAGTAACAAGTTCTGAAATTGAGGCAATAATTAATAGTCTACCAACCAAAAAAAGCCCAGGACCAGACGGATTCACAGCCGAATTCTACCAGAGGTACAAAGAGGAACTGGTATCATTCCTTCTGAAACTATTACAAACAACAGAAAAAGACAGACTGCTCCCTAACTCCTTTTACTAGGCCAGCATCATCCATGTACCAAAACCTGGTAGAGACACAACAACAAAAAAAAAAGAAAAGAAAATTTCAGGCCAATATCACTGATGAACATTGATGCAAAAATCCTCAGTAAAGTACTGACAAACCAAATCCAGCAGCACATCAAAAAGCTTATCCACCATGATCAAGTCAGCTTCACCTCTGTGATGCAAGGCTGGTTCAACACACACAAATCAATATGTAATCGATCACATAAACAGAACCAATGACAAAAACCACATGATTATCTCAATAGATGCAGAAAAGGCCTTCAACAAAATTCAACACCACTTCATGCTAAAAACTCTCAATAAACTAGATATCAATGGAACATATCTCAAAATAATAAGATTTATGATAAACCCACAGCCAATATCATACTGAATGGGCGAAAACTGGAAGCATCCCCTTTGAAAACTGGCACAAGACAAGGATGCCCTCTTCCACCACTACTATTCAACATAATATTAGATGTTCTGGCCAGGGCAATCAGGCAAGAGAAAGAAACAAAGAGTATTCAAATAGGAAGAGAGGAAGTCAAATTGTCTCTGTTTGCAGATGACATGATTGTATATTTAAAAAACCCCATCGTCTCAGCCCAAAATCTCCTTAAGCTGATAAGCAACTTCAGCAAAGTCTCAGGATACAAAATCAATGTGCAAAAATCACAAGCATTCCTATACACCAGTAACAGACAAACAGAGGCAAATCATGAGTGAACTCCCATTCACAAATGCTACAAAGAGAATAAAATACCTAGGAATCCAACTTACAAGGGATGTAAAGGACCTCTTCAAGGAGAACTACAAACCACTGCTCAACGAAATAAAAGAGGATACAAACAAATGGAAGTGCATGTTCATGGATAGGAAGAATCAATATCGTGAAAACAGCCATACTGCCCAAAGTAATTTATAGATTCAATGCTATCCCCATCAAGCTACCACTGACTTTCTTCACAGAATTGGAAAAAACTACTTTAAACTTCATATGGAACCAAAAAAGAGCCCACATAGCCAAGACAATCCTGGGCAAGAAGAACAAAGCTGGAGGCATCATGCCGACTTCAAACTATACTACATGGCTACAGTAACCAAAACAGCATGGTACTGGTACCAAAGCAGATATATAGACCAATGGAACAGAACAGAGGCCTCAGAAATAACACCACACATCTACAACCATCTGATCTTTGACAAACATGACACAAACAAGCAACGGGGAAAAGATTCACTATTTAATAAGTGGTGTTGGGAAAAATGGCTAGCCATATGCAGAAAACTGAAACTGGACCCCTTCCTTATGCCTTATACAAAAATCAACTCAAGATGAATCAAAGACTTAAACATAAGACCTAGGACCATAAAGATCCTAGAAGAAAACCTGGGCAATACCATTCAGGACATAGGCATGGGCAAGGACTTCATGTCTAAAACACCAAAAGCAATGGCAACAAAAGCCAAAATTGATAAATCAGATCTAATTAAACTAAAGAGCTTCTGCACAGCAAAAGAAACTATCATCAGAGTGAACAGGCAACCTACAGAATGGGAGAAAATTTTTGCAATCTATCCATCTGACAAAGGGCTAATATCCAGAATCTACAAGGAACGTAAACACAACATTTACAAGAAAAAAACAAGCAACCTCATCAAAAAATGGGCAAAGGATAGGAACAGACACTTCTCAAAAGAAGACATTTATGCAGCCAACAGACACATGAAAAAATGCTCATCATCACTGGCCATCAGAGAAATGCTAATCAAAACCATAATGAGATACCATCTCACACCAGTTAGAATGGTGATCACTAAAAAGTCAGGAAACAACAGATGCAGGAGAGGATGTAGAGAAATAGGAACACTTTTACACCGTTGGTGGGAGCGTAAATTAGTTCAACCATTGTGGAAGACAGTGTGGCAATTCCTCAAGGATCTAGAACTAGAAATACCATTTGACCCAGCGATCCCATTACTGGATATATACCCAAAGGATTATAAATCATTCTATTATAAAGACACGTGCACATGTATGTTTATTGCGGCACTATTCACAATAGCAAAGACTTGGAACCAACCCAAATGTCCATCAATGATAGACTAGATAAAGAAAATCTAGCACATATACACCTTGGAATACTATGCAGCCATAAAAAAGGATGAGTTCAGCCGGGCACGGTGGCTCACACCTGTAATCCCAGCACTTTGGGAGGCCAAGGTGGGCGGATCACGAGGTCAGGAGATAGAGACCATCCTGGCTAACATGGTGAAACCCAGTCTCTACTAAAAATACAAAAAATTAGCCAGGCATGGTGGTGGGCGCCTGTAGTCCCAGCTACTCAGGAGGCTGGGGCAGGAGAATGGCGTGAACCTGGGAGGTGGAGCTTGCAGTGAGCCAAGATCGCGACACTGCACTCCAGCCTGGGTGACAGAGCAAGACTCCATCTCAAAAAAAAAAAAGAAAAAAAAAAGGATGAGTTCAAGTCCTTTGCAGGGACATGGATGAAGCTGGAAACCATCATTCTCAGTAAACTATCACGAGAACAGAAAACCAAACATTGCATGTTCTTACTCATAAGTGGGAGTTGAACAATGAGAACACATGGATACAGTGGGGGAACATAACACACCGGAGCCTGTCAGGGGGTCGGGGTCTAGGAAAGGGATAACATTAGGAGAAATACCTAATGTAGATGATGGGTTGATGGGTGCAGCACACCCCCATGGCATGTGTATACCTATGTAACAAAACTGCATGTTCTGTACATATGCCCCAGAACTTAAAAAAAAAAAAAGAACAGAAACTCTGGAGTCAAACCACCTCTGTTTGAACCTGGGCACTACCCTTTACTAGCAGCAAGTTACTTCACCTCCCTGTGTCTCAGTTTCTGCATTTTAAAAATGGTGATGATAACAGCAGCAGCTACCCTCTATGATTGCTATGAGAATGAAATAAGTTAATATTTGAATAGTGTTAAGATCAGTGTCTGGCACATGGTTCATACTATATTAGTGTTATTAAAAGATTGATAAGAGACTGGTCTTAATATCGGAGTGGGAAATTATTTGACAATGAGGAAATAAAGTTGTGGAGCAAGTAGAGACTCATGTCGACCCGACCTGGTCCCAAGAAAAGACAAACTACATGGTTCTTGGTAAACGTGGAATATCAGCAAGCAAGAGGAGTTGTTATAACTTAAGTATCTAGTAGCATTAGGGTCTAAGATAGTTTCAGATTGGACAGTCTTTCTACAAATAGTCTATTTATGAGGCAAAAATTGTAGGCTCGAGGGGCCTATCTAGTTGCTATAAGGTTATTTTGCATATCTTTGCACTGATATATGTTAGCAGTATAATAATATAATAATAATAATAATAATAATAATTTGGTAAACATTTGCTGTCCATTATAAACATAAATATTTTCTTATTTATTCCACACAACATTCCTATAAAGTAAATGCTGTTACAGAAGAGAAAACCACAATGTAGAGAGATATACATGGTCCCTCTGAGATTTTTTCCCTTGCAGTTTCCTTGCCTGGAACACACATCTGTCAGTCACTTGGATCACTCCTACTCATCCTTCAAGATTCAATTCTACTGTTTCCTCCTCTAGAAAGCAGGCCCCAACTCTCCCTCCCTGGAGCCTCCTCTGAGCCAGGCATCCTTCTTCTCTTCCCTGTTTCTTCCTCTGCATGACATCATATTAAAATGTTCTCAGCTATCTCCTCCACTAGGCCAAGCTGTGCCTTTTCATGGCTAACTCTTTTTTCTTTCTAGAAGGTGCTCAATATTTGGCAGAAATTATTATTTAGTAGAATGAGCAGAGTGCCTGATATTGAGTAAGTGCTTAAATACTTGAGGAATCACAAACTATATGATAATAAAGGGTTCAAGCACCAAACGGGTGGCTAAACTAAGTATCCTTTAAGGTCCCTTCCAATTCTGAGAATGATGACTCTGAGACTCAGGTTTGAGCCTGGCTGGCTTGAATAGATGGCACCGGCCTTCACTGGAAAAAGAGAAGTGACTTTAAGAGGAAGATAAGGAAGTCAGTTGTGAGTTTAAATAAGCCAAAGAAACTGCCCCTTCAAAACTGGCAAACTCACTGGACATGGTGGCAGGTGCCTGTGGTCCCAGCTACTTGGGAGGCTGAGCCAAGAGGATTCCTTAAGCCTCGGAGGTTAAGGCTTCAGTGAGTCATGATCATGCCACTGCACTCCAGCCTGGGTGACAGAGTGAGACCCTGCCCGTCCACCAAAACAAAGGCAAACTTATCTAAAAGTGAAGAGCTGAAACGTTTTCTTAAAGAAACAAAAACCCCACAGCATATTATAATGATAGCCTATACAATGCCACTTCCAATTTTCCTCTGCAAATTTCTACACAGTTCCTAGGTTATTACAGTAGTCTGACCTTAGAAATAATCCAACTTGAATAATAACCTCTAAGAATAAACTGTTCAGTTATATAAAACATAATATCTCAAAGGATATGCAAATACCATGTATGAAGAGTCAGTCACTCCCTGTGACCAAATGGGCACTGCAACAGTAGCAGTGGGCTCCTGCCAGGCTCCATTCCCAGCCTCAATGTACTGTTGACCTCTACTGATTATCCCTGTGACCTTCACCAAGCTGTCTCATTCGGCTGTCATTCTTTTCTGCTATCCAAGAGCTTCATGAATTGTAAATCAATTTAAAACTGATCAGCACATATCAACTCCCACTTAAAGTCTGTTCCAAAGCATAGTTGTTTTTCATTAGTCCAAAATATGTCAAAAACATTTTACACTAGGAAACCCATGGTGAAAAATCTCACTCAATAACAGGCATATTTATTCCACTTACACCTTGTAAGCAAGCTTAACAAAAATGTAGCATAGTTCCTTTTGTCTTCTTTTCAATGTCTCTTCATTGCAGGAAAAATATTTTGAGGGGTCTCTGGTAGAAGGCTGGTTTTGATTGCAGTGTCAGAATCTAAATTTTATCATAAATATTGATAGATTCAAGAGTAACAAAGGAGAGGGGTCCCCAATTATCTATTATACAGCCAAATTTAATCTGAGGGTGTGGGAATATTAATTCCTTTGTGGAATTCAGTGCAAGATAACATGCTCATGTTCTGATGCAAATCTGTAATTTGAAGTTGGGTTTGTCAATAACAGTGCCTCTGTAGTACAAAATCAAAGTTTAATGTGCCTTTGTTCATGTGCTTTCCTAATGCATTTCAGAGTCCACTTGTGGCACAGATAAGCTCCGAAATTTGCAATTGTGGATTTTATCCAGGGGACTCTCTGCCAAGTGTGGTTATTTTAACTTATGAAAATCACTCCACCTCATAGAGAAATTTTAGGGCAGTAAAACTAGTCTACATGATACTATACGAGTGGATACATGTCATTATACATTTGTCCAAATCTATAGAATATACAATATGAAGAGCAAGCCCTAATGTAAACTATGGACTTTGGATAACAATAATGTGTCAATGTAGGCTCATGGATTGTAGCTAATGCACCATTCTGGTGGGAAATGCTGATAATGGGGGAAGCTGTGCATGTGTGAGGGGGAGGTAAATGAGAACTCTCTGCACCTTTCTCTCAATTTTGGTGTGAACTTAAAACTGCCCTAAAAATAGTCTGTTAAAAACAATTGCCCCTCCTGAGGCAGTTTGTTTCTCTTAAGTAGCTCTAAATGTTGGAAACTACTTCATTAAATCAACCCAAAATCTGCCTCACTGAAAATTTCTTCCATTTTTCAAGTGGGAACACCTTCCAGGTAAAAGCTAGAGGAGCCCAATTTCAGCTTAGCATAATGAATTCCTAACAAATGTTTCAATGTACAATAAGTTCCCTGCCAACGTGAGCACTGCATGAATTAAGCATATACTATGTGCCAGGCACTCTTTCAAATGTTTTACCCATAATAGATTTTCTATCACAATAGCACTTTTATGTGGGTACTATTATTATCCCTTTATTGGACAGGTATAGTGCAAGCATTCCTGACATTTCTGTCAGGATGGTTTTCCCTTTTCTCAGTCTTCCAAATGTTTGTTCAATCTCCTGAGAAGGCTAGTAGCTACAGAGAACACAGTTCTGGAACCAGAGAGACCAGGGTTTGAATCTTGCCCTCACCACACTGACCAGCTTTGGAAACTTGTGTGTGTTCTCCATGATTTTTTTTCCTCATCTGTAAATCATACAATAAAATGTAAAGCACATGACACATTGACATTTTAATAAATATTCACTCATTCTCTCTAGTTTCCCTCCCTAAGAAAGATGGAGTCCTTTGAGTAATGAACACAAATTATTCTGGTCACCGATGAGCACTCTCCTACTTTGAAAAATGCTGTAGCATTAATGTGTGTAGCTGCCCTAAGAGCTAATTATCCACTGGAGAGACTGGACAGATTCCACCTCTGAGCTGTACAAAGTTAATGGCAGATACCACTGTGGTAAAGGCAGCCCATGAGACCTTAAGAGAGCAACCAACCTGCCTCCCTTCCACTATGTTCTCTCTACACAGGCAACAGCTGATGGACAGGCTTTCTTGGGTGTCTGATGCTTCTTTCAATCTGCTTTTATAATGTGCTTCCTCCATACTGCTTCCCTTACCTTGTCCAGTTAGTTCCCCAGAGCCTATAAGCCTGTCATATTGGGGCCGGGGCAAAGTAACCTGCACTCTCCACACATGCCCACCACTTAGCTCACCTGGGAGCCTTTTAACAAAGCTTACAGGCCATTTGAATTTGTATATTCAATGGTGACATTCAGGTGATAAATTCTAGCCTTGTCATGTACACTAAGGAGAGAGTAACTGGCAGTTCCTGCTTGTGTGGTTGACTGTCTGCTGTTTGCAAAATATCTATAGCTCCTACTGCCCAAATTATTGATTACTGCTTACTGCAGACAGCAGTGGCATGGCTTGGACAGTGCCAGGCCACGGAAGGTTGCTGCATACCAAATGGCCTCTCTACCACTCTCATTTCCTAATTGTCAATGGCAACTACAGCCAAAGTGCCACTTAGCTGAAGGCACCAGTATCTTTTATTTTGGCCTAGCTGCTTCAGCTAGTGCTTGGCCTAGTGCTTCAGCACTAATCTGTCATTCATTTAAGAGAGTGATTCACAACCGTGTTTGTAAATTAAAATCACCTGTGAAGTTAAAAAAAAATTACCCAGGCCTGCTCCATCCCCCAGGTATTCTGGTTTATTTGTTCTGGGATGAGACTAGTCAGAGTCTTATTTTCAAAGCTCTTCAGGCGAACCTCATGTACAGGCTGGATCCAGAACCCCCAATTTAAGAACTCTGAAAGGGTATACACCAAAATATTCATACTGGGTCTATCTGGGTGGTAGAATTACATATAAATTATACTTTTTTGTTGTTCTTGTTTTATCTTTAAAAGCATGCAAGTGTTTAAGTTGCATATGAAAAAGCCTTTTTTTTTCAAAAAAGTAACCCTCAAATTAACATAAAATTAAATTTCTATTTTAATTAATATTCCCAATTTGAAATAAAGTTGGGGTGAACTGTGTAAGTAATAATAAATATTTCTCTTAAAAAATAAATGGGATTAATGCAAACAACATATACTCCAAATGCGGGAGACTTTAACATTCTATCATGATTTCAAGAGTTAGAGTCCTCCCTACCCACAAATAGCTCTATCAGGGTCAGAAACCCTTTTCCCTACCCTTTTCACTTATCCATATCAGGGACAATGACTCATCCTCATATACATATCTGGGCCCCCTTGGGATCCATCTCAGCATAGACAGGAAAGATATAAAAGACCCCATTCTGAAAAAGATTGAGCTTAAAATCTATCACACAAGACGCATATGCTAGTGGCTTGATTTGACTTGTACAGATCTGGGACATATATGCCTGCCAACTATAGGTATTGGAGTTCTCTAAAGGCCCCTACCAGGGGAAAACACTCCTTGGTGAGATGTGTATACTGAGTATTTAGGGGGGTTTTATGTAAATTGGTAAAATTTTAGTTTCTTTAACTACAAAATGTCTCTCACCTGCTTTCCTTCTCACTGGGCAACTTCCTCTTCATTAAAATCGACATCATCACTTATTATCCCATACAAATGTGCTTGTTCAGCTCCCACAATAAAATGTCTGGCCCAAAATGCCAATAGAGCTAAAGTTGAGAAACCCTAGTTTATGTATATATGACCTCATTTATATTTTCTGAGGGCTACTTTACTCACTTGTAACATGGGAATAAAAATACCTTCAAGGTATTTTCTGACCCTTGAAAACATAAATGATTTACTCAAGAGTACCTATCTAATAAACAATAATACTAAATATTGGACCTAGATTTCTAAATGCAGTTACCTTTCTATTTCTTTACACTCTTGGTATCTACTAGATTTTTATGGCTCTCCTACTTGTATTCCTGCCTCCCTCCTTTCCTGAGCATGATAACCCCACTCTTTAACTCTCATTTTTTTCTACCTGGCTTTCTTACCTTTTCTGACCTCCAATACTGTCTTCTCTTGGGTTATCATTTGGCCTCCTTATCCTCTGGTTCTGTGTTAGGCCCAAGTAACAATGTTAGAGCCTGAAATTCCTTCCTTCATTAATGAATGTACACAATGGAATAACATTAGGAATATAATTTCTCTCCTAAATATTTTTATTGTTTGCTTAATATAGGTGCTCAGAGTTAAAACTTAGGGGGAAAAAAGATAGCAAGAGAGAAAATTTACATCAGTCAATCTCCAAATCCAGAAATATATCTATGCCATCAATTTTAGTATTTTCTCTATGCAAATCTTTTCTTCTATTAAAAAGCATTATGTCAACAATATGGCGTATTTTTTTCCTATAATAACATTGGGGGCCTCTTTCTATGCCACTGAAATATTGTTCTCAAGCACCATTTTTAATAGCTCCATAGTAATTCATTGTATGAATCTATTAGAATGTCTTTAACCAACTCTGTATTGTTAGGCTGCTTCTAATTTTTAGCTTTTATAAACATATTTTGTAACATATACGAAATATTCTTAAAGCAAATCTTTGATCATTCTTTTCATGTTTTTACCTAGAAGAATATATAGATTGAATGACATGCAAGAATTTAGGGGTTTTGACAGAGTCAAATTGAAAGGAAATTTTACTTCAAATTGAGGATTATTTTTTTGGTAGGTGGGGCCGCTAAACCATGAACATCCTTTATCCAGGTTCATTTCTCACTATGGTGGCTTCTCATTGCTTATCTGTGAAATGAACAGCCAGAGTAAGGCTGGCAATTGGTGGTAATTAGTCAGCACTTTTACAACTACTATAAACTACTTTTGAATAATCTTGAAATTCAATTCCACTGACCTTTAGTAAATGCTACATCGTATTAAACACAATCCAAAGACTATAAACATAAACTGCCTGCCTTGGAAGTGTTTATAATTTAGTGTACACACATTATTATGTAATACAAAATGTTATCAGTTTGGTAAGAAAATTTAAAAGTGCTGTAGAAAGAGGAATATTTCTGAGTAAGGTGTTTGGGGAAATTGTCATAAAGGAAATGATATTTAATTTAGGCTTCGATGATGGGCAAGGTCAGATTTTAAACTGGCAATAGGCAGAAGGCCATTGGGAGTATGGAGACACACAAAGCAGAATAGTCAGCGGCGAAAAAGTGTATGACATTTATTTGAAAAAAAAAAAAAAGGACAGCAGTCAATGTTTCTCCTGAGTAGGGTTAATGCAAAGCAATAATAATAGATACACTGGGAAAAGAAGATTGGTATCGAACTGTAAATTATTTGCTGAGGAGTGGAAACTAGTTGGAGGGGAATAGGGAGCTGATGAAGGGGAGAGAAATGCTGCACGAAGGTTACTCTGTGAGCCATGTGGATCACAGTGGCATCTGGTGTCGGGAATTATCACAGTAGCTCTTTTGTGAGAAGAAAATAAAGGCCTGGAAATGGGAAAGGTTGAAGAGAAGGAAACTGACAGACAGAAAACGTATAGCTGAACCTCTTCAAATTGTGTAAAATATAATAATACAAGCAAGAGTAAAATTGGCAAATTTAAAAAGCTTGATTTATAGTCTATGTTCCTCCCACCCAAATTTTTCCTAAATTAATATGCAACTGTCAGCACAGATCGTTTGCTGTTAATTTAACTACATTTAAAACGCTTTAGCACCACCTGGTGATGAAAACTCAGACTCCAACAACCCTAAATTCCATCTGTTTTTCTGCCAAGTTTTGATTTTGAAAAAATGTCAAACATACATAAAATTTGAAAGAATACTGTAATAACACCCTTACACCTTCATCATATTTACCAATTGTTATGTTTTGCCACATTTGCTTTAGTTCTTCCTCTGTGTGTTGAACCATCTGAAAGTAAACTACAGACACTAAAACAATTCAAAAACTGTCAGCATAAACTTCCTGAAAGGATACCCTCTGCATAACGACAATACTATCTCCTTACCTGAAAAATTAATAATTTTATACCATCATCTAATATGCAAGCTATATTCAAATCTTCCAAGTTTTCATAAAAAAATGTTTTTAAGTTTGCATTTTTAAGGCCAGAATGTAATCAAGACTTATGCTTTGCATTTGGTTGACATGTTTCGGGGTCTCTTTTAATCTAGAGCAATTCTCACTTTTTATTTTGGCCTTCCATGGAGGCCTTCGCTGACTATCTTATCCAAAATCCACCGTAGGGTGGATGCTTTTCTATCTTTGCTTTTCTGCCCCCATTTTACTTAACATTTATTGACACTCAGCATTTAGCGGCTTTCCCTCTTTCTTTTTTTTTTTCTTGCCTGTCTCTTCCCACTGAAGTATCAGCTCCATGAGAAGAAGGATTTTGTTTTGTTCACTGCCCACTGCTCCATCCTCAGTACCCAGAACAGTGCCTGGCATATAGAAAGTGCTCAATAAATACTATCTGTTGAAGGAAAGCATTGACCTCTGGGAGTTTGATTATTAAATGTCTTGAAGTAATATTATTTGGATTAAATCTGCTTGTTATTCTATAACCTTCTTGTACTTGAATATTGATATCTTTCTCTAGGTTTGGAAAGTTCTGTTATTATCTCTTCAAATAAACTTTGTATCCTGGACTCTCTAATTCCTTTTTAAGACCAATTACTCTTAGATTTGCTCTTTAGGGGCTACTTTCTAGATCTTGTGGGCATTTTTTTTTTTTTTTTTTTTTTTTCGAGATGGCGTCTCACTCTGTCGCCTAGGCTGGACTGCAATGCGGCGATTTCGGCCCACTACAACCTCCGCCCCGCTGGTTTCAAGCAATTCTCCTGCCTCAGCCTCCCAAGTAGCTGGGATTATAGGTGCCTGCCACCGCACCTGGCTAATTTTTGTATTTTTAGTAGGGACGGTGTTTCACCATCTTGGCCAGGCTGATCTTGAATTCCTAACCTCGTGATCCACCCACCTCAGCCTCCCAAAGTCCTGGGATTACAGGAATGAGCCACTGCGCCCCGCCAAGTAGGCATCTTTCCTTCCGTTTTATTCTTTTTTGTCTCCTCTGCCTGTATATTTTTAAGCAGCCTGTCTTCGTGGTCACTAATTATTTCTTCCACTTAATCCACTTTGCTGTTGAGAGAATCTGAAGCTTTCTTCCATTTATCAATTGTATTTTTTAGCTTTGGGATTTTTACTTGATTTTTAACAATTATTTCAATCTTTTTGTTACATTTATCCGATGGGATTCTAAATTTCTTCTCTGTGTTATCTTGAATTTCATTGTCTTTTAAAACACCCATTTTGAAATCTCTGTCTGAGAGGTTACATATCTCTGTCTCTCTAGGATTTGCCCTTAGTCCCTTATTTAGTCCATTTGGTGTGGTCATGCTTCCTGGATGTTTCTGATGCTTGTGGATGTTTGCTGGTGTCTGGGTATTGAAGAATTAGGTATTTATTCCAATCTTTGCATTCTTGGCTTGTTTACACCTGTCCTTAAGAAAGCTTTCCAAGTATCCAAAGGGAATTGAGGGTATACAGCAAATCACCATGGCCACATGTCTACCTATGTAACATACCTGCATATTCTGCATCTGTATCCTGGAACTTAAAGTAAAAATTTTTTTAAAAATTATGTAAACGTGTTTAAGAAAACTACCTAAAGCCAGGGAAAGAACCATCTGAAAGGATAAAGGACATAATGTGTAGAACTCACACAGGCCTGGGAACAGTGACTGTTCCCACCAGCCAGCTGTAGGAATCTCATAAATCAGGGGCATTGAGTAGAGTACTCAAGAAGGCATTATCTCAGCAGCAGGAAGTACTTAGCTCTAGATTGAGTGCTGCTCTGGACCCACCTGAAAAACTGTAAGAGCAAGACCTAAAAAAATCAAATTGTTTCCAAGTAACTTGGTTGCATCTGAGAACAATGCTCAAGAAAATTTATAGGAATACAAAAATATCCAGCACTCAACAAGTTAAAGTTAACGATGTCTGATATCTCATCAAAGATCACCAGTCATGGAAAGGAGAAGGAAAATACAACACATAAAGAGAAGACTAATCAATGAATAGAAATCAACTCAGAACTGACAAAGATGTTATAATTAGCAGAGAAAGACATTAAAACAGTTTTTACATATGTTCACAAGGTTGAGACCTAGAAATATAAGAGAGATTCAAATCAAACACAATAACTAAGATAAAATATACAGTGGATGGGATTAATGACAGATTGGACATTGGTGAAGTTTAGTGAATTTGAAGGAATAGCAATAGAAACTATCCAAAATAAAATACATGGAGAAAAAAAAGAACATATCTTAAAAAGAAAAAAAATTAGTGAGTAGTACAACTTCAAGCAGCCTCATGTATGGGCAATTGGAGTTCACAAATCAGGGAGGCTTTAGAAAAAATGACTGAGGAAATAAAGGCAAAAAACTTTTCAAACGTAATAAAACCATAAACCCACAAATTCAGAAAATTCAATGAACCCTAGGCATAAGAAACATGAAGAAAACTATACCAGGGTATATTATAATCAAATTGCACAATTGTGGTAATAAAGAGAAAATCCTAAAAGCAGCAAAGGGAAAAAACATGATTCATACAGAGAAACAAAGATAAGAATGACATCAGATTTTTAGTTAGAAACAAGGTGAGTCGGTAAAGCAACATCATAAAGGGCTGAAATATATAAACTCTAACCAGAATTCTATACCTGGCGTATCAGTTTCCTAGGGCTGCCATAGCAGAGTAACACAAACTGGGTGGTTTAAAACAACAGAAATCTATTTTCTCACAGTTCTGCAGGCCAAATTCCAAAATCGAGTTTGAAATAGAGGTGATGACGGAGTCATGCTCCTGAAGCTCTAAGGAAGAATCTTTTCTTATCTTCCCAGATTTGTAGTGGATGCAGACAGATTACACATAACTCCAATCTCTGCTATTATCTTCACAAAGCCATCTTCTGTCTCCCTACTTTGTGTGTGTGTGTGTGTGTGTGTGTGAGAGAGAGTGTTTGTGTCTCCGAATCTCTCTCTCCTTATAAGGCCACCAGTTACTGGATTTAAAGCACGTCTAATCAATATGACTTCATCTTAATTTGATTAAATCTGTAAAGACCCTATTTCTAAATAAGGCTACAGTCACAGGTGCTAGGACTTAGGACATTCACACATCTTTTGTAGGGACACAACTCAATACACACCACCTGACAAAAATATATTTCAAAAATGAAGATAAAGATTTTTTTCAAAGCTACAAAACTAAAATAATCTGTCACAGCAGACCTGCACTATAAGAAATGTTGTGTATTAAATAATGTCCTTTAGTCGGAGAGACCATCATACGAGATAGAAATCTGGATGTATATAAGGAAAGGAAGAACACAGAACTAGTAACTACATGGGTAAATAGGCCAATTCTTTTTTTAACTATTATTTAAATCTCTTTAAAGGTATGAAAATCGTAACAATTATTGTATTGTTTATAACATATATTCAAGTAGAATCTTTGAAAAAATAGCAGAAGGTCAGGAAGGGAACTATCCTAGTATAAAATTCACGTATTTATATATTATAGATACATATAACATACTTTTACCTTGAAAAGTAAAAGATGTATAGTATAAATCCTTAAACAATCCCTAAATTAATAAACAAGGAGTTATGGCCAATAAGCAAACAAAGGAGATTAATGGGATAATTTTTTAAATACTTGATTAATCCAAAAAAGTCCAGAACAAAAGATAACTATCCCGCTCACATGATAATGGCATTAATCTATTCATAAGAGCAGAACCATCATGACCTCATCACCTCTTAAAGGCTCCACCTCTTTATACTCTTACAGTAGCAATTAGGTTTGCAACACATAAATTTTAGGGAACACATTCAAACTATCACTTTAGGGAAATGGTAATCAAAACTGCAATGATACGTCGCTTCACACCCATTAGGATGGCTATTATTTAAAAACAGAAAAATAACAAATATTGGCAAAGATGTGGAGAAACTGGAAGTCTTCTGCATTGCTGGTAGAAATGTAAAATGGTGCAGTGACTGTGGAAAACACTATGTCAATTCCTCAAAAAATTAAATATAGAATTATGATACGATCCAGCAATTTCACTTGTGTGCATATACCGAAAAGAAGTGAAAGCAGGGCCTTGAACAGATATTTGTATATCCATGTTCATACCAGCATTATTAACAACAGCCAAAAGGTAGAAGCAATTAAAGTGTCCATTAATCTGTGGACAGATAAACGGAATGTTGTACATACAAAGAAATACTATTCAGCCTCAAAAAGAAAGGAAATTAGGCCAGGCACGGTGGCTTGCGCCTGTAATCCCAGCACTTTGGGAGGCTGAGGCAGGTGGATCACGAGGTCAGGAGATCGAGACCATCCTGGCTAACACGGTGAAACCCCGTCTCTACTAAAAAAATACAAAAAAATTAGCTGGGCGTGGTGGCAGGCACCTGTAGTACCAGCTACTCAGGAGGCTGAGGCAGGAGAATGGCATGAACCCGGGAGGCGGAGCTTGCAGTGAGCCGAGATCGCGTCACTGCACTCCAGCCTGGGTGACAGAGCGAGACTCTGTCTCAAAAAAAAAAAGAAAAAAAAAAGAAAGAAAGGAAATTTTGACACATGCTACAATATGAATGAAACTTGAGGGTACTATGCTAAGTAAAATAAGCCAGATGCAAAAGTAAAAATATATTATTCCATTTACATGAGGTTCTAGAATAACTTAAATTTTGTCAAATTCTTAGAGACAGAAAAGCAGAATAGAATGATAGTTACCAGGGGCTTTAGGGAGTGGAGAATGGGAAATTAATGTTTAATCAGTACAGAATTTCTATTGGGAAAGAAAAAAAGTTCTAGAGATGGATGGTGATGATTGTACAACAATGTGAATGTACTTAGTGATACAGAACTGTATACTTTAAAATGGTGCCTACAAGAAATACACTTTAATCAAAAAGACACAAGAAGGTAAAAAGTAAAAGAATGTAAATACCTATACACACTATATTAGTCTATTCTCACACTGCTGCCTGAGCCAAAAGCAATTCAACAAAAGCAAAAATTGACAAATGGTACAGCAAAAGAAACTATCCGAGTGAACAGACAACCTACAGAATGGGAGAAAACTTTTGCAATCTATTCATCTGGCAAAGGTCTAATACCCAGAATTAAGGAACTTAAATGTATAAAAAAAAAAAAAAAGGATTAAAAAGTGGGCAAAGGACATGAACAGACACCTCTCAAAGGAAGACATACATGCCACCAACAAACATGAAAAAAAGCTCATCATCACTGATAAATGAGAAAAATGCAAATCAATACCACAATGAGATACCATCTTATACCAGTCAGAATGGCTATTATTAAAAAGACATAAAACAACAGATGCTGGCGAGTTTGCCAAGAAAAAGAAATGCTTTTACACTGTTGGTAGAAATGTAAATTAGTTTAACCATTGTGAAGACAGTGTGGCCATTCCTCAAAGACCTACAGGCAGAAATACCATTTGACCCAGCAATCCCGTTACTGGGCATATACCCAAAGAAACATAAATATTTCTATTACAGGGACACATGCTCATATATGTTCATTGCAGCATGATTCACAACAGCAAAGACATGGAATCAATGTAAATATCCATCAACAATAGACTGGATAAAGAAAATGTGGTACACATACACCATGTAATACCACGAAGTCATAAAAAGGAACGACGTTTCTAAGGGTATTTCCGTTACTGGTTTTTAAAAATTCCGTTGTGGTCAGATAACATATTTTATATAACTTGAATACTTTTTGATTTATTAAGATCTCTCATGGCTCATCCATTTGCAGGGACATGGATGGAGTTGGAAGCCATTATCTTCAGCAAACTAATGCAGGAACAGAAAACCAAACACCACATGTTCTCACTTATAAGTGGGAGCTGAATGATGAGAACACATGGACACATGGAGGGGGACAACACACATCGGGGCCTGTTGGAGGAGGGTGGTGGGGTGAGGGAGAGCATCAGGAAGCATAGCTAATGGATGATGGGCTTAATACCTAGGTGATGGGGTGATTTGTGCAGCAAACCATCACGGCACACGTTTACCTATGTAACAAATCTGCACATCCTGCACATGTACCCCTGAACTTAAAATAGAAGTTGAAGAAAACAAAAAAGAAATACCTGAAACTGGGTAACTTATAAGAAAAGAAGTTTCACTGGTTCATTGTTCTGCAGGCTGTACAGGAAGCATGGTGGCATCTGCTTCTGGGGAAGCCTCAGGGAGCTTTTACACATGGCAGAAGGCAAAGTAGGAACAGGCACTTCAGGAACAGGAGAGAGGACGGGGAGGTGCAACACATTTTTAAATGATCAGATCTTGGGAGAACTCGGCACCAATGGATGATACTAAACCACTCATGAGAAATCCACCTCCATAATCCAATCACCTCCCACCAGGCTCACCTCCAACATTCAGGATTACCTTTCAACATAAGATTTGGGCAGGGACACACATCCGAACTATATCTCACACACACACACACACACATACACACACACACACACACACACACACACACACACACCGTGCTACCACCAGTAAGAAGAAAGTGGCAGTGGCTATATTAATGTCAGAAAAAAATATAGTTTAGAGCAAAAAAGATTAAAAAGGACATTTCATAATGGCAAGAAGGTAAATTAATGAGAAATATGTAACAATCATAAATATTTAAGCACCTAATAACAAGTGACTTTCAAAATACATGAAGCCAAAACTGACAGTAATGCGAAGAGAAATAGGTAAATCCATAATTATGGTTGGAGACTTCAATATCTTCTCAATAACTAGTAGAACAAGTATAAAACTCAATAAGGATAGAGTAGACTAGGAAAATACTATCAATCAACTTGAGTTGATTGATACTTACAGAACACCACACCCAATAATATCAGAATATATATTTTTCCCCAAATCCTATGAAACATTTGCCAAGATAGACCATATTCTGAGCCATGAGATAGATCTTAATAAATCAAAAAGGATTCAAGCTATATAAAATATGTTATCTGACCACAACGGAATTTTTAAAAACCAGTAATGGAAATACCCTTAGAAAATTCCCAAATCATTGAAAGCTAATTAAAACACTAAATAACTCATGAATCAAAAAAGTAACTAAAAATGGATATTTGAAAGTATTTTGAATTAAAGATGAAAACACAACATATCAGATGTCATTAAACCAATACTTAACAGGAAATTTGTAGCACTCAATCCAGATATGAAAAAATAAAGGAAGGTTTCAAATAAATGAATTTCAGCTTCTACCTTAAGAAACTAGCAGCAAAAGAGCAAATAAAACCAAAGTATGCAGGAAAAACGATATAATAAAAGTCAAAGTGGAAATTAAAGAAATAAAAAACAGAAAAGTAGAGAAAACTGATGAAAGCAAAAACAGTTCTTTGAAATCAATAAAGCCTGTAGGCAGACAGATCAGAAAAAAAGACACAAATTACCAACATCAGAAATGAAAGAGGTGACATCACTATAGAGTCTACAAATATTAAAAGAATAATATGGGAGAAAAGGAAGGGCGAGACTACAAACTAGCAAGGATGGGGTGTGGGTGGGGAGGGGAGGGAAGGAAAGTGGGGGAGAGAAGCGATCGCAAGAGAAAAAAATGCCAACCTCCCAAAATAAAAGGCAAAGCTTGCATTAGGAGCGAACAGCGCTGCCGAAATAGATGGCAGCTTCGTTTGACTGAAACAAAACAAAAGGGCCACTGGATGTCTGCCTTCTTTGTGGGTGAGCCAGACACTGACAAACAGGCCCAACTGTGTTTGGGGGAGGGTTTCACCTCCGATTTTGCCCGGCAGCAGCAGCACGGACGTGTTGGCTAGTTATAGTATATTCCAGGAGCTACGGCTTGTCCACGACACCGGCTACTTCTCAGCTTTGCCATCCCTGGAGACCTGGCAGCAGGAATAAGTAAATGGAAAAAAGGAAGTCCAGAAGCCTTACTTCCAGGATATCCTGGAAGATATTTACTTGTGGAAGTGGAGACCCTCGAGGAAGCACAGGATAAAAGAAAGGGTCCCCTAAGGAGAATAGAGACTGAGAGAAGAGGGAATATTCCAGCGGAGACATGCCTTGAATTGGAACGCTACCTACAGACAGAGCCCAGGAGGATCTCGGAGACCTTTGGTGAGGACTTGGCCTGTTTGCTCCACGCTTCTCCTCCCCGGTGCATTGAGGAAAGCTTCCGTCGCTTAGACCTCCTGCTGCTCCCCGTGGAAGTGGCCATCTGTGAGAAGAGCTCAGCAGTGGACATCTTGCTTTCTCGGGGCAAGTTGCTGAGACCTGCCTCAGCCTCCAGCCGCCAACTCTTCTCTAGACAGCTACACAGCTGTCAACCAGGTCCAGCTCAACACAATGACCTCATTAATGCCCCTATTGTCCCCTGAGCTCAGCCGCCATCTGGTCAAAACCTCACAAACTCTCTCTGCCGTGGATGGCACGTTGAAACTAGCGGCCAAGAAAGCTGCTCTCATCTCCGTAAAGGTGGGAGGGGTCACAACAGCTTCAGCAGCCGTGATGGTGCCAGGGCCGTTAAGAGTGGACAGAGCGACAGTGACCAAGGAGGGCTAGGGGCTGAAGCATGTCCTGAAAACAAGAGGGTTCACTGCTGTCAGTTTAACAGGTGCCAGGAAGTTTATACAAAAAGCTCCCACTTAAAGGCCCATCAGAGGACTCACACAGGTGAGAAGCCTTACAGGTACTCATGGGAGGGATGCTAGTGGCGTTTTGCATGAAGCGATGAGCTCACGAGGCACTATGGGAAACACACAGGTGCAAACCTCTTCAAATGCAACCACTGCAACAGGTGTTTTTCCAGGTCTGACCATCTTGCCCTCCCTATGAAGAGACATATCTAAAAAACAGAAAGGCCAGAGTTGCGGTGGCATCAGCTAGTGTCTTAAGGAAATACCATGAGGCAGGAGACTGGACTTCAGGTGGAGAACCACTGCCTCTCAGAAGAAAGTTCTCACTTATAAACCTCTATACACACATACACACACTCACAGACCCACACACATACACACTGTCATGCACTCAACTGTATTTAAAATATATATGTCTATTCTTTATGCCTTGCCCTAGCCAGATGGAAGAAGATGAAGAAGGAAACCAGGTGAACTCAGCAAGGCAGACTGGCTGCTTACTTCAGCACTATTCGAATTATTTCCCGCTGTTGCCAATGGAAATCAAAGTAAATGAATGTGACGTCTCTGCAGGTGGACGGCAGTCCGAGGGGCTTATTTCACTTGCTTCTCAGTGCAACTTGATAGGAGAATTCAGCATCTTTAAAGTTGTATATGTGTAGCACTAAAGTTTGTTTTTAAATAGTTGGGGGAAAATGACCTAGAAAACCAAATTGCAGTTTGGTAGCCAAAATTAACTCTTGATTTATTTGTCCTTTGTGTGTGAAAAGTCCTACTATTCCATGGGTCAGACTTCCTCACAGAACTGTTGAGTGGTTTTGGTTCTTCTTAGTACTACTGAGATCTTTCGCGTCAATCCCAAAGGCTTTAGCGGCAGCAGACTCTGGAATAACACCTTACACCTTTCTGGCCTGCATTTCTGTAGACTTCACTCTCAAAGGAGGAGTTTTCTTCTCTTACTTTTTGACTCTTGCACACCATATGCCCTAGGGATTCTGGAAACTTTTAGCACGACTGCAAAGTGGTGAAGGGAATAAAGTCCTTGATGATAAATCACGGTATATCCCTTGAGCCTCACCTTATTGCCAGTGCTAGATTTTTTCTTTTTAAACTCTCTATTTTTGCTAATGAAAACTTGAAAAGCTTATTTTGAAGCTTAAGTGTTTTATCTTTTCTCCACGGACTAAACCTCTCCAGGACTCTCTCGGTACCTGGATGTTCAGCTCTCGAAATAGACAATCACAGTTCTCTCATCCTCCTTGAGGCATAATGACCTCAGCTCATAGTGATCAACCGTTGTGCTGGGTGTCATTGCTACCCCATCACCAGTTAAAGCATAGATGTCGCTAGTCTCAGAGGGCAGCTGTGTATTTAACTCTGGTTTATGATGTGACAAAAAGCCAAAAATATCACTTTTTCCAGGAGTGGGGAAAACTGAGGATGCCTCCCAAGTCTAGTGGCTTCACAAAACATCATCCTATCTTCTCTCTCATGCCCACTGAGCTCCTATTCCTCCATTTGTTACAATACACAATTTAAAATGCCATTGTGGGAGTGAAGGGTTGACATTCAAGAAAAAGGTTGAGGTGTTTCTCTCATGGGCTTTCTAAAAGGAGAGACACGTTTCTTTCTTTCTTTTTTTTTTTTTTTTTGCTAGGCCCACCATGACTTGTGACCTAGAATCCTCAGGATTAACAGAGGCCCCACATTTATTGTGCAAGCTGACTCCGAAGGAGTCTACAGTCCTTACTTTTCATACCACACACACACATCCAATACTGGTCTCTATCTACCCGTATTCCTAGCTAGCTGTTACTGGCCTCAACTCCAAAGACTGCCTTTAGGACCATCAAATGGCCTATGCAAGCAAGTAAGGTGGTTATTAGGACAGATTGTATATTTTGTATATTCTGGGACCATAGATTCAAGACAGGTCTGTAAAATAAAAATAGCGCTTGGTCCACACACAGTTGCTGCTCCCTCCTACCAGCTGGCTCCCCTCCTGTCCTCCTTTGACTATTTGACTCATTGACTGTTAAAATGCCACCCCATACATATTTGGGATGCAAAACTGAAGTCAAAAGGAAATAATAATATAAGAAACACAAACACATATATGACAGCAACCTTCAAGATCTGGGTTTTCAGCTTTCTGCAGCCTTTGTTTTCACTGAAATGTTGAAACTACTCGTCTGAGGGCAAAGGAACCTCCTCACAAATGCTGTAGCTGCCAATTGGACACTTGGGGCATTTCGAGGTCTGGCCTCAAGAATTTTCTTTCTCGTTTTCCTTTTTTCTATTTAGAACAAAAACAAACAAAAAATACAAAACAACAAAAAAAGAAAAAACACTCTTAACACACACATACACAAACACCCTTCACACACACACACACACACACACACACACAAATCTGTCCATTTGCCAGAGGCAATTAAATGTATGTTAGTTGGAGGATATTTTAAAAAATCAGTTTTATTCCAAAGATTTAAAACTAGACATGACTTAAAAACAATTTCTGGAGCACTGCTTGCTGACAATCTCGTAATTCTCTACTGTGTTTGAGTGCATTTTGTGGCCAGTCCATCAGGGCGCACCATGGGATTATATTTGAATGTGTGGTACATCCTTCCTGGATGAAGGATGTGTGAGGGACCTTGAACCTCAGCTGTATTAAACTGTAGCGCCTCCAGTCAGTGCACTAGATGAAACTTTAGATACCCTGAATTCTGTTGGTCCTTTCTTTTCCTTTACGTAGCAGCCTCCAGCATCAATGCACGCACACACCAGTGATGGCATTAAGCCGTGGCCGTCACGATTTGCAAATGTTCTCTTCCAAGCTGGAGCTGCTCTTGCCTCTCAAAATGCTATTATTAAGGGTTTATAATACTTAATTTAATTTTTGAACTGACCAATGCAAGTCTCTATTATAAAGAAAGTTTTAAAAAATAGAATAATATAGAAAGATTATGAACAAGTTTATGCCAATAAATCCAACAATTTCCAAACTAGTTGGAAGGCAAATTACCAAAACTCATGCAAGAAGAAGTTTAAAACTTGAATTACCCTTATTATCTATTTTAAAAATCAGTAATATACTTAAAAACCTTCCCTAAAAGAAAATTCAAGGCTCAAATGACTTCACTGGTGAATTCTACCATGCATTTAAGGAAGAAATAATATCTATTCTATACAAACTCTTTCAAAAAATTGAAAAGGAAGTAATACTTCCCAATTCATTCTATGAAGCTAGCATTACCCTGACATCAAACCAGATAAAGCTATTATAAGCAAACTATAGACCAGGGGTGTCAATCTTTTGGCTTCTCTGGGCCACCCATAAAATACACTAACACTAATGATAGCTGATGAGTGAAAAACAAAAACAAAAACTGCAAAAAATCTCATGTTTTAAGAAAGTTTACAAATTTGCCTTGGGCTTCATTCATAGCTGTTCTGGGCTGCATGCAGCCTGTGGGCCATGGATTAAACAAGCTTGCTATAAACCAATATCCCTCATGAACACAAACACAAAAATTATAAACAAAAGTTTCAGCAAATTGAATCCAATATTCTTTTAAAATACACACACACCCTGTTTTGTTGTCCTTTGCTTTATTGTGCTTTGCAGATACTGCTTTTTCTTTTACAAATTAAGGGTTTGTGACAACCCTTAGTTGAGCAAGTCTATCAGTGGCATTCTTCCAGCAGTATGTGCTCACTTTATGCTTCTATGTCACATTTTGATAATTCTCACAATATTTCCAATTTTTTTATTATTATATCTGTGCTACAGTTTGAATGTTTGTCCCCTCCACAACTCACGTTGAAACATAATCCCCATTGTGGCAGAATTGAGAGCTGGACCTTTTAGAGGTGATTAGGTCATGAGGGTTCTGCTTTCATAAGTAGACTAATCCATTCATGAATTAATGGGTTACTGGATTCACTGGTTATTACAATACTGGAACTGAAGACTTCATAGGAAAAGGAAAAAACACCTGAGCTAGAACACCAAGCCTCCTTGCCACGTAATGCTCTGTACCACCTTGGGACTCTGTAGAGTCCCTACCAGAAAGAAGACCCTCACCAGATAAGTCTTCTCGATGTTGGATTTCTCAGCCTCCATAAGTGTCAGAAATAAATTCCTTCTCCTTATAAATTACCCAGTTTCAGGTATTGTTATAAGCAACAGAAAACAGACTAAGACAATCTGTTATGGTAATCTATGATCAGTGATTTTTAATGCTACTGTGTCCGGAATTGGTGGGTTCCTGGTCTCACTGACTTCAAGAATGAAGCCATGGACCCCTGCGGTGAGTGTTACAGCTCTTAAAGACGGTGTGTCCATAGTTTGTTCCTTCTGATGTTCGGACGTGTTCGGAGTTTCTTTCTTCTGGTGGGTTCGTGGTCTCGCTGGCTTCAGGAGTGAAGCTGCAGACTTTTACAGTGAGTGTTATAGCTTTTTTTTTTTTTTGAGATGGAGTTTCACTCTTGTTGCCCAGGCTGGAGTGCAATGGCACAATCTCGGCTCACTGCAACCTCCCCCTCCCGGGTTCAAGCGATTCTCCTGCCTCAGCCCCCCCGAGTAGCTGGGATTATAGGCATGTGCCACCACGCCCTGCTAATTTTTTGTATTTTTAGTAGAGATGGGGTTTCTCCATGTTGGTCAGGCTGGTCTCGAACTCCCGACTTCAGGTGATCCGCCCGCCTCGGCCTCCCAAAGTGCTGGGATTACAGGCATGAGCCACTGTGCCCAGCTGTGTTACAGCTCTTAAGGTGGCGCATCTGGAGTTGTTCGTTCCTCCCGTCCAGACTTGTTCATTCCACCCGGTGGGTTCGTGGTCTCGCTGGCTTCAGAAGTGAAGCTGCAGACCTTCGCAGTGAGTGTTACAGCTCATAAAGGCAGTACGAACCCAAAAAGCAAAAGTTATTGCAAAGAGAGAAAGAACAAAGTTTCCACAGTGTGGAAGCGGACCCGAGCAGGTTGCTGCTGCTGGCTCAGGCAGCCTGCTTTTATTCCCTTATCTGACCCCACCCATATCCTGCTGATTGGCCCATTTTACAGAGAGCTGATTGGCCCGTTTTACAGAGAGCTGATTGGTTCGTTTTGACAGGGTGCTGATTGGGGCATTTACAATCCCTGAGCTAGATACAGAGTGCTGATTGGTGTATTTACAATCCTCTAGCTAGACATAAAAGTTTTCCAAGTCCCCACCAGAGTAGCTAGATACAGAGTGCTGACTGGTACATCCACAAACCCCGAGCTAGACACAGAGTGCTGATTGGTGCACATACAATCCTCCGGCTAGACATAAAAGTTCTCCAAGTCCCCACCCAACACAGTAGCCCAGCTGGCTTCACCTAGTAGATCCCGCACCAGGGCCGTGGGTGGAGCTGCCCACCAGTCCTGCCCCGAGCGCCTGCACTCCTCAGCCCTTGGGCAGTCGATGGGACCAGCCTCTGCAGAGTAGGGGGCAGTGCCCGTCAGGGAGGCTAGGGCCTCGAGGGAGCCCACCACAGGGGGGCTTGGGCAAGGCAGGCTGGAGGTCCCAAGCCCTGCCCCGTAGGGAGGCAGCTGAGGTGAGGCACGGCAAGAATCTGAGCGCAGCATGGGCGGGCCAGCAGTGCTGGGGGACCAGGCGCCCCCTCCACCGCTGCCGGCCCAGGTGCTAAGCCCCTCAATGCCAGGGGCCAGCAGCGCCGGCCGGCCGCTCCGAGTGTGGGGCCTGCCAAGCCGGTGCCCACCTGGAACTCAGCTGGCCTGTGAGCACTGCGCGCAGCCCCAGTTCCTGCCTGCGCCTCTCCCGCCACACCTCCCTGCAAGCAGAGGGGGCCAGCCCAGAGAGGGGCTCCCACAATGTAGTGGCAGGCTGAAGGGCTCCTCACGCGTGGCCAGAGCAGATGCCAAGGCCGAGGAGGCGCCAAGAGTGAGCGAGGGCTGCTACCACGTTGTCACCTCTCACTACTATGGTAATTGTTTTGAGGCATGACAAACTGCCCCCATATAAAACAGCAAACTTAATCGATAACGACTGTGTTTACCTGACTGCCCCACCAACTGGCTGTTCCTCCTTCCCTCTGTCCTCTTCCCTCTCTCCCCCTCTCCCCTCCCCTCTCCCCTCCCTCCTCTCTCCTCTCTCTCTCTGTCTCCCTCCCTCCTTAGCCCTCCCTATTCCTGAGAAACAGTATTTAAATTAGGCCAACTAATAACCCTACAATGACTACTCAGTTTTCAAGTGAAAGGAAGTCACACATATCTCACTTTAAATCGAAAGCTAGAAATAACTAAATTTAGTGATGAAGGCATGCCAAAAGCTGAGACAAGTCAAAAGCTAGTCCTCCTGCATCAAACAGGTAGTCAAGTTGTGAATGCAAAGGAAAAGTTCTTGAAGGAAATTAAAAGTGCTACTCCAGTGAACACATGAATGGTAAGAAAGCAAATCAGCCTCCTTGTGGATATGGGGAAATTTTTAGTGGTCTAGATAGAAGATCAAACAACCCACAAAATTCCCTTTAAGACAAAGGCTAATCCAGAAAAAGGCCCTACCTCTCTCATTTCTAAAAGTATAAACTAGAAAACCTAGAGGAAATGCATAAATCCCTGGAACATAAAACTTCCCAAGATTAAACCAGAAGGAAATAGAAACCCTGAACAGACCAATAATGAGTAATCAAATTGAAGCTGTAATAAAAATTATTCCAACAAAAAAGCCCAGGACCACATGGATTCACAGCCACATTTCACCAGATGTACAAAGAAGTCTGGTATCAATCTTACTGAAATTATTCCAAAAAATCAAGAAGGAAGGATTCCTCCCTAACTCATTTTATGAAGCCAGTATCACCCTGATACCAAAATGAGGCAAGAACACAATAAAAGAAAACTAAGGTCAATATCCCTGATGAATAATAGATGTAAAAATCCTCAACAGAATACTAGCAAACTGAATCCAACAGCACATCAAAAATATAATACATCATGATTAAGTGGGATGCAAGGGATGTAAGGATTTTATTCTACAGATGCAAGGATGCTTAAATATACACAAATCAATAAGTGTGATTCACAACATAAACAGAATTAAAAACAAAAACTATATGATTATCTCAATAGATGCAAAGAAAGTATTCAATAATATCCAAAATTCCTTCACAATTAAAACCCTCAACAATCTAGGCACTGAAGGAACATACCTCAAAATAATAAAGGCTATGTAGGACAAACCCACCATCAACATCATACTGAATGGGGGAGAGTTCAAAGCATTCCCCCTAAGAACTGGAATGAGAAAAGGGTGTGCATCCTCACCACTTCTATTCAACATAGTACTGGAAGTCCTAGCCACAGCAATTAGGCAAGAGAAAGAAAGTGCATTCAACTTGAAAAAGAAGAAATCAAATTATCTCTATTCACTGATGACATATCTTATACCTAGAAAACTCTAAAGGACTCCTCCAAGAGACTCCTAGACTTGGAAAAAAAAAAGTTTCAGGACACAAAACCAACATACAAAAATCAGGAGCATTTCTATGTACCAATAACGTTCAATCTGAGAATGAAATAAAAAACTCAATTCCATTTACAATGCACACATACACACACACAGAGGACCTAAGAATACATTTAATCATTTAACCAAGGAGGGAGAGATCTCTACAAGGAGAATTACAAAACACTGATGAAATAAATTATAAATGACATAAACAAATGGAAAAATATCTCATGCTGATGGATTGGAAGAATCAATATTGTTAAAATGACCATTCTGCCCAAAGCAATATATAGAATCAATGCAATTCCTATCAAATCACCAATGTCATTTTTGACAGCATTAGAAAAAAAAAATCCTAAATTCATATGGAACCAAAAAAGAGTATAAATAGCCAAAGCAATCCTAAGCAAAAAGAACAAAGCTGGAGGTATCACATTACCTGACTTCAAATTATACTACAAGGTTATAGTAAGCAAAACAGCATGGTACTGGTATAAAAACCATATAGATCCATGGAACAGAATAGAGAACCCAGAAATAAATCCACATACCTACAACCAACTGATCTTTGATAAAACACATGGTGGGGAAAAAACATCCTATTCAAGAAATGATGCTGGAAAAATTGACTAGCCATATGCAGAAGAATGAAACTGGACCTGTACCTCTCACCATACACAAAAATTAACTCAAGATTAAATAAAGACTTAAATGTAAGACCCTAAACTATAAAAATCCTAGAAGAAACCCTGTAAACACTCTTCAGGTCATTGGCCTAGGCAAATAATTTATAACTACAACATAGAAGAAACCCTGTAAACACTCTTCAGGTCATTGGCCTAGGCAAATAATTTATAACTACAACATCAAAAAGCATATGCAACAAAAACAAAAATAGACAAATGGGACTATATTAAATTAAAAAGCTTCTGCAGAGTAAAAACAATAATCAACAGAGTCAACAGACAACCTACAGAATGGGAGAAAATATTTCCAAACTGCATGTATCAAAGGACTAATATCCAGAATCATCAAGGAACTCAACCATATCAACGAGAAAAACACAATCCCATTAAAAAGTGGGTAAATGACATGAACAGATATTTCTCAAAAGAAGATGCATAAGTGGCCAAGAAACATGAAAAAATGCTCAACATCACTAAGCAGAAAAATGCAAATTAAACCCAAGCAATGGTTAATAATGAGCGTCAACTTGATTGGATTGAAGGATGCAAAGTATTTTTCCTGGGTGTGTCTGTGAGGGTGTTGCCAAAGGAGATTAACATTTGAGTCAGTGAACTAGGAAAGGCAGACCAACCCTTAATCTGGGTGGGCAAAATCTAATCAGTTGCCTGTGTGGCCAGAATAGAAGCAGACAAAAGAACGTGAAAAGACCAGTCTGGCTTAGCCTCCCAGACTACATCTTTCTCCCGTGCTGATGCTTCCTTCCCTCAAACATCAGACTCCAAGTTCTTCTGCTTTGAGACTCAGACTGGCTTCCTTGCTCCTCAGCTTGCAGATGACCTATTATAGGACCTTGTGTGAGTTAATACTCCTTAATAAACTCCCATATATAACAGGATATATATATATGATATATGACAGGATATATATATATGATATATAACAGGATATATATATATGGGATATATAACAGGATATATATATGGGATATATAACAGGATATATATAT
>NW_026652288.1:81541608-81546790 GCF_009828535.3 Hylobates moloch | reverse complement strand
ATATATATATGGGATATATAACAGGATACATATATATTATATATATGGGATATATAACAGGATATATATATATATATATATATATCCTGTTAGTTCTATCCCTCTAGAGAACCATGACTAATACGACTCACAATGAGATGCTATCTCACACAAGTCAAAATGACTATTATTAAAAAGTCAAAAAATAACAATGTTGGTATGAATGTGGAGAAAAGGGAACACATACATTACTGGTTTAAATGTAAATTAGTACAACCTCTATAGAAAACAGCATGGAGATTCCCCAAATAACTAAAGTAGAACCACCATTCAACCCAGGAATCCTACTACTGACTACTGGATATCTATTCAAAGGAAAAAAAAATCATTATATAAAAATGACACTTGTACTCATG
Organism: Hylobates moloch; assembly: GCF_009828535.3. Lineage (NCBI taxonomy): Eukaryota > Metazoa > Chordata > Mammalia > Primates > Hylobatidae > Hylobates > Hylobates moloch. Next base: position 81,546,395 of record NW_026652288.1, on the reverse strand, counting down.
TTTATTGCAGCGCTATTCACAATAGCAAAGTCATGAGTCAACCTAAGTGTCCATCCACAGATTAGCAGAGAAAGAAAATGTGGTAAATATACACCATGGAATACTATGCAGCCATAAAAAAAGAATGAAATCATGTCCTTTGCAGTCCAGGATGGAGCTGGAGGTCATCCTCCTAAATAACCCAAAAACTGAAAACCAAATAATATATGTTCTCACTTGTAAGTGGGAGCTAAATGATGAGTACACCTGGACATAAAGATGAATATAATAGACACTGGGGACTCCAAAAGTGGGCAGGGAGGGATGAGGATAAGGGTTGAGAAATTAAGCATTGGGTCCAATGTTCACTATTTGGGTTATGGGCACACTAGAAGCCCAAACCTCACTATTACATAATATATCCATGTAATAAAACTGCACATGTACCCCCTGAATCTAAAATAAAATAAATATAAATGTTCAATTTATCAAAATTACCAATATAAAACCTTTGTTTTTAAGCTTTTTTCTCCCTGAGGAGTTTTTTTATTTAGGCAAAATTTACTATACTACAGTGAAATGCACATCTTTATTTTACAAACTGATGACTTTTAATAAATGTATACACCCAAGTAATTCACACCTGTCAAGATACAGAGTATTTCCATCACCCAAGGGAGTACTCTCATGCCCTTTCCAGACCGTACACCACCCCCTCACCCAGAGAAAACAATTTTTCTGATTTTTTTTCACTATAGTTTTGCCTATTCTGGAACATCAGATAAAGTACATTACAGTATAAATTATTTTGTTTGGGTTATTTCACACATTCATGTTGTGGCTGTCAGTTTGCTTCATTTTATTGCTGAGTAGTGCTCCATTTTATGAATACAATACAGTTTGTTTATCCAATGAAGATAAATATTGATGGTCATTTGGATTAGTTCCAGTTTTTAGCTATTATGAGTTAAGGTGCTATAAACATTCATGTACAAGCCTTTTTATACACATATAATTTATAGATACATAATTTCACTTTTCTTGGGTAAATACCTAAAATTGACATTGTATAAGAAACTGCCAAACCTTTCCCCCAAGTGGTTGTACCATTTTATAATCTCACCAGCAATGTATGAATTATATTAATATTAATACATCTTGATCAACATTTTATCTTTCCAGTCTTTTCATTTTAATCATCTGGTGAGTCAATAGTGTTTTTTCATTGTGATTTCGCTTTTGAGTTTCTCTAATAACGAATGATATTAAGCACCTCATGCTCTTTATTTTGTTGTTCAAAGTGTTCCAGCTTTGGCCATTGGAAGCTGTTTTAGTTTGCTTCTGTGCTCTTATAAAGTATCCTTATAAAGGTAGGTGTGTCATTTGGTTTTTTGTTTGTTTTGAGCACTTCCTTACATTCTGTTACCACAGGATGTTCTTGGCTAATCTTGAGTATTTCCTGCCCCAGTTCTGGAATCAGCCATTTCTCCAAGTCCTGATTCCTTTCATTAGAGAATGTTATTAGAAACTAGAATCTGGAGACCACGTTTGCTCATTGCTACTGGGATATTTTTGCTTCTAGGCTGTCTCAGCTGACAGAGCAAGGATATATGTGTGTGTGTGTGTACTAACCTGTGCAATACATGTATCTATAAATATTTCTGCTTGCAACTATCTGTAGATCTATTTAGCTAAATATGAGTTCATACATATGTCTCCAACTCTTATACAGTACCATATAGATCATTCTAATCTCCTCTTCTGGCTTATCTGTAGATTCTCACTCCAGCAGTGAGAAAACTGGCTTGTACCCTACATCATCCATTTACTTAATTGTTCAATTCCAGTACAGATACATAGCAGTATTAGAATTGTTAATCCATATCCTCATGGAAAACATCTTTATCAACTAGAGTACAGTGCTTATATGCAGTTCCTATTGTATTTAGTCTTACAGACTTCACTCATTTCCATAGTTATCTAGGTTGTCACCTTTCTCACCACCTTCACTGAGTTGTTTTATATATTTGTGATACAGATTCTCTTGTCATATATGCATTCCTTCTTGGATACACCAATCTCTTAAATGATTTTCTTAAATTGTATACATTGAGTTTCACACTAGTGTCGTAAAGCTGTATGGGTTTTGACAAATGCATGCCACGTATCTACCATGACAGTATCATAGAGGATAGTTTCATAAACCTAAACTTTAACTAGCCAACTATTAAACTTTCAACCATTCAACTAAAACTAAAACTAAACTTCAACTATCAAACTCTCCCTACATCCCCCTAAACTCTTGCTAACAACTGACTTTTACTAACTCTTTAGTTTTGCCTATTCCAAAAAGTCTTATAATCAGAATTAGGCAGTATGTAGCCTTTTCAGACTGGCTTCTTTCACTTAGTATTATGCATCTAAAGCTCATCTGTACATTTTTCATGGCTTGATACATCATCTTTTATCACTGACTAAGATTCCATTGCATGGATATACCATAGTTGGTTTATCCATTCACCTATTGAAAAGTTATCTTGGTGGCTATATATATTTTCTTTCTTATTTTCTCCCAGTATAGCTTGGCTGCTCATTTTGATAAAAAGTTTTATATTTGATTAATTTTAACATATGTCTTCTTTTATGGTTATTCCTTTCTATGACTTGTCTAAAAATTCTTTGCCCTCTCCCATGGTACAAAGATATGTCCTTATGTTTCCTTCTATAAGTTTTATTTCATGTTTATGTTCATAATCTACTTTCAATTAATATTTATTATCATAAGTGGTTCCTTCTATTAAAAAAATCAAGTTTTTTATTGTTTGTTGCTAACATATAGAAATATAATTGATTTTCCTACTGGCTGTCTTATACTCACTTATTAATTCTAGAAAACTCACTTGTTAATTCCAGCCCCCTCTTCATAGATTTCTTGTGATTTACAACATAGATTAACATGTCATCTATGAATAAAAGCAATTTATGTATTTACTTCTGATCTATATACTTTTATTTTTTTTCTTGCTTCTTGCAATAGGTCAAATCTCCAACACAATGTTGAATAAGAGTGGTTATGGTGAATATCCTTGTCTTGTTCCTATTCTTAAAGGGTATGATAGGCAGAATTCTAAAGATGGGCCCTAAGATTCCCATCCCCTGATTATTCAAATACTAGTCCAGATACTGCTGTGTAGAGACTCTGAAGATAAATTTAAGGTTACTAATAAACTAACCTTAAATCAAAGAGATTATTCTGAATTAGCTAAGTGGACCCAATGTAATTACATATGCCCTTGAGAGTAGAAGAAGGCAGAAGAGTCAATCAGATACATGCTGAAGAACAGGAAGTAGCAGAGAAAAGATGATGCAGAAAGGGAGGTCAGAAAGATTCAAAGTATAAGGAGGATGTAAGCTGCCATTGCTGACTTTGAAGATTGAGAAAGGGGCCATAGGAATATGAGTGGCTTCTATAAGCTGAGAACAATCTTCAGCTGACAGTAAGCAAGGAAACAGGGACCCCATTACCTCAAATGCATGGAACTGGAATCTGCCAACAACCTGACTGAGCTTAGAAGTAGATTCATTTGTAAAGCCTCCAGGAAAGCACACACACACACACACACACACAAAACAGCCCTGTCAATATTTTGAGATGGTCCTGCTGAAATCCTGAGGAGAGCACAAACTGAGTGATGCTGTACACAGGCTTCTGACATAGAGAACTGTAAGATTTAAAAAATGGATATTGTTTTAGGCAGGGTGCAGTTGCTCACACTTATAATCCCAGCACTTTGAGAGGCCAAGGCAGGAGGATCACGAGGTGAGGAGTTCGAAACCAGCCTAGCCAACACAGTGAAACCCCATCTCTACTAAAAATATAAAAATTAGCTGGGTGTGGTGGTGGACACCTGTTAATCCCAGCTACTCGGGAGGCTGAGGTGGGAGAATCACTTGAACCCGGGAGGCAGAGGTTGCAGTGAGCCGAGATTATACCACTGGACTCCAGCCTGGATGACAGAGCTAGACTCTGTCTCAAAAAAAAAAAAAAAAAAAGGATATTGTTTTAAGACACCACATCTGAAGGGGAAGTTCCAAGATGGCCGAATAGGAACAGCTCCAGTCTACAGCTCCCAGCGTGAGCAACACAGAAGAAGGGTGATTTCTGCACTTCCAACTGAGGTAGCGGGTTATTCTCACTGGGGCTTGTTGGACAGTGGGTGCAGGACAGTGGGTGCAGCCCACGGATCATGAGCCGAAGCAGGGTGAGGCATCGCCTCACCCAGGAAGTGCAAGGGGTCGGGGAATTCCCTTTCCTAGCCAAGGGAAGCTGTGACACATGGCACCTGGAAAATCAGGTCACTCCCACACTAATACTGCGCTTTTCCAACAGTCTTAGCAAATGGCACACCAGGAGATTATATCCCACTCCTGGCTCAGAGGGCCCCACGCCCATAGATCCTTGCTCACTGCAAGCATAGCAGTCTGAGACTGAACTGCAAGGCAACAGCGAAGCTGGGGGAGGGGCACCCGCAATTCCTGAGGCTTGAGTAGGTAAACCAAGCAGCTGGGAAACTCGAACTGGGTGGAGCCCACTGCAGCTGAAGGAGGCCTGCCTGCCTCTGTAGACTCAACCTCTCAGGGCAGGGCATAGCTGAAAAAAAGGCAACAGAAACTTCTGCAGACTTAAACGTCCCTGTCTGACAGCTTTGAAGAGAGTAGCGGTTCTCCCAACACAGACTTTGAGATCTGAGAAAGAACAGACTGCCTCCTCAAGTGGGTCCCTGACCCCCAAGTAGCCTAACTGGGAG
>NW_026652288.1:81289202-81531608 GCF_009828535.3 Hylobates moloch | reverse complement strand
GTCCAGGACCAGCTGGATTCAGAGCCGAATTCTACCAGAGGTACAAAAAGGAGCTGGTACCATTCCTTCTGAAACTATTCCAATCAATAGAAAAAGAGGGAATCCTCCCTAACTCATTTTATGAGGACAGCATCATCCTGATACCAAAGCCTGGCAAAGACACAACAAAAAAAGAGAATTTTAGACCAATAACCTTCATGAACATTGATGCAAAAATCCTCAATAAAATACTGGCAAACCAAATCCAGCAGCACATCAAAAAGCTTATCCACCATGATTAAGTGGGCTACATCCCTAGGATGCAAGGCTAGTTCAACATATGCAAATAAATAAACGTAATCCAGCACATAAACAGAACCAAAGAGAAAAACCACATGATTATCTCAATAGATGCAAAAAAGGCCTTTGACAAAATTCAACCACTCTTCATGCTAAAAACTCTCAACAAATTTGGTATTGATGGGACGTATCTCAAAATAATAAGAGCTATCTATGACAAACCCACAGCCAGTATCATATTGAATGGGCAAAAACTGGAAGCATTCCCTCTGAAAACTGGCACAAGACAGGGATGCCCTCTCTCACTACTCCTATTCAACATAGTGTTGGAAGTTCTGGCCAGGGCAATTAGGCAGGAGAAGGAAATAAAGGGTATTCAATTAGGAAAAGAGGAAGTCAAATTGTCCCTGTTTGCAGATGACATGATTGTATATCTAGAAAACCCCATCGTCTCAGCCCAAAATCTCCTTAAGCTGATAAGCAACTTCAGCAAAGTCTCAGGATACAAAATCAATGTACAAAAATCACAAGCATTCTTATACACCAGTAACAGACAAACAGAGAGCCAAATCATGAGTGAACTCCCATTCACAACTGCTTCAAAGAGAATAAAATACCTACGAATCCAACTTACAAGAGGTGTAAAGGACCTCTTCAAGGAGAACTACAAACCACTGCTCAATGAAATAAAAGAGGACACAAACAAATGGAAAAACATTCCATGCTCATGGTTTGGAAGAATCAATATCGTGAAAATGGCCATACTGCCCAAGGTAATTTATAGATTCAATGCCATCCCCATCAAGCTACCAATGACTTTCTTCACGGAATTGGAAAAAACTATTTTAAAGTTCATATGGAACCAAAAAAGAGCCCGCATCGCCAAGTCAATCCTAAGCCAAAAGAACAAAGCAGGAGGCATCATGCTACCTAACTTCAAACTATACTACAAGGCTACAGTAACCAAAACAGTATGGTACTGGTACCAAAACAGAGATATAGATCAATGGAACAGAACAGAGCCCTCAGAAATAATGCCGCATATCTACAACTATCTGATCTTTGACAAACCTGACAAAAGCAAGCAATGGGGAAAGGATTCCCTATTTAATAAATGGTGCTGGGAAAACTGGCTAGCCATATTTAGAAAGCTGCAACTGGATCCCTTCCTTACACCTTATACAAAAATTAATTCAAGATGGATTAAAGACTTAAATGTAAGACCTAAAGCCATAAAAACCCTAGAAGAAAACCTAGGCATTACCATTCAGGACATAGGCATGGGCAAGGACTTCATGTCTAAAACACCAAAAACAATGGAAACAAAAGCCAAAATTGACAAATGGGATCTAATTAAACTAAAGAGCTTCTGCACAGCAAAGGAAACTACCATCAGAGTGAACAGGCAACCTACAAAACGGGAGAAAATTTTTGCAACCTACTCATCTGAAAAAGGGCTAATATCCAGAATCTACAATGAACTCAAACAAACTTACAAGAAAAACACAAACAAACCCATCAAAAAGTGAGCGAAGCACATGAACAGACACGTCTCAGAAGAAGACATTTATGCAGCCAAAAAACACACGAAAAAATGCTCATCATCACTGGCCATCATAGAAATGCAAATCAAAACCACAATGAGATACCATCTCACACCAGTTAGAATGGCGATCATTACAAAGTCAGGAAACAACAGGTGCTGGAGAGGATGTGGAGAAATAGGAACACTTTTACACTGTTGGTGGGACTGTAAACTAGTTCAACCATTGTGGAAGTCAGTGTGGCGATTCCTCAGGGATCTAGAACTAGAAATATCATTTGACCCAACCATCCCATTACTGGGTATATATCCAAAGGACTATAAATCATGCTGCTATAAAGACACATGCACACGTATGTTTATTGAGGCACTATTCACAATAGCAAAGACTTGGAATCAACCCAAATGTCCAACAACGATAGACTGGATTAAGAAAATGTGGCACATATACACCATGGAATACTATGAAGCCATAAAAAATGATGAGTTCATGTCCTTTGTAGGGACATGGATGAAACTGGAAATCATCATTCTCAGTAAACTATCGCAAGGACAAAAAACCAAACAATGCATGTTCTCACTCATAGGTGGGAATTGGACAATGAGAATACATGGACACAGGAAGGGGAACATCACACTCCGGGGACTGTTGTGGGGTTGGGGGAGCGGGGAGAGATAGCATTAGGAGATATACCTAATGCTAAATGACGAGTTAATGGGTGCAGCACACCAACATGGCACATGTATACATATGTAACAAACCTGCACATTGTGCACATGTACCCTAAAACTTAAAGTATAATAACAATAAAATAAAAAAATAAAAAAAGTCAGGAAACAGCAGATGCAGGAGAGGATGTGGAGAAATAGGAACACTTTTACACTGCTGGTGCGACTGTAAACTAGTTCAACCATTGTGGAAGACAGTCTGACCATTCTTTAAGGATCTAGAACTAAAAATACCATTTCACCCAGCCATCCCATTACTGGGTATATACCCAAAGGATTATAAATCATGCTGCCATAAAGACACATGCACACGTATGTTTATTGAGAAACTATTGACAATAGCAAAGACTTGGAACCAACCCAAATGTCCATCAATGATAGACTGGATTAAGAAAACGTGGCCCATATACACCATGGAATACTATGCAGCCATAAAAAAAGGATGAGTTCATGTCCTTTGTAGGGACAAGCTGAAGCTGGAAACCATCATTCTGAGCAAACTGTTGCAAGGACCAAGGACAGAAAACCAAACACTGCATGTTCTCACTCATAGGTGGGAAGTGAACAATGAGAACACTTGGACACGGGGTGGTGAACATTGCACACCGGGGCCTGTCGTGGGGTGGGAGGAAGGGAAGGGATAGCATTAGGAGATATACCTAATGTAAATGATGAGTTAATGGGTGCAGCACACCAACATGGCACAGGTATACATATGTAATGAACCTGCACATTGTGCACATGTACCCTAGAACTTAAAATATAATAAAAATAAATACATAAAAACAAAAAAAAGACACCAAATCTGTGGCAATTTGCTATGGTCACAAAAGAAAATAAATAATGGAGGGAAAGCATTCAAACTCTTACTGTTAAGTGTAATGTTCACTGTTGGGCTTTTTTCATAAATGCACTTTATTTCGTTACTGAAGTTCCTGTATACTCCCAGTTTGCTGAGAGTTGTTCTCAAGAATGGGTATTAGGTGTTGTCAAATGCTTTTTCTATAGAGATAATCATACAATTTCTTAAACACTTTTCTGTTAATATGGTGAATTATATTAATTTTTCTATCTCCTTTGGAGGACAGTCATGGCAAAAAATGTAATTTTTCATAGAAAGCATACAAAGGAATAAATTTGTAATAAGACCTCCACCATGGCATGTTAGAATTATGAGTGAGGGTGTATTAATCATTACTTTACTTTTCTTCCTTTTTAAGTAACAGATATATTGAGATATACTTACTATAAATTTCATCCGTTTAAAGTATTTTAAGTAACAAACTTGTTGATATAATTCCCTTACCATAAAATTAATCCTTTTAAAATATAATTCAATGGTTTTTAGTATATTCAGCATTGTGCAACCATCAACATTATCTAATTTCAGTAAACTATCATCACCAAAAAAAAACCTTGTACCATTACTAGTCACTCCTAAATTCTCCCCTCTACCCAAGCATTGACAAACACTAACCTATAGATTTGCCTATTCTGGGCACTTCACTTAAGTGGAATTATAGAAGATTCAGCCTTTTGTGACTGGTTTCTTTTACACTGTACAATTTTTCAAGTCTGATCTATATATAAGTACTTCATTCCTTTTTATTGCTGAATATTCCATTACAGAATACCACCAGTTGAAGTTTGGGTGGTTTCCATTTTTTTACTATTATGAGTATGCTGTTATGAACATCAGCCTATGAGTTTTTGATAAATGTACATTCTCAATTTTCTTAGGCATATATCAAGGTATAGAATTGCTAGGTCACATGCTGACTCTAAGTTTAACATTTTGAGAAACTGACAAACATTTCTAAAGCAGCTGCACCATTTTACAATGTATGAGAGCTCCAATTTCTTCAATCTTTGTCAACACTTGATATGGTCTGTGTTTTTCTTTTTAGACATCTTACTGGGTGCAAAGAAGTATCTCATTGTAGTTTTGATATGCATTCCCCAATAACTAATGATGTTAAGCATGTTTTTATTTGCCTATTGGCCATCTCTATGTAGTTTTTGGAGAAATGTTTATTGAAACTGTTTGCCCATTTTTTAATTGGGTTGTCTTTATTGTTGACTTAAAACAGTTCTTTTTTTTTTTTTTTCTTTGAGATGGAGTCTTGCTCTGTGACCCAGGCTGGAGTGCAGTGGCACAAACTCGGCATATCGCAATCTCCAACACCTGGGTTCAAGCGATTCTCCAGCCTCCGCCTCCTGGGTTCAAGAGATTCTCCAGCCTCTGCCTCCTGAGTAGCTGGGATTACAGGAGTGCACCACCATGCCTGGCTAATTTTTGTGTTTTTATTAGAGATGGGGTTTCACTATGTTGGCCAGGCTGGTCTCAAATTCCTGACCTCAAGTGATTCATCCACCTCGGCCTCCCAAAATGCTAGGATTACAGGTGTGAGCCACTGCGCCTGGCCCTTGTAAAAGTTCTTTACATAGTCTAGATAAAAATCCCTTATCATGTATTTTATATATTTGATATGATATGTCTATATATGAGAAATATTTTCTCCCTTTCAGTAGGCTTTCTTTTCACTTTCTTGATGGTGTCCTTTGAGGCACAAACACTTTTGTTTCTTTAAAAAAAAGACATTTATTTTAGGTTCAGGTGTACACGTGAAGGTTTGTCACACAGGTGAACTCATGTCACAGGGGTTTGTTGTACAAATTATTTAATCACCCAGGTATGAAGCCCAGGACCCAATAGTTAACTTTTCTACCCTTCTCCCTCCTCCCATCCTCTACCCTCAAATAGACCTGTATCTGTTGTTCCCTTCTTCGTGTTCATGAGTTCTCATCATTTAGCTCCCACTTATAAGTGACAACATGTGGTATTCAGATTTCTGCTCCTGCATTAGTTTGCTAAAGATAACGGCCTCGAGCACCATCCATGTTCCCGCAAAACACATGATCTCACTCTTTTTTAGGCTGCATAGTATTCCACGGTGTGTATGTGCCACATTTTCTCTATCCAATCTGTCATTGATGGGCGTTTAGATTGGTTCCATGCTTTTGTGAATAGTGCTGCAATGAATATTCACGTGGATGTATGTGTCTTTATGGTAGAATGATTTATATTCCTCTGGTTATATACCCAGTAATGGGACTGCTGGGTCAAACGGTAGTTCTGCTTTTAGCTCTTTGATCAATCACCACATTGCTTTCCGCAATGGTTGAACTAATTTACACTCCCACCAACAATGTATAAGTGTTCCCTTTTCTCTGCAACCTTGCCAGCATCTGTAATTTTACTTAGTAATCGTCATTCTGACTAGTGTGACAAGGTATCTCATTGTGGTTTTGACTTGTATTTCTCTAACAAACAGTGACATTGAGCTTTTTTTCATATGTATGTTGGCTGCATGTATGTCTTCCTTTGAAAAGTGTCTGTTCATGTCCTTCCCCCAATTTTTAATGAGGTTGTTTGCTTTTCACTTGTAAATTTGTTTAAGTTCGTTATACATGCTTGGTATTAGACCTTTGTCAGATGCATAGTTTGCAAATATTTTCTCCCATTCTATAGGCTGTTTACTCTGTTGACAGTTTTTTTTTTTTTTTTGCTGTCAAAAGCTCTTTAGTTAAATTAGAGCTCATTTTTCAATTTTTGGTTTTGTTGCAACTGCTCTTGGTGTCTTTGTCATGAAATTTTTCTGCATTCCTATGTCTAGGATGATACTGCCTAGGTTGTCTTCCAGGGTTTTTACAGTTTGGGGTTTTACATTTAGGTCTTTAATCCATCTTGAGTTGATTCTCGTATATGGTGTAAGGGGTAAGGGGTCCAGCTTCAATCTTCCACATATGGCTGGCCAGTTATCCCAGCTCCGTTAATTAAATAGGGAGTCTTATCACCATTGCTTGTTTTTGTCAGCTTTGCCAAAGATCAGATAGTAATAGGTGTGCAACTTATTTCTGTGCTCTCTATGCTGTTCCATTGGTCTATGTGCTTGTTTTTCTATCAGTACCATGCTGTTTTGGTTACTGTAGCCCTGTAGTATAGTTTGAATTCGGGTGGCGTGATGCCTACAGCTTTGTTCTTTTTCCTTACGATTGCCTTGGCTATCCGGGCTCTTTGTTGGTTCCATATGAATTTTAAAATATTTTCAAGTTCTGTGAAGAATGTCATTGGTATTTTGATAGGAATAGCACTGAATCTGCAGACTGTTTTAGGCAGTCTGGCCATTTTGATGTTTATTCTTGCTATCCATTAGCATGGGATGTTCTTCCATTTGTTTCTGTCTTCTCTGATTTCTTTGAGCAGTGTTTTGTAGTTCTCCTTATAGAGCTCTTTTGCCTCCCTAGTTGGCTGTATTCCTAGGTATTTTATTCTTTTTGAGGCCATTGTGAATAGGATTGCCTTCCTGATTTGGCTCTCGGCTTGACTGTTGTTGGTGTATAGAAATTCTAGTGATTTTTGAACAATGATTTTGTATCCTGAAGCTTTACTGAAATTGTTTATCAGATCAAGGAGCTTTTGGACCAAGACTATAGGGTTTCCTAGCTATGGAATCATGTCATCTGCAAACAGGGATAGACTGACTTCCTGTCTTCCTATTTGGATGCTCTTTATTTCTTTTCCTGCCTGATTGCTCTGGCCAGGAATTCCAATACTATATTGAATAGGAGTGGTGACAGAGGGCATCTTTGTCTTGTGCTGGTTTTAAAGGGGAGTGCTTCTAGGTTTTGCCCATCCATTATGATGCTAGCTGTGGGTTTTCATAGATAACTCTTATTTGAGGTATGTTCCTTCAGCACCTAGTTTATTGAGCATTTTTAACATGAAGCAGTGTTGAATTTTATCAAAAGCCTTTTCTGTATCTATTGAGCTAGTCATACAGTTTTGGTCTTTAGTTCTGTTTATGTGATGAATCACATTTATTGACTTGTGTATGTTGAACCAATCTTGCATCCTGGAAATGAAGCCTACTTGATCATGGTGGATTAGCTTTTTGATTTGCTCCTGGATTTAGTTTACAAGTATATTGTTGAGGATTTTTGCATCAATGTTCATCAAGGATATTGGCCTGAATATCCTTGATATTCTCTTTTTTTGTTGTGTCTCTGCCAGGTTTTGGTATTAGAATGATCCTGGCCTCATAGAATGAGTTGGGGAGGAGTCCCTCCTCCTCAGTTTTTTGGAATAGTTTCAGTAGGAATGGTATCAACTCTTCATTGTACATCTGATAGAATCTGGCTGTATATCCATCTGGTCCTGGGCTTTTTTTGGTTGGTAGGCTATTTATTACGGATTCAGTTTTGGAGTTCATTATTGGTCTCATCAGGGAATCAATTTCTTCCTGATTCAGTCTAGATTTTGTAGTTTGTGTGCATAGAGGTGTTCATAGTAGTTTCTGATGGTTATTTTTATTTCTGTGGGGTCAGTGGTAACATTCTCTTTGTCATTTTTAATTGTGTATATTTGGCTCTTTTCTCTTTCTTCTTTATAGCTTGCAGCCTATCTTATTAACTTTTTCAAAAAACAAACTCCTGGATTTGTTGATCTTTTGAATGGTTATTGGTGTATTGATTTCCTTCAGTTTAGCTCTGGTTTTGGTTATTTCTTATCTTCTACTGCCTTGGGAATTGATTTGCTCTTCCTTCTCTAATTCTTTCAGTTGTGATGTTAGGTTGTTAATTTGAGATCTTTCCAACTTTTTGATGTGGACATGTGGTGCTATAAATTTCCTTCTTAACACTGCCTTAGCTGTTTCCCAGAGATTCTGGTATGTTGTATCTTTGTTCTCGTTAGTTTCAAAGAACTTCTTGATTTCTGCCTTAATTTTATTATTTATCCAAAAGTCATTCAGGAACACGTTGTTTAATGTCCATGTAACTGCATGGTTTTGAGTGATTTTCTTAGTCTTGACTTCTATTTTATTGCACTGTGGTCTGAGACTGTTTAGTATGATTTTGTTTCTTTTGTATTTGCTGAGGGTTGTTGTATGTCCAATTATATGGTTGATTTTAGAGTATGTGCCATATGCTGATGAGAATAATATATATTCTGCTGCTTTGGGGTGAAGAGTTCTATAGGGGTCTATCAGATCTATTTGGTTCAATGTTGAGTTCAGGTCCTGAATATCTTGGTTAATTTTCTGCCTGGATGATCTAATACTGTCAGTGGAGTGTTTAAATCTCCCACTATTATTGTGTTGAAGTCTATCTCTCTTTCTAGGTCTCTAAGAACTTGCTTTATGAATCTGGGTGCTCCTGTGTTTGGTACATATATATTCAGGATAGTTAGGTCTTCTTGTTGAATTTAACACTTTCCCATTATGTAATGCCCTTCTTCGTATTTTTTTTTTTTATCTTTGTTGGTTTAAACTCTGTCTTGTCTGAAATTAGGATTGTAACCCTTGCTTTTTTCTGTTTTCCATTTGCTTGGTACATTTTCCTCCATCCCTTTTTCTTGAGCCTATGGGTAACATTACATATGAGATGGGTCTCTGAAGACAGCATACCATTGGGTCTTGCTTTTTTTATTCAGCTTGCCACTCTGTGCCTTTGAAGCGGGGCATTTAGCCTGGTTAAATTCAAGATTAGTCTAAGAGTCTGTTATCATGCTACTGATAAGGACATACCAGAGACTGGATAATTTATAAAGAAAAAGAGGTTTAATGAACTCACCATTCCACGTGGCTGGGGAGGACTCACAATCATGGTGAAAGATGAAGGAGGGGCAAAGGCACATCTTTCATGGCAGCACGAAAGAGCATGTGCAGGGGAACTCCCCTTTATAACATCATTAGGTGTCATGAGACTTATTCACTATCATGAGAACAGCACAAGAAAAACCTACCCCCATGATTTAATTACCTCCCACAGAGTCCCTCCCATGACACGTGGGGATTATGGGAGCTACAACTGAAGACAAGATTTGGGTGGGGACACAGAGCTAAACCAGAGCAATCCAACCTTGGCCCCTCCCAAATCTCAAGTCCTCACATATCAAAACCAATCATGCCTTCCCAACAGTCCCCCAAAGTCTTAGCCCATTCCAGCATTAAACCAAAAATCCAAGTTCAAAGTCTCATCTGAGACAAGGCAAGTCCCTTCTGCCTACGAGCCTGCAAAATCAAAAGCAAGTTAGTTACTTCCTAGATACAACGGGGGTACAGGCATTGGGTAAATAAACCCATTCCAAATGGGAGAAATTGGCCAAACAAAACAAAATTGGCTACAGGCCCCATGCAAGTCCAAAATCCAGCAGGGCAGTCAAATCTTTAAGCTCCAAAATGATCTCCTTTGACTCCACGTCTCACATCCAAGTCACACTGATGCAAGAGGTGAGTTCCCAAGGCCTTGGGCAGTTCCACTCCTGTGGTATTGCAGGGTACAGCCCCCCATCCTGGCTGCTTTCATGGGCTAGTGTTGAGTGCCCGTGGCTTTTCCAGGCACATGCTGCAAGCTGTTGGTGGATCTACCATTCTGGGGTCTGCAGGATGGTGGCCTCATAGCTCCTGTAGGCAGTGCCCCAGTGGGGACTCTGTGTGGAGGCTCTGACCCCACATTTCCCTTCCACACTGCCATAGCAGAGGTTCTCCATGAGGGATCCGTCCCTGCAGCAAACTTCTGCCTGGACATTCCATACATCCTCTGAAATATAGGCAGAGGTTCCCAAACCTCAATTGTTGACTTCTGTGCACCCACAGGCTCAACACTACATGGAAGCTGCCAAGACTTCGGGCTTGCACCGTCTGAAGTCATGGATCAAGTTGTACCTGGGCCCCTTTTAACCACAGCTGGAGTGGCTGGGATGCAGGACATCCCAAGTCCCCCCAGGCTGCACACAGCATGGGGTCCCTGGGCCCAGCCCATGAAACCATTTTTTCCTCCTAGGCATCTGGGCCTGTGATGAAAGGGACTGCCATGAAGGTCTCTGACATGTCCTGGAGACATTTTCCCTATTGTCTTGATGATTAACATTCAGCTCCTCATTACTTATGCAAATTTCTGCAGTGGGCTTGAATTTCTCCCCAGAAAATAGGTTTTTCTTTCTACTGTATCATCAGGCAGCAAATTTTTCAAACTTTTATGCTCTGCTTCCTCATGAACACTCTGCCGTTTAGAAATTTCTTCCTCCAGATACTCTAAATCATCTCTCTCAGGTTCAAAGTTCCATAGATCTCTAGGGCAGGGGCAAAATGCTGCCAATCTCTCTGCTAAAGCATAACAAGAGTCACCTTTGCTCCATTCCCAACAAGTTCCTCACCTCCATCTGAAACCACCTAAGTCTGGACTTTATTGTCCATATCACTCTCAGCATTTTGGTCAAGGCCATTCAACAAGTCTCTAGAAAGTTCCAAACTTTCCCACATTTCCCTATCTTTTTTTGAGCCCTCCAAACTGCCCCAGCCTCTGCCTGTTACCCAGTTCCAAAGTCACTTCCACATTTTCAGGTGTCCTTATAACAGTACCCCCCTCTACTGGTACCAATTTACTGTATTAGTCTGTTCTCACACTGCTAATAAAGGCATACCTGAGAGTGGGTAATTTATAAAGAAAAAGAGGTTTAATGGACTCACAGTTTCACATGTTTGAGGAGGCCTCACAATCATGGTGGAAGGGGAAGGAGGAACAAAGGCACATCTTACATGGTGGCAGGCAACAGAGCATGTGCAGGGGATTTGCCCTTTATAAAAACATGATAATTGTTCACTATCATGAGAACAGCAAAAGAAAAACTCACCCCCATGATTTAATTACCTGCCACCGGCTCCCTCCCATAACACGTGGGGATTATGGGAGCTACAATTCAAGATGAGATTTGGGTGGAGACACAGCCAAACCATATCAGTTAGTGTTGATATGTATGGATTTGATCCTGTCACTGTGCTGTTAGCTGATTACTGTGCTTGCTTGTTTGTGTGGGTGCTGTATAGTGTCACTGCTCTGTGTATTTAAGTGTGTTTTTGTTTTAGCTGGTAGTGGTCTTTCCTTTCTGTATTTACTGATCCTTTCAAGATCTCTTGTAAGGCAGCTCTGGTGGTAACAAACCCCCTCAACATTTGCTTATCTGGAAAGGATCTTATTTCTCCTTCACTTAGGAAGCTTTAGTTTCAGATACCTGGGCTTTCCAGGTTTCCCGGCAAAAGCTGTAACTCTGTCAAAGAAGGAGGAGAAGGAGGTTAGACCCCTCCCCCATACATATCTCAGAACTTTGGGAGGCCAATGCAGGTGGGTCACTTGAGGTCAGGAGTTTGAGACCAGCCTATATAAATATATATATATATACAGGCACCTATAATCCCAGCTACTCAGGAGACTGAGGCAGGAGCATCGCTTGAACCCAGGAGGCAGAAGTTGCAGTAGGCTGAGATCACGCCACTGCCCTCCAGCCTGGATGACAAAGCAAGGCTCTATCTCAAATATATAAATAAATATTAAGATTTTGTTTCACCTTGTGTCCATTTTGGTATGTTGTATTTTTCAAGAAATTTTATATTTAAAAACGCTTTATAAAGTGTTTCTTATAGACGGCATATAGTTGGGTCTTTTGTGTGGTCTCTAGTCTGACAATCTCAGCCTTTTGAGTGTTTAATCCATTTATATATAATGTAATTATGGATATGGCTAAATTTATCAATTTGTTATTTGTTTTCTATTTACCCCATCTGATTTGTTTCTTTGTTTATACTTTCCTGCTTTTTTTTTGTAGGTGGAGGTGGTAAATCTAATATTGTTTAGAATTCCATTTTAATTATTTCATTTGTTTCTTAGTGATTCCTCTTTATATTGCTTTGAATGGTTATTCTAAGAACTATAATATGCATTGTTATCTAATTTTAGTCTATTTAGAGGCAGTATTAGAAAACTTCACATGAAATCTAAAATCCTTGCAACAATATACTTTCACTTACCTCTCATTTTTTGTGCTAGTTATCATATGCATTACATCTACATATGTAATAAACCCCAGATTACAGTATTGTTATAGTTTTTTAATCAATCATATGACTTAAAAAAATTAGAAGAAAAATATATAATATTTTATATTTACCCATATATTTACCATTTCAGGTGTTCTTCCTACCTTCTAATAGATTTACATTTCAATTTGGAGACTTCCTTAAATCAAACTTATAAATCTCATCATTCTACTTACAAATGTAGCACATAAGTTTAATCAATTTTAAGTAAGTTTTTAGTGAATGCTTGGTGCCAGTTACAAATCTAAACACTCTTAAACAGTACATATTGTATTTAAAAGTTCAATACATTGCTTTTTTTAAAAGTACCTCAATAGTCTAGTAAATAAATAAGACCTTCCCAAGTATAAACATAGCTCTTATAAATACAATAAATTTAATTCATAAATGTGGCAAGTCTTAAGATCTTCTAAATGTTACAATATTATTTTAAAACTTAGTGTCTTGAGTCGGTTTTTTTTTTTTTTTTTTTTTTTTTTTGCTATACTAGAATACCTGAGACTGGGTTTTTTTTAAAGAAAATTAATTTATTTCTTACAATTCTGGATTCTGGGAATTCTAAGGGTATGGTGCTGGCATTCAGTTGGCTTCTGGTGAGGACCTTCTTGCTGTGTCATAACATGGTAGAGGGCATCACATGGAAAGGAAAAGAGCATGCCAAACTGACTTTTATAACAGACCCACTCTGTGATAACTAACCCACTCCAGTGACAACCCATTAATCTATTAACCCATTAATCCATCTTTCTGCCCTCATGACCCAATCACCTCTTAAAAGCCTCACCTCTTAATACTGTTCCATTGGGGATTAAGTTCCAACATGAGTTTTCGAGGGAACATTCAAACCACAGCACTTAGAAACACTTCAATTTAAAACCACGAGTTTAACCCAATCACCCAATTATACATTTTAAAATTTGGAATCTCAAGGCTTATCTTCACTTGAATATGCTAAATTATCTTTAATATTACATATAATTAAAAATCAAATTTGTACCATCAAACCCCTGAGAGTACCCTGTTTCTTTATTTCTATACATAACTCTCAACCTTCCCGAAGTTAAAACACATTCACCCACTAAGGAAGCAACTGTATCATCTCAAACGATTTGAACTTCTTTGTTTGAACGACACAGCCATATTTGCTGTTGAGATGCCCAGAGCTGCTTGATTCCTTTCTACATCGTTTCTCCCTCTTTCTCTCAATTGTGGCAGCTCCTTCATACTATTTCATAAAATTCCCTTTTTGCTTAACTTTTTAAAAATTTGTTTCTTTTGCTTGCAACCAAGAACCCTAACTAATCTACCAGAGAGTTGCAGCCCATACATTATATTGCAAATATGATTATTAAGAATTGGATAGAACCAAGATGGGGTAGAAGATCGTTAACTCTAAGTTCAAATTACAAAAGCAGAACATAGTAGTCTATGTTATACAGTGGTGAAACCGCTCAACAAATTATCTCTTAGGCTGCATGGCCACTGAAAATGAAGCTCTAACTGAAGGAAACTGGTAACTGCTGCCACTCAACAATTTAAAGAGTTTAAAGGATGAGAAAATTTTAGGACTTTGGGGGTGAGATGACTACTTCAGACAGGATTGGGTAACTTAAACCACGAGAAATTTGTTCCCTAAATTTCACCTTAGAACAAGAAAAAAATACTGACTCAAAGGCTAAGATTTCTTTGAAACAAATTTAAGAGTTTGAATCTGTGCATTGCTGGTCTCATTTGTAAACATTAGGCAACTGATAAGGGAAAGCTCTACAAGGAAAATGGGGACATCTATGTACTTCAACTTCTAAGTTGAAGTACTCCAAACCTCCAAATCCTCTGTAAACGCTATCAACAACACATAATCTGACAAAGAGTGTTTCTTGTAAACAACTGTATCTGCCTTGCCTGAGGAAACTGTCACTCCCTTGAGGAGGAAGCCATTAATTCCCTTATGCTCCACCCTTCATTGTTACTTAGGCCAGGATCCAATCCCAATTTGGAGACTGAAAGTCAAATTAAACTACCTGAAATTGAAATTGAACTACCTGAAAGTGAAAGTTTGGCCACAAAATGAGTTACAGGCATTTGTTGATTTATATGGTCAAAAATACGAAAATTATTTTAGAAACGGAGGGTGCTCAACCGTAGAGATCAGATCAATAAAATTAAATCAGGCTTAATTTGCTGATGTAGGTATATATGTCATTGTATTTTTGTGCAGCTGTCAGACAGTTTGCTGGTTTGGTTAATGCTATTCTAACAGTGCTATTCCATTTAAAAAGAAATCAACATGGTCGAACCTCCTTTATATAAAGCAGAATGTGAAAGGAAAATAAATCTCACCAAGCGAAAGGGGAAAGTCAAGCTGGAAACTGCATCAGGCAAACCTGCTTCCCATTTTATTCCTAAATAAGATAGCTACAAAGATAAAAAAGCTACAAAGCTCCCTCACAATTTGCCCACAAGAAAATTCCTCGTGGACCTCATGATCTTTGCCCTAAAAAAACAGTTCTGATTTTCACACCGGCAATGTAAATTGATAGCTTATCTTCACAGGTGAGGGACAAAAAACAGAACTTAAAGTCATCCCTCTGCTCAACTGAGACAAATACTTATCTGATTGCTTCCTAGGCCCTACTGTTCACCTAAAAATGAAGATTCACTGAGCCAGTCTAAGGCATAAATAACTATTCCTCTAAACCCCTCTCACATGTAAATTGTGTACTCAGTGAAAGGTTGATTAAAGACTCAGAAGAATGCAACCATTTGTCTTTAATCTACCCAGAAGCCCCACCCCACCACCAACTCCACCCCACTTTGAGTTGTCCTGTCTTTTCAGACTGAAACAATGTACAACTTACATGTATTGACTGACATTTCAGGTCTCCCAAAAATGTATAAAATCAGCAGAGCACGGTGGCTCACACCTGTAATCCCAGCACTTTGGGAGGCCGAGGCAGGTGGATCACGAGGTCAGGAGATCGAGACCATCCTGGCTAACATGGTGAAACCCCGTCTCTGCTAAAAATACAAAAAAATTAGCCAGGTATGGTGGCAAGCACCTGTAGTCCCAGCTACTGCGGAGGCTGAGGCAGGAGAATGGCGTGAACCTGGGAGGCAGAGCTTGCAGTGAGCCGAGATCGCGCCACTGCACTCCAGCCTGGGCGACAAAGCGAGACTCCATCTCAAAAAACAAAAAATGTATAAAATCAAGCTGTACCTTGACCACCTTGGTTACATGTCATTAGGACCTCCTGAAGCTGTAGCATAGGTGCATCCTTAACCTTGGCAAAACAAACTTTCTAAATTGATTGAGATCTGTTCCAGATACTTTTGGTTTGCAAGAGGTAGAAACAGGACTATTGGAGCAAGGTGCCTTGTCAAGGGGTGGACAGGAAATGAAAGCTAGAGCAATCCGAATTTCACCTTCCAGAACTTTAACTCTTAGACTTTGTATTAACACTTGTAGGTTGTTAATTCTAACAGCATCAGATGAGATTATACAATGGTTCTTTCCACAGAAACTCTAAAGTTGCACAGTTTCTATCCTTTCAGGCTTCCTTTCAAACCTGTAGTTATTCCGTATCATTCCTATGAAGACGTGCTTTTTACTTAAATTGGTAGGAACTGTTTTCTGTTGCTTGCAACCAAAAAACCCTAAGAAATACAATGTTCTTTCTCGTTCTCCTCTTCCGCTGGTGATCCTTTAAATAGCACAGGGCTCTATTTTTCACTCCTCTTTTTTCATTGCGCATTCTTCCTCTAAATGTTCCACTTTCATAGCTTTAATCATCACCTATATACTGATTCATAAATGTATCTCTATTTCAGATAGTTCCCTTTCCCATAGGAACCTTAAACTCAATCTGCCCAAAAGTGAACTCGACTTTCCTCGCAAACTGCTGTTTCTCCTGTATTTTCTATCTCAATGAAAATTCACCACCATTCACCCAGATTCTTACACCATAAACTGTTGAGTCTTAATTTGACTCTTTTCTCTTCTTCGTATTCTGTGCCTCCCCATTTTGATCCTTAACATTGAATTAATTATGACATTTTTTTCCATTTTCCCTTATAACTCTGCAATCTTCTCATTCATGTTTGTTCAACATAATTATGTCTAATTGATTTCCTACTTCCAATATTTTCTCCCCCTAAAAAATACTCCATATCACAACTAGAATAGTCTAAATTAAAAAAAAAAAAAAAAAGGCTGGGCACGGTGGCTCACACCTGTAATCCCAGCACTTTGGGAGGCTGGGGCAGGCAGATCACAAGGTCAGGAGATTAAGACCATTCTGGCTAACATGGTGAAACCCTGTCTCTACTAAAAATACAAAAAAAAAAAATTAGCCAGGCATAGTGGCAGGTACCTATAGTCCCAGCTACTCAGGAGGCTGAGGCAGGAGAATGGCTTGAACCTGGGAGGTGGAGGTTGCAGTGAGCTGAGATCACACCACTGCACTCCAGCCTGGGTGACACAGTGACACTCCATCTCAAAAAAAATTAATTAAAAAAATTTAAAAATAATAAAAAATTTATCATTTTCTTGTATGTACTGTCTCAATGCTTCTCTACTGCCCTTGGGAGAAAGTCCAAATTCACCCATCTTTACAGTACACACCATCATACTACACCATTTACAGTACAAATGATGCCACGATTCTGTCACAATACACCTCTGTAACCCCATTTCCTTTGCCTAAAGTGCCCTTTCTAAACTCCTCTCCATTGCTAACTTCAATTTGTCTTTCAAATCTCAAATTGATATCCCCCCAGAGAAGCAGTTCCTGAACCTTCTAGACCTATGATGCCCAATATGATAGCCACCAACCATGCCTAGTTATTGAGCGCTTGAATTATAGCTAGTCTGAATTTAGATGTACTGAAAGTGTAAAATACACCAGATTTTGAAGGCTTAGTATGGAAAAAAGTAAAGTATCTTAGTAATAATTTTTATATTGGTTACATGTAAAATAATATTTTGGACATATTCAGTTAAACAGAATATACTATTGAAATTAGTTTCATTTTTTAACTTTATGTGTCTAAAAGAAAACCCAAAACTATATGTGGCTTGTATCATATTTTAATTGGACACTGCCTAGCCTAGATAAGCCCCTTTTTTCAGTATCTTATAGTTATTTCTTTACTAGCCTTTGTTTTATATTTTAAAATTACTAGACTGTCTTCTGCAATAGACTGCAAGCACCTTAGGAACCAGAGGCTGTCTTGGTCAACACAGTAATACCAAAGGTAAGGCTGCTAAAGTACACACAGTCGATCTCCATTATTTTTTATTCCATATTTGCAAATTTGCATACTGGACATAATTTACTTATAATCTTAAAATCAATACTTGCAGTGCTTTTGAAGTCATTTGTGAACACGCACAGAGACTGGTGCCATCTAATGCACATTTAGCTGAGGTCAAACACAGCCATGCTCTGCCTTCTTGTTTCAGTTGTCAAACTGTAAACCAGTATTCTTTTCAGTCTATTTATTGCCAGTTTTTGCATTGTTGTGCCTTTTGTTGATTTCACTGTTCAAAATGGCCCCCAAGTACTGTGCTGAAGAGCTAATGTTCCGAAACACAAGAAAGCTACAGTGTGCCTTACAGAGAGCATATGTTAGATAAACTACCTCCAGGTATGAATTACATTGCTGTTGGCCATGAGTTTAATGTTAATGAACCAACAATACATAGAAAATCAGGTGTCTTTAAATAGAAACACACTAAAAATCACATATTAACCAATGTTGTGGCCCAGAGGCTCAGAGGAACCTAACCCTGTATTTCCCCTAGGAGCAATGGTTTAGTATTTGCCAATTCAGTGTTCTTACTGACTTCAGGAGAACTGACTGTATTTATTGAATGAGTGATGCTCAGTCATTTGATTCCAAACCCAAATCTTTTGTGAATGCAGTATATGGTGGTAGGTAGAGCAGCGACTCTGGAACCAAACTGCCTAGGTTCCAATCTTGGTTTTCCAACTTACTAGCTTTGTAATCTGGGGAAAATTGCTTAACTTTCCTCCTTTTTCCGTAACTAAAAATTCAGGTTAAAAAAGTACTGTTAATATTTGCCAGGGGCTGGATGTAGAGGGAGGAAACTGAGCACAAAAAACCACTAGAAAACTTTTGGAATGAGGGAAATATTCCATATCTTGATCATTGCAGATGATCAAGATATGTTTTTCAAAACTCATAAAAAGAAAACGGACAAATTTTACTTTATATGAATAACTTCAAAAGGTTAAAAATAGAGAGCAGCAGTCACAATCAAAGGAATAATGCACATCAAAAATTTAGTACACTACCTGCCTATATAAATACTAAATACTATTAGTGATCATTCTAAAAACAATAGGGAAAAGTTAGGAGGTATAAGGAAAAGCAGAAAGAGCTAATGAACCGAGATTCTAATCCGGCTCTTTCTTTCTGGGGGGTTGGGCGTGGGGGGGGGTGGTGGTGTCACTCTGTCACCCAGGTTGGAATACAGTGGCCGGATCTCCGCTCACTGCAGTCTCCACCTCCCAGGCTCAAGTGACCCTCCCACCTCAACCTCCCTAGTAGCTGGGACCACAGGTGCACGGCACCATGACCAGCTAAGCTTTTGTATTTTTGGTAGAGAAGGGGTTTCACCACACTGCCCAGGCTGATCTCGAACTCCTGAGCTCAGGGAACCCACCTGCCTCAGCCTCCCAACGTGCTGGGATTACAGGCATGAGCCACTGCTGTAATGGCTCCTTTATATATTAGCTAGAGGCTGAATTCAGTACATGAGAGGGCAGTAACTTATTGCAAAAGTTAAACTGGACATGTTTGAAAGATATGTGTAAACTGTAGAGTCATACAGGAATGTGAGATATGGGATTATTCACGAGACAGCAATAGGAAGTCAGAGTTACCACATAAATGCGGGTGTGGGATGGGAAATAATTTCCTAGATCACCTCCCCAAGATAGAATACTGTGGTAGGTTGCGAAATGAAACTGTCAAGAGGGAGCACATCGCTTTTAAGAACCTTTCTATGGCAGTCTACAAGCTCTAGGTCAATTTTGAAGACCATCCAAGCGTTCTAATGTGGCAGGGTTAAACCCCAAACTCTAAGGAATGCCAATGCCAGGAGGAAAGAATGGATGAGTTGGCAGAACACCTCTCTGGACCCACAATGCCGTAGGAGTCAGACGCCCTTTGCCTCCACAACTTCCCAACAGCCTTTGCTGTGAGAAATGGGTTAATTCATTTCACTGCTGGCTTGTTAGTTGGCGGATGCTTCAGGAGTTCCCACCCCAAGCAGCAGTGCTGACTCCACAGGGGCATCCAGCAGCAGCCGCTGCCAAAAATCTCACCAAGAGGTGAATGGGGTCCTCAGGACCGGCGGTGCCGAGCTGGGTAATAAAATACTGCACCTGAATTCTTCTTTAAGGACCAGGAGGAGGTTCGAACCCCAAGAAAGGATGCAAGCTGAACCAGAAGCTCGAACCCAAAGTTCGCTTCACAGCCAGCCACACTGGCACTCGCTGAATCTACGCGCCTCGCGAATTCTGACGATCGTCATGTGATAACTGCCAAGCACCTGATGGCAGGGGCCACTGGGTGCCTTGCTTGGTTCCCATTAAAGTCCACTGCGACCCGAACTCAACAAACCTAAGAGTTGGAAGGCGCAAGTTCCTCTGCCAGCGAGCTCACCCTCGGCAACCAGACTGCTGAAAGTGCGCTCCACGCCGGAAGTGCACTAATCCGCAGCACGTGGGGTTGCCAGGGCGCTCTTCACGTGACTGGGCGGAGCCTCGGGAATCTGGTAGCCAATGGTAGCCCGAGAGGGCGGTGCCTGTGACGCTCCGGGGCCTATCCCGGAAATAGGGCTGCGTGGGGGCGGGTAAGGGCGGGGAGGCTGGGGTGTGGAAAGTGTGGCGGCCCCGCCCCGTCTCTTGGAACTGCCGCGGCCGCCACTGCCGCCGCCGGCGCCGCTGCTGTAGGGGACCAGCGCGGGTGCGCAGACGAAAGGCGCTCTTTGCCAGCTGAAAGGTGAGGACCTGGGGAAAAGCTGATGGGGATGGGGCCAGAGCGAGGCAGGGCCGGGGAAGGAGCCCAGAGCCGAGCGCTAACCGAGGGAAAGAAGGAGAATGGATGGGGGAACAGAGGCGAGCGCGGGACCCGCCGGGGCTCAGGCCCTAGTGGGGCCGGGCCGGGCCGAGCTGAGCCCTGGATGCCGGCAGAACAGGGGGCGCCTGTGCGGCCCCGGCGGCGGCGTTGAAGGGTGGAGGGCGGGGTGCGCGCCAGCTAGCAGAGGGCCGGGTGCTGCTGGCCAGGTTCTGTTACCCCGCATCCTTCGCGGGGACGTGCGGCCTGGACTGGGTCCCCCGCAGTAGGGTTCGGGGCGGCGGCCGAGGGCTGGGCGGCGGGGGAAGGTCGCCGGCTTCTGCGGTGGGGCGATGGGGGCCGCAACCTGCTGTTTCCAGCGCGGAGAAGCGCCCAGGGCGGGTTTCCCCACCCTCAGCGAGCTCCTCTGCGACTTCTCATCCCACCTCCCCAAGCAATAGCTGGAAAAGTTTGTAGAGGCCAGAGTTAGAAAGTGTCCACTAGTCTAGGGTGGGTGTTCCTTACATGCAGAAATAACGGGCCCATGATGCTTGGCACATAACTTGTCCGAAATGAGACGTTTCCCTGCCTACATACCCGTTGTTAAAAAGCAAACACAAACTTTTTGTGTAGTTCCCACGGAAAAACTACCATCTCCCCAGCCCACCATGGCAGACGAAATTGATTTCACTACTGGAGATGCCGGGGCTTCCAGCACTTACCCTATGCAGTGCTCGGCCTTGCGCAAAAACGGCTTCGTGGTGCTCAAAGGACGACCATGCAAAATAGTGGAGATGTCAACTTCTAAAACTGGAAAGCATGGTCATGCCAAGGTAAGTACCCTTGCAGATCAGGCTTAGGCTTCGGCGTTGGGACTTTGATCATTTGTATTCCGTTACAGATCATGAGATTTCTATACTTAAAATTTTGCAATAAGCATTATTTTTTCCTTCCCACAATTACTGGGTAATCAGTTATTACATTGAATACTTAAAGGTAGCATTCCCTTCTTGGGCCCTTACTGGGAACTGAAACTTTCCTGAATCCTAGTGACCTATAAGATCTATTCAGTTTACAGATGAGAAAACCTGTTCTAGCAATTCTAAGAAACCTACACTTTATTTTTCTTGTGTAATCTCATAATTGAATCACTGGACTATATTGGGTCTTGACATGTCATGACACTGTTTAGTTGTTTACTAACTCTTAACTGTAAGACCACTACTTTTTTTTTAAGTAAAATTAGATGCCCTTGGAAGGAGGAGAAAAAGAATCTGTCGTAATCAGCGTTGGTATTGTGCTCTTGTGTGTGTAATGAGTGATATACTTGGCAGAGATTAAACAGGTTTCCTGTTCTCCTGTTAGGTTCACCTTGTTGGAATTGATATTTTCACGGGCAAAAAATATGAAGATATTTGTCCTTCTACTCACAACATGGATGTTCCAAATATTAAGAGAAATGATTATCAAGTAAGCATTGATTTTCTTTAGAATGTTGCTTGTTTCTTCAAGGTGCAAATACTTTGTACTATCAGTAATAATTTGACAAAACCCAAGAGAAGTTTTGTAGGTTTTTCTAACCAATTATTAGGCACCAGCTATCTTAGAAATTGGAGAAATAGTGATGTTTAACACATGTACTTTTCTAGGATTATTGCTAGTTTGCTATTTTTTTCACATTCTTGCATTTTTTAAAAAGTCAAATACTTATTACTGTTCCTCAGGCCAAGTGACTGCATATTGCAGTTAAGTCCAATGTTTAGTAAAATACTATTCTCTCTGTTGTAAAATATTTCTTATTCTAGTTTAAAACATCCCTCCTGGAAATTTTGTTTCTTTTCACTGATCAGACCTGAGACATTCAAGAAACTACTGAAATTCATGTTCCTACCAAGTTTTTGCATTATTGAATGTTAGGCAGAACTTGACATTCTTAAGTAGGGAAATAAGTTGAAAGCCATAAATATAAAGGATAAAGTACATGGTCACTGAGTATTTTGAAGAAAACACAAAAACTATATAATTGGTTAAATTGTATTCAGTGACCATGCTATGACCTTTTGCTAAATTATATATGTAAATTTCAAGTTTTAGTTCCAGTTATACATTTGGGTAGGTCATATTTAATGATAGCATTTTGTTGTTTGGAGTATTGATAATAACCAAATAATTGACCTTATAGGATGTGGAAGCTCAGATTACTTATAACTAAAGCTTTTCTTGAAAGTCTTCAATTTCTATATCAAGCATACCATATATCAAACTCATTTCTGCTCATTTTATGTAGTAAAAAATACAAAGTTGACACTGGTATTTGTTTTATCCGACTTAAACTGATTTTTTTCTGTACCCTTTGTTGTATTGTATAAATTTCTTTTAATGTTACTATCAACTGCACTTACGCAATGATTTCCTTTTGCTGTTTGTCCACATGCAAACATGCTTTTTTGTGGTTTTAATATAGTAAACACTTTTATATTTTCACTTTCCTACTTGTCATAAATGTTTTCTAGGTTGCTTTGAAGTCTTTGTAGAAATTTGAATTGTCTTGCAAGTGGGTTTTTTTAACCAGGTAGATCTGGGTTTGGATCTAGTTCTGTCACTTTCTAGTTGGATGATTTTGGACAAGTTATACAACCTTTCTGAGCCTGTTTTCTCATCTACAAAATAGGGATAATATGAGGATTAAATGAGAAAATGTACCCCATAAGAACTCCATAAGTAGATATGTACCAATAAGTGCTGTTCTGTTTCCCCCTTTTCCTATGTAAAAATTCTACTTAATCATTTCATTATTGTTGGAGCACCAAATTTGATGTGGTACATAGTAGGTGCTCAAAAAACATTTGTTAAATGTATATTGTACTTAATCATTTCATTATTGTTGGAGCACCAAATTTGATGTGGTACATAGTAGGTGCTCGAAAAATATTTGTTAAATGTATATGTGATTACTGAATGTGGTAGAGATAGTACAGCAGCTAAAGTTGAGCATAGAATGTTGTCAAAATTGGGTTTCTCTTTTCATCTTAAAGTATGAAAGCTTTGACTGTTCAATATTAATGATATTCAGTAATATTCATTCAATATAGAATGCTTTTGCCTGTTGCATGTTTCAGAAAGATGGTATCAGCAGTTCAGATAATTGCTATTATACTATGATAAAGTTAGCCAGTCATTGATTGGAGCTCAAGACTTAAAGGAAAAATTTGGTTTGGGTCCTAGACTAGGATGAGGCAAATGAAGTGAGGGAGGCTCTTGCCTCAGGCACAAAATTTTAAATAACGACAGAACTAGTAACAATGACAAGCCATATAGGAGCTCAAGGCGCAAAGAAAATTAATTCTGATCCCATCTTTATTTAGAATTTTGGTATTTTATGATAGGATTTTTGCATTAATTCTAATTTTTTAAAATATTGCATTAAAGTGCCTATCTGATCACTGCGGTTTTTTTGGTGCCTTCTTTAATTTTGCACCCAAGACAAGTGTCTTACTTCACCCTTGTCCCAACCCTTGGTATGTACTCCGCACTGCAAAGTGGGTAAGAGGATGATTTAAGCCAGGCAGGCCTGGTCCTAGTCTCTACTTTGGCACTTAATAGCTGTGTGACCTTGGTTGACAAGTTACTTAATCTGTTTTGCTTCCATTTCTTTCTTTATAAAGCAAAGACATAAATAATAACGCCTCATGGGATCATTTTGAGGTTTAATTAGTTAATACAACAATGCCTGGCATAGAAAGTACTCATTATTTCTCTGCTCTTCATTTTCAAGTCAGCATAGAAAACTTATTTCTGTTAATTTTTTAAAAAACTAGTTCTCCAGCCTGGGTGATGTGGTGAAACCCCATCTTTACAAAATACAGAAAAAAAAAAAAAAAAATTAGCCAGGCATGGTGGTGTACACAGCTGTAGTCCCAGCAGACCCGGAGGCTGAGGTGGGAGGATCAGTTGAGCCTTGGGAGGTCAAGGCTGCACTAAGCCATGATCACTCCACTGCACTCTAGCCTGGGCGACAGAGTGGGACCCTGTCTCAAAAAAAAAAAGTTCTGTGGGCCTTTCTATTTATATTTGTTTTGCTATGGTGGTCTTCACTTACCTAACCAAGTGCCTTGATTAAATAGCTACTCATTATTTGGCTGTGTGTAATCCTTTATATTTGAATTCAATATTTTGAGTGCCAGTTCGACAGTTGGCTAAAGAGAAATATGTATTCTGTTCATTATAATAATTAAAAAGTAAACAGGAAACAAAACATATTAATATTTATAGTTTTAATTTTATGTGTTTTAAAATAAGTTCAGAATGAAAGAAAAATTGTCTCCTGACTTCTCTTTCAAGATTAGCTTGGATTAGAATTGCTCATTTACGTTACTTCTCCCAAAAGTGGTTACAGATGTCCAGGACCGAGTGATGAAAATTATAAATACATCCAGATATACCTTTGGGAATCCCCAAATTCATACAGAAATGCTTATTCAGATTTTAGCACTCTCTGGAATCATATTTCTTTAGAAAGTTCTGTGTTGATAAGAACCTCACCACAAGTTAAATGCCGTTTCTGCATTTACTAAAGTTTTACCTGTCATGTGAAGACCATTTTCCAGAAGGAAAACTAATTACTATAGACACATAAAGTATATATGGTAGACCTTTGGATTATTAGTGAATTGCCAAAACTGTGACTATTAAATCCTAGTATATTCTTCAAATAAGTAGTATATTATTTGAATGTTGAGATATGTTAATTGAATTCAAATAAGTAGTATATCATTTGAATGCTGAGATATGTTAATTGAATTCAAATAAGTAGTATATTATTTGAATGTTTAGATATGTTAATTGATTGAGCTTAAAGTCTTTTTACAATTTTTACCTGTTTCATGGGTATCCTTGTGTTCTCAGATGGAAGCAGTCTTTCTTTGGAAATAGAAAACCTCTAAACCAATAGGGCCCAATATTGCGAGGACTAGAAGCAAATATTTGTTACAGGATCATTAAGGGTAATCATGAGAAGAGCCACTAACTTTAGTTCCTAGAACTGTGTATTCTACATATAGGAAAAATAGCATCATATATTGAAACATATTGTAACCTGCAAAAAACAGCACTCCTGGCCAACAAAGTACCATTCAGCAGGTGCCATATGTGAGTCTTCACTAGGCCGATCCACAGAGGCAAGCTGTTTTGGAATGATAGGGTACATGAACCAGTGAATTATCTGGGTGTTTCACTGCCTCGTTACTTTGCCTATAAAATTAGTTTTCTAGTCAGAAGTGATGCAATGTGAGATACTATGACAGGAATGAGGCATTCTGTAAATTGAGATGAGGTTTTAGCAGAAGCACTGCAGGCAAGAAAGGCAAATCCATATGTAGAGTAAAACCATTGCAATAAGAAAAAATTGCTGCCTGTTTCATGATGGAAGGGGTACAGTCAGGTGGCCACCTGTTCTTCTGGGAAACATATTAAGACTTCTTGTTCTTCTGTTCTATATTCTTCTTCTGCCATATCAAGACTCTCCTGTTTCTGTGAGGTTTTCAGTAGTGGCTACAGTCAGATCAGTCTTGGTGAGAGAAAGCCTGTGTCATTGATCCCACTGAGCAAAGACGAGGGAAGCTACAAAAAGAAGCTGAGGCCAGGCACGGTGGCTCACACCCGTAATCCCAGCACTTTAGGAGGCCAAGGCGGGCAGATCACAAGGTCAGATTGAGACCATCCTGGCCAACATGGTGAAACCCCGTCTCTAATAAATAAAAAAAATTAGCCAGGCGTGGTGGTGCATGCCTGTAATCCCAGCTACTCAGGAGGCTGAGGCAGGAGGATCACTTGAACCTGGGAGGCGGAGGTTGCAGTGAGCTAAGATCCCGCCATTACACTCCAGCCTGGGCAACAGAGCAAGACTCCATCTCAAAAAAAAAAAAAAAAGAAGGAAGGCATCCGTACATCTCTACAAAAAATACAAAAATTAGCCAGGTGTGGTGGCAGGCACCTGTAACCTCAGCTGCTTGGGAGGCTGAGGCAGGAGAATCAACTGAACCTAGGAGGTGGAAGTTGCAGTGAGCCAAGATCACACCACTGCACTGCAGCCTGGTGACAGAGCAAGACTCAGTCTCAAAAAAAAAAAAGAAGCTGAATGGCATTCACACATTCACAGAGAGAATCACCTTGTACACCTAATTTTTTAGAGCCTAATCTCTGCAGATTCCCTTTGGTGAGCATTCATATGGACACATTCTTCAATTATTTGGAGAGGTCTGTCAACATACCACTTCTCCAAACCTTACTGTCAGCAGTTTTCCTATCTTGTTCTTTCAGTGTCCTTAACCTTCCAGCCAAATTGTTAGCTATGTTAGCTATAGCTCATAATCAGTGCAAATCCACACTTCTGGTTCTGTCTTCTTTCAGGTCCAGTGCTTGAAGTTCTTCCCAAACCCACTTTCAGGCTGACCCCTGAATGGTGTCATCATATAATGCATAACCATCTAGAAACCATTGTGAATATTTTCCTTTCTCAGTCAGCTGGTCATAGGCAACTCTCCATCAAGTCATTGGTATGAGTTGAAGGAGAAGTGTCAGTGTGGTAAGAAAAAGTGTTTTCTGAGTCTGAGCCACTTCTTATATAACTTGTTTGTACCGTTAGGTCCTTCTCAAACTGATCTCATATATGCTACTTCCACTCAATGATGGAGAGCTGCTGTGCCTTCCCAGTTGTGTGCCTGTGGCTTGATGGGTCAGATGATGGGTCAGGTTGTGATGGTGTTATTTGCTTAGGCTGTATAATAATAGTGATCAAGCATTCAGTCTCTACCAGGGACCAGCAATTCTAAGGAAGTAGCACAGGAGTGCTATACTCTGGGGGAAAAGAAGGAAGAAATAAAAAGGAATAGGTGTTACCTAAACAAGTCTGGTTGTTTTGAAATAGAAACAAAATTAAATTCAGAAATTAGAACTAAGAAGGCACCTGTCCAGGCACTGTGGCTCACACCGGTAATCCCAGCACTTTGGGAGGCCGAGGTGGGCAGACCACAAGATCAGGAGTTCGAGACTACCAGGGAGGTAGAGGTTGCAGTGAGCCGAGATCGTGCCACTGCACTCCAGCCTGGCGACAGAGCTAGACTCCATCTCAAAAAAAAAAAAAAGAAGGCACCTGTAGGGATAATATACCTTCTCCAGCCTCCTGTTGTATATCAGTAGTACAAATGCAGGCAAAATAGTTTCCCGATAATTCCCCCTTTTCAGTGTTCTTTCCTATTCTGACTACATCTAAGACAGAATCTGCAGTCATTAACTCTCCCCACACTCCCTTTTAGATCATGTTTTGCTTCCTTAGCTTACTGTGCCTCCCAGCACTTAGTGGTTACAGTGCTCATTCTAGAATTCATATATACTATAGCATTTTTTGTTTCACTTTTTATTGTGGAAATTTTCAAAGTATAGTATAATGAATCCTGTGTACCTGTCACTCAGCTTCAACAATTACCAGTGTGATTAATTCTGTCTCTGCAATTTTTTGACAAAGACACTGGATCATTTCTTCTGTAGACTTTCCCACTGTATGGATTTTGCTAATTGCATTTCCTTGTTTTTTAACATGTTCCTCTGTCGCTTGTGTTTCCTGAAACTTGGTAGTAAGATGTAGAGTCTTGATCAGATTCAGTTCAGATTTTTATTTTCTTCCTTTCTTTCCTTTAACAGGACTACTCTGTAATGTTCTATGCAATCATTAGATAAATAAGTCTGATTGTTTCTCCTTTTGTGATATTATCAGATATGTGATCACTGCCTCAATCTATTAATTGGAGGAGACAAAATTTATGATCTGTCATTCCTTCATTTGTTTCTCTTAGCCAGAATACTTCTATAAAAAGAAACTTCCCTTCATCAATTTTTGTTTGTTTGTTTGCCTTAAGAGACAGTACCAGTGTCTGTGTGTGTAGCAGGGGTGGGTGTATTTGACTCTTTCCCTTTAAGGTACAGTTTATAAAATAAATTGGTTCCTAGCATCCACTAAAGATGACGAAATACATATTTTTTCATTATAAACTCCAGCATTTAAACATATTTGTGTTTCAATCCATTGTTTTTAGTGTCCTTATTTATTCTCACATTGTTCCATCTTGGCCAATGGGAGCTTATTCAAGTTAGGTCTTGAGTCCCTTTGACATGGGCCTAATTTTAATTCTCCTTGATAGCTCCTTGCTTTT
Source organism: Hylobates moloch (assembly GCF_009828535.3). Classification (NCBI taxonomy): domain Eukaryota; kingdom Metazoa; phylum Chordata; class Mammalia; order Primates; family Hylobatidae; genus Hylobates; species Hylobates moloch. Next base: position 81,502,830 of record NW_026652288.1, on the reverse strand, counting down.
TAGTACAACAGCTTGCTCCAGGTTCATCTTACACACTTCCTGATCTGGACCTGGAATTATCCAAGGAGCCCTAGAATATTTTAGTAGGAAATAAAAAATACCCCATTCTTTATCTCAAAAAAAAAAAAAAAAAAGAATGGGGTATTTTTTATTTGAGATAGAATCTTGCTCTGCCACCCGGGCTGGAGTGCAGTGGCATGATCTCAGCTCATTACAACCTCTGCTTCCTGGGTTCAAGTGATGCTCCTGCCTCAGCCTCCCAAGTAGCTAGGACTCCAGGTGCCATCACATCTGGCTAATTTTTGTATTTTTAGTAGAGACAAGGTTTTGCCATATTGGCCAGGCTGTCTCGAACTCCTGACCTCAAATGATCCGCCCGCCTTGGCCTCCAGAAATGTTAGGATTACAGGTGTGTGCCACCGCACCCGGCCAAAAATACCACGTTCTGATAGCATTATAACCTCATATACTGCTCAGGAGCTTGGTACGCCTCCACATGCCTAACATCTCTAAAGTTTTTTGACCCTCACCGCTGCTGTCTCCCTGCTTGCTACTAACAATAATTACTTTCTACCAAAAAAAAAAAATTGTTCAAAAACATCTAAAAGTAATCAAATCAGTAGGTTTGTTTAAAGGTAAAGGACCAGAAGAAGATACTTACAACAATTTCCTTACCATCCCCACCTTCCAACTCTATGGAGTCAGAGAGGCCTTTGAGAGAAGATGGAAACATTTGCACAAAATATGCTTGGGGACTTGACGATGACACTATTGGCTTTTTTTTTTTCTTAAAGTTTGCAAATTACAAAGGGGGAAAGTGTAACTTTGGAGTGGAAAAATCTGGCGGATAACTACCTTAGTCAGCATATCAAAGTTGGCATCACTTGTAATGGGACAAATTGACATTTGCCTCGTGATAGGATACTCTGAGGGCACATCATTTGTATAGTATTCCTTTCAAAAATGCATTACCTTAATCATGAGGAAACAGTGAGACAAACACAAACTGAGGAATATTCTATAAAACAGTGAACCCCCAGGAGTTTGAGACCAGCCTGGGCAACACAGGAAGACCCTGTATAAATAAAAATTAAAAAAATAAAAAATAAAATAAAAACCAACAACAGGCATAGTGGTTGTATGCCTATGGTCCCAGTGATTCAGGAGGCTGAGGTAGGTGGATCACTTGAGCCCTGGAGGTTGAGGCTGCAGTGAGTCATGATCATGCCACCACACTCCTGCCTGCATGAAAGAGCAAGACCTGGTCTCACAAAAACCAAACCCCCCAAAAAACAAAAAGATGACATGAAAGTTAAAGGGTGGGGGAAACTGTTTGTTAGAATTAAGAGACTAAACTGACATGATAGCCAGATAAATACAAGGTAAGACCCTGGAGTTAGGGAAACAAGTTGCTATCAAGGACAATACTAGGACAATTGGCAAATTTAAATATGTACTATATATTGAATAATAGGTTATCAATATTAAATTCCCTGATTTTGAAAAATAAATTGTTGTTATCTAAGAGTATATCCTTGTTCTTGAGAAAAATACACTGAAGTTTTAATTGCTGAAAAGTCATGGCTGTTGCACTGAAGTATTTATTGCTGAAGAATCACGATCTTTGAAACTTACTCTCAATAGTTCTGTAAAAATAATAAGAATGTATATGATATATATATTGGATGTATACATAGAGAAAATAATGCACATGTGATTAAGTGTGAACAATGGATGTATCTAGGTAAAGGATATGGGATTTCATTGCATTATTGCAATTTTTCTATAGAACTTAAGATTTTTTAATAAATAATTCAATTTAAAACATTGTATTAGTCCATTTTCACACTGCTATAAAGAACTACCTGAAACTGGGTAACTTAAAAGAGATTTAACTGATTCACAGTTCCACATGGCTGGGGAGGCCTCAGGAAACTTACAATCATGGAAGAAGGTGAAGGGGAAGCAAGGCATGTTTTATATGGCAGCGGGAGAGACAGCAAGCGGGGGGAACTGTCAAACACTTTTAAACCATCAGATCTCATGAGAACTCACTTAGTATCATGAGAACAGCATGAGGGAAACTGCCCCCATGATCCAATCACCTCCCACCAGGTCCCTCCCTTGAAATGTGGGGATTATAATTCAAGATTAGATTTGGGTGAGGACACAGAGCTAAATCATATTATTCTGTCCCTGGCCCCTTCCAAATCTCATGTTCTCACATTTCAAAACACAATCATGCCTTCTCAACAGTCCCTGAAAGTCTTAACTCATTCCAGCATTAACCCAAAAGTCCAAGTCCAAAGTCTCATCTGAAACAAGGGAAGTCCCTTCCGCCTATGAGCCTGTAAAATGAAAAGCAAGTTAGTTACTTCCTAGATACAATGAGGATACAGGCATTGGGTAAATGCTCTCATTTCAAATGAGAGAAATTGGCCAAAACAAAGGAGCTACAGGTCCCATACAAGTCTGAAACCTTGCAGGGCAGCCATTCAGTCTTAAAGCTCCAAAATAATCTCCTTTGACTCCATGTCTTACATCCAGGGCACACTGATCCAAAAGGTAGGCTCCCAAGGCCTTGGGCAGCTCCACCCCTGCGGCTCTGCAGGGTACAACCTCGCAGCTGCTTTCACTGGTGGGTATTGAGTGCCTGTGGCTTTTCCAGGCACATGGTACACCATTCTGGAATCTAGAAGACAGTGACCCCCTTCTCACAGCTCCACTAGGCAGTGTCCCAGTGGGGACTCTGTGTGGGGGCTCTAACCCGACATTTCCCTTCCACACTGCCCTAGCAGAGGTTCTCCATGAGGGCTCTGCCCCTGCAGCAGACTTCTGCTTGGACCTCCAGGCATTTCATACATCCTCTGAAATCTAGGCAGAGGCTCCCAAACCTCAACTCTTGCCATCTGTGTACCTGCAGGCCCAACACCACATGGAAGCCACCAAGGATTAGGGCTTACACCCTCTGAAGCAACAGCCCAAGCTGTACCTTGGCCCCTTTTAGCCACAGCTGGAGCTGGAGTGACTGCGACACAGGACACCAAGTCCCAAGGCTATACAGAGCAGCAGGGCCCTGGGCCTGGCCCACGAAACCATTTTTCCCTCCTAGGCCTGTGTTGGGATGGGATGCCATGAAGATTTCTGGAATGCCCTGGAGACATTTTCCCCATTGTCTTGGCTATTAATATTCAGCTCCTTGTTACTTATGCAAATTTCTGCAGCTGGCTTGAATTTCTTCCCAGCAAATGGGTTTTTCTTTTCTACTACATGGTCAGGCTGTACATTTTTCAAACTTTTATGCTATACTTCCCTTTTAAACATGAGCTCCAGTTTCAGATCATCTCTTCATGAATGCATATGACTGTACGCTTTCAAAAAAAGCCAGGTTACCTCTTGAGTGCTTTGCTGCTTAGAAATTTCTTGTGCCATATAACCTAAATCATTTCTCTCAAGTTCATAGTTCCACAGATCTCTAGGGCAGGGCAAAATGCTGCCAGTCTTTTTGCTAAAGCACAGCAGGAGTGACCTTTGTTCCAGTTTCCAATGAGTTCCTCATCTCCATCTGAAACCACCTCAGCCTGGACTTCACTGTCCATATCATTGTCAGCATTTTGTTCAAATCCATTCAACAAGTCTCTAGGAAGTTTCAAACTCTCCCTCATCTTTCTTTCTTCTGAGCCCTCTAAACTGTTGCAGTCTCTGCCCGTTACCCAGTTCCAAAGTCGTTTCCATATTTTCAGGCATCTTTATAGCAGTGGCCCAAACCCCTGGTACCAATTTTCTGTATTAGTCCTTTTTCACACTGCTATAAAGAATTACCTGAGACTGGGTAATTTATAAAGAAAACAGATTTAATTGAGTCACAGTTCCACATGGCTAGGGAGGCCTCAGGAACCATGGCAGAAGGTGAAGGGGAAGCAAGGCACATCTTACATGGCAGCAGGAGATAGAGCAAGTGAGGGGGAAACTGCTAAACACTTTGAAGAGAACTCACTCACTATCACGACAACAGCATTGGGGAGACTGACCCTATGATCCAGTTGCCTCCCACCAGGTCCCTCCCTCGACATGTGGGGATTACGATTCAAGATGAGATTTGGGTGGGGACACAGAGCCAAACCATATCAAAGATTAAATAATTCGTTCTCATTATTTTTGTTTTTCGTAGCTTAGTTTTATTTTTGAAAACTCTAATTGTATTTAATATAGCAATTTATTTTAATAAGATGTTTAATGTTTGTAAATGCATTGTTTTACTAGATGTTTTATATATTTGTACATTTGAAATGCTTTATATATTTCATTCCACAGTTTATGATTCTTAACTCTTAAAAAATAAAATAGCTCCATTACATACATCATTTTCAAAATATCAGTATTATTATTCTTCTGTGTTTCAGTCACTAGTGGCACAGTAGGAACATTTAACTTGAAATAGACAAGCTCTGCTTTAGGGAATTACTAAAAGAACAGAAATCAGAAAGATTTGCCTTGGAATGTTGTGGTTGTTTAAAAATTACACTTCAAGCTAGGTGCATTGGTGCACACCTATAGTCCCAGCTCCTCGGAAGGCTAAAGCAGAGGCTCACTTGACCCCAAGAGTTCAAGGCCAGCCTAGGCAATATAATGAGACCCCCATCTTTAAAAAAATATTTTTTTTAAAAAAAATTACACTTCTACCTCAACCTCCTTGCTCCCACTTCTCTACCAGCCACCTCACAAATATTTGAGGGTCTAAGTGGTTAGTTAAAAGTCTTTGTTGTAGCTCTGTAGGATTTCTTATTTTTGAGATTTCTAGACATATAAAAACTCAAATTTCCTGTGGTAGATGGAGTTTCTGTGGATAGCCATAGTCAGTTTTGGTAGATGGTGTATGTGGAGGAGAGCAATCCCAGCGATATGCCTGGCTTATATCATAGTGGTTACAGGGGTTCAAGGACCATTGTCTTTGACTCCTTTTGTAGATACTAGCAGCTGGTATTCTGGATGGTAGCCTCTTATAAAACGTGTCAGGATTCTAGGCATACTAATAGTGTACATGCTTTTAGTAATAGAATAAATGAGTGGAGGTTGGTTGGTTCCTCATTCCTGTAGTAAAAGAAGTTCAGTGGTATCAAAACCGTGCTTTTTTGCAGGTTGGGTTGACAACTGGGTTTTTTTTTGTTTTTTTTTTTCCACTAATGTTATCCATACACTAGTGGATTTTGTTGTTGTTGTTGTTGGCTGAAGACCAAAAGTTTTCCACTTAATTTTGTTCATACTCAAATTAGAAGATGCATTGTTTGTGATAGCAAACATAACTTTTATGCCCGGTAATGTGAAATTGGTTAAATCAGTTATAGTATGTCCATGCAGATATGTGGTAGTTAACTAAGGTAGGTTTATATTTTCTGTTTAGAAAGTATTTCTAAGACATATTATTAAGTCAAAACAGCTCACTGTAAAGTATTTACAATATCCCTTTTTTTTTTTTTTTTGAGACAGAGTCTTGCTCTGTCGCCCAGGCTGGAGTGCAGGGGCGCGATCTCGGCGCACCGCAAGCTCCACCTCCTGGGTTCACGCCATTCTCCTGCCTCAGCCTCCCGAGTAGCTGAGACTACAGGTGCCTGCCACCACACCTGGCTAATTTTTTGTATTTTTAGTAGAGACGGGGTTTCACTGTGTTAGCCAGGATGGTCTCAATCTCCTGACCTCATGATCCACCCACCTCGACCTCCCAAAGTGTTGGGATTACAGGCGTGAGCTACCGCGCCTGGCCCAGTATCCCATTTTGATTTAAAAAAAAAAAAAAAACAGCAACTATATTTATTTTGTGAACATAAACGGAATACACTGTAAAGAAACCTCTGTTTAATAAGGCAGAGATTGGGTATGGGAAGTACCGGGAGGAGTAAACTTATACTTCCATTCTGTATGTATATTTTTTATATTTTTAGCATTTTAAATACCAAGAATGTTAATGTATTACTGTGTACTTAAATGAATTAATATCAATTGCAATTTAACTATGTAAACATTACAAAGAAGTGGATATAATCTAATCAGCACAAATGATATAATTTCTTCTAATAGCTGATATGCATTCAAGATGGTTACCTTTCCCTGCTGACAGAAACTGGTGAAGTTCGTGAGGATCTTAAACTGCCAGAAGGTGAACTAGGCAAAGAAATAGAAGGAAAATACAATGCAGGTGAAGATGTACAGGTAAAGACTTAGAGAAGGATTGTTTTTGAAAACCATTTTATAAAAACTTCGACCTCAACTAGTTAACATAAAATACTACATATGGAATGTGGTTTAAAAATACTACTAAAATGTTGAAAATGATCTCTCAGGCAGGTTTTCCATAAAATCCTTAGAGACTCATTATCAAAGAAAGTATCAAAGTTCATTTTTGCTACATCAACATTACTCTCAAACCCAAATTTGTTTTGAAGCTCTGCACCTGACTTTTTTTTTTTTTTTTTTTTGAGACGGAGTCTCCCTCTGTCACCCAGGCTGGAGTGCAGTGGCATGATCACAGCTCATTGCAACTTCCGCATCCCACGTTTGAGCTATTCTCCCCTCAGCCTCCTGAGTAGCTGGGATTGCAGGCACACACCACCACATCTGGCTAATTTTTGTATTTTTAGTAAAGATTGGGTTTCAACATGTTGGCCAAGCTGGTCTTGAACTCCTGACCTCAGGTGATCTGCCCACCTTGGCCTCCCAAAAGAGCTGGGATTACAGGCCTGAGCAAGGCGCCCAGCCCTGAGCTATTCTTACAGGTAAGAAATGATGCTAGTGGAGTGTTAAAGAGTGAAGGAGATTTACTGTCTTTGTTACAACTTTCAGAAATGTAACGTGTAGTAAGTGTTCAAACGTTTATAGTTATTTTTCCTGTTCCCTGGAAGTTGTCTTACAAACCACTCTTTGAGAAATTCTGCTTTAGAAAACTGTAAAGAAAGTAGCTTGTTTTGGAATACCCCTTTCAGAAGTCCATATGTACAAAATATCCACAAATATACAATATATGAGGAACTAATTATATCTCCTATATGTATTGTCTTCTGAATAACCTTTTGCCTGCTTTTTTCCTTCTAGGTGTCTGTCATGTGTGCAATGAGTGAAGAATATGCTGTAGCCATAAAACCCTGCAAATAAATGGAAACATCAGGCATGAACACTGTTTAGGTCTGAATCAACTGCAGATCTAATTTGGCTCTAAGTTGTCACCAAAGCTATAGCCTTCATAAGCAACCTCATTTCTTTTTTTAATTGTTTTCAGATTGTGCTGGGTTAGTTTTACAAGCAATTGATAATTTTTAAAAAATTATCAATATGTATAATTTTTTTTGAATTTTGTAGGTATGTTTCCTATAATATTCCTGTGGTTTTCGGTATGTCAGTCCAAGAAACAAACAAGATAGCTTCAGCAGATGTGATTTGTCTGAGCAAATCATTCCTGTGTTTTAGTTAAATGATAAACCAGGGTTTTAAATCAAACAATGTAGCATAAAGTGGTATTGAAGTACCACATTTAAGTTGAACTGCTCTGCATTAATTACAGATTTAATATAAAATGAACTGATTATATATTGGAATTGTTGCAGTTTCAGCCTGTGTAGGGCAAACATAAATCCTTAAACAAAAATCATGTTATCAAAAAGTGTCAGTTATTTTGGTGGCCACATGCAACCACGTGATTACTTTGGTCATACTATTTACCAAATTATTGGCAAACTTGATGTAACCTTATATGGTGGTTTTAGTCCCTTCTTATGGTTGGCAGAAGGGCACTGAACTGTTGGGTGAAAGTTAGCAAGTAAGATTATAAGGAACACACAAAAGACAGTGGCAAAGAGCGTTGATTAAATCTATACGTTTTTATGTGAGGACTTTGTAAGTCAGCATAAAAATTAAAAGTTGTTTCTCAGTTGTTTTTGCTTTTAACTTTGCCCTCAACATTTAAAGGGAGTGGTCTGATTTATAGGATACTATGCAATGCTTGTTTTCCAACCATGTTGAAAAAAATATTAATATTTATCAGTAAATACTCCTTTCCAACTTTTTCTTTTCTTTTTTTTTTGAGACTGAGTCTCACTCCATCAGCCAGGCTGGAGTGCAGTGGTGCAATCTCGGCTCACTGCAACCTCTGCCTCCTGCGTTCAAGGAATTCTCCTGCCTCAGCCTCCCAAGTAGCTAGGACTACAGGTGCACGCCACCATGCCCAGCTAATTTTTTTTGTATTTTTTAGTAGAGATGGGGTTTCACCATGTTGTCTAGGCTGGTCTTGAACTCCTGATCTCAGGTGATCCACCTGCCTCAGCCTCCCAAAGTGCTAGGATTACAGGCATGAATCACCACACCCAGCCCCTTTCCAACCATTTTTAAGTAGATTTTTTGACATTAATGTATTTATTAAACAAAAACTGAGAATTCCTTAAATTGATTTGGAATTTTTGTTAATTTTATGTCCTTTTTTTCCTAAAGTGAATTGAATCATGGAAGCAGCATGACTTTATATGAATATTATTATTTAAGTTATTTTAAGTATATGCAGTTTTTCTGATTGTTGTGTGACTTAACTCAGTTGCTGGTGTGAAATATAACTAGCAAATAATTCTATAAACTGAATTATTTTAAAAGGTATTTTAGGTGACACCACTGCATTTCTATTTAATCTTTTGAGTCATATGTATATTATTTCCAGAATTTTAGACATTATTACAGGGTTTGTGAGGACCTTTGACTCAATAACAATCATCATATTGGAGCAAAACACAGAACAAAATCACTATCGCAGAAATACCTTAATTCTCTAAGACTGGCTCTTAGACCTCTCCCATCATGCCTTGACCTCTAAAAAGCCCTTTGTTCCTATCTTCTAAAGGAAAGTATATCATATATGATGATGTAACTGATCTAATCAGCGACTGGAAATAGCATTAGTAACAGAAGATCCCAAGTTTTAGTTGCTTAATTTGTACACACTTTTAAATATTGTCTTAGCCTCAGCAAACCCATTTGGGGAAGAAGCAAGATACTTTAAGAGAAATACAAAGGAAATTTCTAAAGCACAAGAAATAGTGAGGTAGTAGTTAGTCGTTTTTCCTATAACATTTTAGCTTTTGCCCATCTAAAGCACAATTAAAATTAGGCTACATTCTTTCCAGTATTCTATTTAAGTACCTACTACATACTGCTCTAGTTTCTTAGTACTCTGTAATGTGTATCTTAATTGCTACTGGTTGGCATTGTAACTCATAGGAATTCCAGAAAATTATTAACCTGTGCTGCTTGCAGGTCATTCATATGGCCCCTCTTAACCATGCTGGTGTTATGATTTAGTATTAACTCTCAATTAGCATGCCCCTGTTCTTCCTAACTTGTAAAATTTCACATAAATATATTTTCAATTGTGTACAAATTAAGGGTGTACAAATTATAATAATGCATCTCTATCTTCATACTTTGAATGGCAAATGCTATTTATGCATAAATATTTTCATTTTAAGTAATATTTGTAAATATTCAATATGTAAGTATAGATTTTAAAGATATGGGACTTTATTTTCACATAAGTCAATAGATGTCTCTCTAGAACAAAATATTTAGTAAAGCTTTATAAATTATATTAAAAGGAAGCAGGGAACATGTATTTTTTAACATAGAACAGAAGTGACTTCATTCTTTTTAGACATCAGAAATGTTAAAGTTGATTCCCAATATTTGTTGTACTTTTTTGTAGCAAATGTTAAAAATCACAAGTTACCATGTATAGAATGTGGACTGTCATGTTGATAGATTGTACAGTGATAAGCCATTTTTATCTGTATACATTTCACCAATTTATTAACAGGTTGAATATTTGTTTCTTTTTAGAACATTTTATTTATACTGTGAAGACTTTGTTATACCTTATTTGCTACAACATAGATCATATCATTGCTACTTTGACTTAGCATTTGCATCATAAACATAATTATGATGTTTTTCTCATGCTCCCTTCCAGGGGCTCAGTCACTTGAAGAAACTGTTGCTAACCGAGCTCTTGACTCTGTTTCCCTTAATGATACAAGTCTCTGTACCAGCGCTTTATGTTAATTACCAGAACTCTCCTGCAGTCAGAGCATGATATCTATAATAGGAGACACTGCAATAAAATGATTGGGCTGTAAAATTTGGAGACACAATTTTTCATTACAACACAATTTGCATGTGCACATGTGCGCACATAGCTTTGTATGTTAGTTCTTTTTTCCAAACTCCCAGCTCTTAAAAGTATTGTAGTCTGGTGGTGCCTCAACTGTTGGTAACTTTTTTTTTTTAATTTACAACTTTTCCACAACTTGTTTTTGTACTTTAAGGTTTCTCAATTCGAATATTTCTAGCTGAGCTGCAATTTGAATGCATTGTTCTCAGGGCTGTTTGTGCAAAAAGCTGAAACTCCATTATTTTCAAGCTAATTGCCTGAAAATATATTGCAGAATTTTCCCAAATTGTAATACTGTGATACATGCATATAAACAAAATCCTTAACGTCAACACACTTAAACTACATGTTAAATAATCAAGAAAAAAATGGAAACAGTAGCATCCATACTGGAATCTTGCCATATTTTTTTCATTTTAGAATAGAATTTGGCAGTCTCATCTTAGAATCCTATCCTTAGGATATATCTGAAAGCATTCCTTTGGCATGGACCCCAGAGATAGTTTTGGAGCCAGGCATTGATGTAGAGGTTCACCAAACGTATTTAGGGATAATAGATAAATTCATAATGCTCTTTTGGGTACACTGAAATGTTTACATACTGAATTCTATAATATGAACTAGGAACGCATTTACTATGAGAAAATATGGCTCTTAAGCAGTGTAAGAAAGAGTGAAAATATAAGCATATTTCCATGAACAGTATATTGTACTGATCAGCAGTTCTCATTTTAATGTCATTTAGGCATAATATTTCATAGTTTTCAAGCCTTTTTTTCCTGCTAACATTCAGACAAGTAACAAGCAACAAAGATTTAAGAAAAATTTATGGTGGAAAACCTTAAAAATTGAGACAATTCAATCTATTTAATCTATTAAGTTTTTTCTCTGAATTGGGTTTATCGCATCATTATTTGATTTTAGCAGGGAACATTTGGATTTAGCTTATGAAACACAGATGTTCTATGGGAACATGGCTTGAAGCCAATATGTAATTTAATGTTTTTCCATTAAACAAACATCTGAACACCAACTTAGCTACCAAGTGAGGTCAAGTGCCTGAAAAGTACTGTATACATCTAATAAGCATGTTTTCTTTATGTAAAAGATGCACTTTATGGCAATGCATACCAGGGTTTCACCTGCTAGAAACATACTTGTTGCCAAACTTTGCCATCTACCACTATTCCCTCCTTAGAACAGGTAGAAACCTATTTTACAAAAAAAAAAAAAAAAAGACAGGTTATTGTATTTATATGAAGTCCCTAAAACTGTTTCTTGGTATTGATAGACTTAAGTTTATCTTAGTTCAACATTGATTGCACTTTTTAAAAAACTGGACTATTTTCAGCAATGACTGAACAGCTTGTCACACATCATAGTTGTGATCTTTTTTGAGGAGTTATTTATTGTGGTTAATATCTACTATAAATAAGCACTCTTGTGCTTGTTACAAAGCATAATGCAAATTACTAGTTCTATACTAGTATAATGAAAATGACTAGTTCTGTACTATTATGTACTTTTGTCTTCCTCCCCAAAAAGGAACAGTTTAGCATTGTCTAAATTCAGTGGCACTTTTTTAGTAATACATTTTTTTTTCTTAGATACAGGAGAACTATTGCTTTTACCTGCAGAAACTCAAATGTTTTCGCTAAAACTTTAAAATTCTAAAATACGTAGTATGAGTATTACTAATTGTGCATTTTACATTTCAAAAATAGTTAAAATTCAAATGTTAAGTCTTTGACTTAAAAAACCTTTAAATGTAGATAATACCTTAACAATTATAACTTTGTGATATTATTAAAATACATTTGTCTGTTAACTTCATCAGTTGTATTAAATAAAAATAAAGTTAACTTAACAGCTTGCACTATTCTTGTACATATACATCTTTAAAACAATTTCATACCCGAAAATTGTATGACTTAAGTGTATGTCACTTTAAAAGAAAATCTAACTTGTTTTTATTGAGTACTTTTATATTCTAGGTCCTTACGTAGTGCCCTTGCATTATGGCTGGGACTATTAATTTCTAAATTTTAGTTTGAGGTTTAGGTACAATTTTATTTTTAAATGTTTAATGTTTTTTAAACTATATAAAATAGTCACTTGGTTCAAAATTCAGCAGGTACAAAAGACTAAAGACATTTTCCCTTCTTCATCCCCTTCCTGTGTCCTTCCAGAGATATTTAATGTAAGAGAAGGCAATGCTACTTCCCTCACCCCTGATTTCCCAGGGTCTGAGGTGTTTCTTTCCTACAAGCTGGGGTTGCTGTTCCCTTTCCACAACATGAGTGGTGTGATAATTCCCTGAAGCAAACGCTTCACCTTTTTGCCAATCCTCACCATGTCTAATCCACACCAACTGGACATGTTCATTTCTAGGTGACTCAGTGGTTTCTTCCTTATACACTGTACTATTCTAGAACATCCCTCTTGCTCCCCAACAGGTGAGCCATGCCAGAGATACCATGGCAGTTGTCACCTTGTATCTATGATCATTACAAATATCCATAAGCTACCAGATCCACAACGCAAAGTTGGGCAGTAAAAGAAGTACCAGTTAAAGTCTTCTAGCCTCTATCCCCACTCCTTTTTGCCACTTGCAAATTTGGTAGCCCACTTACCCAGAGGGAGGCATAGGAGGGAAAATGAAGACTGAAAAGGGCTAATTATGAGTTTTGTCTCTTACAATTTATCTGCATCTTATCCTTCCCCCATCCCCCATCATTAAATCATTAAACATTCTATCCAAATAGAATGCCCTTCTGTGGAGCTGCATATTTGGAAACCATACTGCCTGTCTAACTTATTCACTGCACTGGGAACTTACAATATCTGTTTCCCACGATACTTGCAGTCATATTAGTTACAACCACTGGGTGTGTATTGGTTCAAAAGGACCTACCTACAAGGTTATATCAATCCATTGTCCAATTTGAGAGATTTTTTCTGAATCCAGTTAAAATAATTTTGGGCTACACCCGGGGACACTTCCCAGGACCACAATGACTTGTACTCTAGTGCCCAAGAAAGCCAAAAAGGCCTGGCAACATTGGTTGCCACCAGATTCCCAACAGACAGATTCTAAGGGAGAAGAGAAGTTCATCGACTAACACTCATAGTGTGTCTGCATTTTTCCTTCATAATTACGTGAGTTTCACTTAATATGGCTGTCACTGTAGCTCATTTTAATTGCTACACAATCAATGAGGTAAATCTTTTGCATATATATCAAATATTACCATCCTGATGTTAGAGATTTTCTTTCCAAGGCAAATAGAACTTTCACCAAAAAAAAAGGATACTTAGAGCACAAAGAAAACAGCAGTAGCTTCTATAAAGCAGAAATATTAAAAACACTGTTACCAGTCCCAAGTGAAATTAAAAACAAAACTAGAAAATAAAAAGGTCTTTCTAACTAGAAATTTAAACCTATTATGCAGTGTACAATGAAAGGGGAAATACAAAAATTAAAGAATTCCTGAAAGAATGAAAATACTATATATCAGAATCGATGTAAAAGTATTATCAGAGGAAAATTCATTGCCCTACCATCTATATAAGTAAAAATGACAGAATGAACATAAATAAATAGTAAATCAAACAGCTAGAAAAATAAACCAAAAGGAAGCACACAGGAGGAAGTAACAATAACAAAAGCAGAAATTAATGAGATAAATAAGAAAAACAGCAAATTAAATAGATTAAAATTCTAGTTCTTTGAAAAATTAACAAAGTAGATCGATCATAAGCTATTATTTAATAAAGAAAGCACAAATATAAAAAATGAGAAATGACAAGAAGGAATACCTAATAATGCAGAGGAAATAAAAATAGAAAACTGCAAATCTCTGTGCACATAAATTTGAAAACCTAAATGATATAGTTTCTTAGGAAAATGCGGTTATTAAAATTGACCTCAGTAAAGATAGAAAGCTTAAACAGTAATTTTAATAGAACTACAGAAAGTTGTCAAGAAACTGTCCCACAAAGAAACCAAGATGGGGTTGCTGTTCCCACAAAGAAACCAACCAAACAAAACCAGGTCCAAATGGTTTCACAGGAGAATTTTACCAAACTAAATTTTAGAGACCATACGTTATGTACAATGTTTCAGAATAGGGAAAATAAACACTCTGAATTCTTTTTACGAAGAAAACATTGATACTAAACCTGTTAAAAATAACAAAAAATATATTGAGGCAAAAATCCTAATATAATACTAGTTTTTAGACTCAAACATCACGTGAAGAAAGTAATACACTATGTCTACATGGAGTGTCTATCAGAAATATAAGAATGGGTCAATATTAGAAAATCTATTAATATAGCTCACTATCATAGGACATATATTAATATATTGGGAAATCTTTTCATAGCATTTTCTATATTAATAGGCTAAAGGGAAAAAATAAGGCCGGGCATGGTGGCTCATGCCTGTAATCTGAAGCGGATGGATGGCTTGAGCGCAGGATTTGAGACCAACTTGGGCAACATAGCGAAACCCCGTCTCTATAAAAAAATACAATTAGCCAGGTGTGGTGGAGCACACCAGTAGTCTCAGCTACTCAGGAGGCTGAGGTGGGATGATCACTGGAGCCCAGGGGGTGGAGGCTACAGTGAGCTGTGATTGCGCCTGCACTCCACTCTGGGTGAGACAGCAAGACACTGTTTCAAATAAACAAATAAATGAATTGAAAAAACATATGATGTTCTGCATAAATACTAAAAAAAAACTTGGGTAAAACAAGATCTGTTCTTAAAGCATCTCTTTAGAAAATAGAGATGTATGAATACTTATTTGATGTAAATGTATTTATGTTTATATATGTTAACATAGTACACCTAACATTAGCTATGTGTATGTATACATATGTATAAATATGTGCATATATAGGTGTGTGTGTCTTTGCATAAAATTCCAAAAGCTAGCCTTTTCCTTGCTGGAGAAATGCTAAAGGCAGTCTCACTAAGGTCAAGAACTAGACAAGAATGCTCAATATCTTGACCCCTATTGTTTTGGAAGTATTAGCCAGTACAAGTGGACAATAGAAAACAGACATATTAAAATTGTAAGAATAAAAGAAAAGACTATTTTCTGTTTTCAGATGATCTGATAGTATATCTGGAAAATCCCAGATAATCAATGATAAAGCTAACTCAAACAATAAAGTTATTCATCAAGGTAGCAGGAAATAAAATTAACATGCAAAAATAAATAGCTTTATATATACAAATAATAACCAATTAGAATACATAATGAAAGGAAAATGTTCAAAGCCTATACAAAGATAACTATAAAGCACTCCCAAGAGACAGAGTTGACCTGAACAAATTCCATATTCTTGGTTTATAGCTAGTAAGATGATAGTTCTACCTAATTTAATTTATAATTTTAAGTCAATAAAAATATCAAGTTTTTTGAAATGAAATTAAACAAGCTGTTAATAAAGTTCATATGGAAAAATGAATATGCAAGAATCACTAGGAAAATACTGAAAAGACAGAGCCGAGTGGGGACTAGCATTACAAGAAACTAAAACATATTACAAAGCCTCTATATCAAAACAGTGAGGTACTGGCAAGTGAATAGACAGATCAATGGAATAGTATAGAAAATCCAGAATAGATCCAGATACACATAGAAATTTAATATATGATCAAGATAGTATTGCAAATCACTGGGCAAAGATTGACATACATTAATTGTTTTAGGACAACTAGAAAAATAAGATGAATTCCATACAACATACATATGAATAAACTACAAATGAAGCAGAGATCTAAATGAAAGCAATAAAACTATACAAGTTCTAGAAGAAAACATGAGTGACTTCCTCTGTAACCCGGCTTTAACAAAACTGGTTGGAAGTCTAGACACAATAAAAGAAGTTTATGTGTTGGTGAGACAGAGAACAAATAAGTGGGACAAAATAAGTAAAAATCTGGATAAAGGGTGTTTGTGTGTGTGTGTGTGTGTGTGTGTGTGCTTTGAACTGTTTTTACAATCTTTCATAACATTTAAATTACTTCTAAATAAAATTTTTTGAACTCAATAAGTATATATAGTACCATCCAATCTTTATAAATTTATGTCATCTAAAGGAGATAGATAGATAGATAGATAGATAGATAGATAGATAGATAGATAGATTATTTTTGGTTTCTCTATATTTTCTTGCATAAACATTTCTTTTCACGTAAGATAATTTTGTTAATTAAGATTAACAAACATACATATACAACATAATGTGTGGAATACGAATTTTTTTGTTTTTTTTTTTTTTTGAGACAGAGTCTCGCTCTGTCGCCCAGGCTGGAGTGCTCCACTTTGTAGCACATGGCACAGAAAGAAATAGAATACTGTTTGCTACACATACAAAATCTATATTTTTTTTTCACAATACTTAAATAGTGGTAACTTTGATGACTGGAAGTTTGGGTTAAGGGTAATTTAGAGACTTCTCTCTTTTTTTTTTTTTTTTTCAAATCGGCTTCTAGAAAATAGATGAGCTCTTTGGGAGGCCGAGGCAGGTGTATCATGAGGTCAGGAGTTTGAGACCAGCCTGACCAACATGGTGAAACTTCATCTCTACTAAAAATACAGAAGTTAACCAGGCATGGTGGCACACACCTGTAATCCCAGGTACTCAGGAGGCTGAGGCAGGAGAATCATTTGAACCCGGGAGGCAGAAGTTGCAGCGAGCTGAGATTGCACCACTGCACTGCAGCCCAGGTGACAGAGTGAGACTCCATCTCAAAAAAAAAAAAAAAAAAACAAAAAAAAACAAAAAGCAAATGAAAAAGAAAATAGATGAGCTTTAATAACAAGTATATTTCAGAGATGCACACATTGTCTACTTTCTACATTACAGTGTGATCCTTTGTGCTGTTAGCAGAGCTGAGGTCTTCCAAAAGACAACACTACAGAATAAGGTGAACCATCTGCTCCTGTAAGAAACCTGGTGTGATATACAAACCCAGGACAGATACAGAGCTGCAGAAAGAGAAGATGTATGACATATAAAAGGACCACAACAGAGAATTCTATTCAGAGTACTGTTTGCCTAAATGTCATCGCATTTTTTCATAGTTGAAAATACACAGATACTTACATTATGGATATATTTATGAATGACTGTAAATAATCTAATGACATTGTTAGATATGGTTTGCTAAATATTTATCTGTGACTATAGTATGTTGTGTATATATATATATTCATGAATGAGACTGGGGTATAATTTTCCTTTCTCAAAATGTCCTTGTCAGGTTTTAATATCAAAGTTATGCTGGCCTCATTAAAAAGCTGATGAATGTCTCTAATATTCCCAGAGAGTTTGTAAATTGGTGTCTTAGCCTATTGGCTGCATGCAGTTGATTTATTTAGGAAGTGATCTCAGGTAACAGAAGAAACTAGGAAAAATGAAACTTGGAAAGAACAAAAGCAAACAGAAATATGCTGGGGACAACCGAGGCTTAATTCTTCTGGAATCTCTCATGTAGTAATATAGAATGCACTAAACCGTCCAATCAAAAGAAAGAAAGGAGCAGCAACCAGTTTCATGCAGGCGTAACTTGACAGCACCTCCCCACATATATTTCACCTTCTACCCCACGGCTTCTCTGACATGAAGCATGGGACACCTGTGGGAACCTCCCTACCAATACCCACTTATACATTTACAACCTGAAAATGCAAGGGAGTTAACAACCCAAAGACAAACATTTATCCGTAGGGGACAGGAGGCTGTAGATAAATTCTCCCCTGCCCTGAATTAAAAGGTAAACTGGCAGAATGTGAGTTTTGGCATAAAATTGTTACAACTGGCATTGTTTCTTCCTCAATTGTTTGGTATAATTCACTGCTAAAACATGAACAGTATATAATCTGCCTATGGTTTTTTTGTCGGAAGGTTTTAATTACAAATGCAATTTATTTAAAAGATATAGGACTATTCAGATATTCTATTTCTTCTTGTGTACGTTCTGATAAATTGTATTTTTCTGGGAATTTGCTCATTTTATCTAATTTGCCATATTTTGGCAAGTGGTAGTTTATACTACCTTATTACTATTAATTGAATTATATATACAGAAAAAATGAACAGATTATAATTTACAGCTTGATGAGTCTTCACAAAGTAAACATACCCATGTAAATATCACCAAGATGAAGAAATACAACATTAACAGTACATAATCTGCCTATGATATTGAGTTTTTTAAAAAAGTTCTGTGAACCCACAAATTAGACATAATTATTACTGTTGTCTACAGTTAGTAGTTGTTTAGATTTACTCACAAGTTTGCTATTTTCTTTGCTCACCATTTCTTTTGACATATAGGCCTTCTTTCTAGGGTCATTTTCCTTCTTCCTAAAGTATATCTTTCAGAATTCCGTTACTGAAGAGCTCTTGATGGCAAACTTTCAGCTTTGTGGCCTAAAAATGTCGTAAATGCATCTTTACTCTTGAAATGTATTCTTGGTTTTGTTTTGTTTTTTGTAGCTCTAGGTAGACAGTTATTTTCTCACAGCACTCTGCAGATAATATTCCTTTGCCTCCGGCTTCCATTGTTGCAGATGGAAAGTTAGCTATTAGTATAAGTCATTTAGTAAATATTTTGTCTTTTCCTTCTCTGAGTGCTTTTGAAATGACTTTGTCTTTGTGTTTTGAAGTTTCACTACAATGTGTATAGGTGTGCATTTCTTTAAAATTATCCCTCTTGGGGATTCCTGTATCTGGAAATTCGGCCATTATCTCTCTAGATTTCGCCTTTTCCCCATTGTCTCTATTACATCCTTCTGGATCTCCTGGTTGACATATCCAGAAAACTTTTATTCTGACATCCTGGTCTCTTAACCTGTTTTTTAAACCTTATATCTATTTGCTTTTCCACGTTGCATTCTAAGTAATTTCCCACTCGCTGATTTCTCTTCAGCTGTTTACTCTCTAACTCATCTACTTTTTCTAATTTCAGTTTTTCTCTTTTTAATTCTAAACGTTCTGTTTTGCTTTTTTTTTTTTTTTTTTTTTTTTTTTTGAGACGAGGTCTTGCTCTGTTGCCCAGGCTGGAGTGTAGTGGCATGATCTCAGCTCACTGCAAACTCTGCCTCCCCAGTTCAAGTGATTCTCCTGCCTCAGCTTCCCAAGTAGTTGGGACTACAGGCGGCACCACCACACCCAGCTAATTTTTGTATTTTTAGTAGAGACAGGGGTTTCTCCATGTTGGCCAGGGTGGTCTCGAACTCCTGACCTCAAGTGATCCACCCACCTCAGCCTCCCAAACTGCTGGGATTACAGGCTTAAGCCATCATGCCCGGCCTTCTTTTGCTGTTTTTAAAAAAAAAAAAAAAAAAAAACTGATCAATTTTGATTGTCTCTGACTTCCTTAACGTATCTTAAATACTTTTAGTTTTTGCACATACTACAAATACTTATTTTATATTCTGCATTTCATAATTCCAACATATAAAGTCTCTGTGAGTCTGATTTCATAGGTTTTTGATGTTGATTTTCATCCACTGTGGCTTGTTTTCCTGTATTTTAGTGATTTTAAAAAACTGTCAGCTCTGCCGAGCACGGTGGCTCACATCTGTAATCCCAGCACTTTGGGAAGCCAAGGCGGGCAGATCACGAGGTCAAGAGATCGAGACCATCCTGGCCAACATGGTGAAACCCCGTCTCTACTACAAATACAAAAATTAGCTGGCATGGTGGTGCGTCTGTAGTCCCAGCTACTCGAGAGGCTGAGGCAGGAGAATCGCTTGAACCCTGGAGGCAGAAGTTGCAGTGAGCCGAGATCTCGCCACTGCACTCCAGCCTGGCGACAGAGCAAGACTCCGTCTCAAAAAAACAAAACAAAACAAAACCCTGTCAGCTCATATTTCTTGAAGCTTATCTCAGGGAATTATTTGTACCTAGATCTAAAATGCATTTCTCCAGAGAGCATTTGCCCTTGCTTCTGTCTGGTGTTAATAATACAAGCACACTTTAAACTACATATTCAGTTTGGAGCTTTTTCATGCTATCTGAGCAGAGCTAATTCAAGCTCCAAACATGTATGATCATGGCTTGCCATTTCTGCTCTCTAAAAATTATTTTACTTTTCCACCAGCTCAAACATACATTAAAAAATTATTTATAAAACTATATTTTAGGCCGTGCACAATGGCTCCCACCTGTAATCCCAGCACTTTGGGAGGCCAAGGTGGGCGGATCAGTTGAGGCCAAGAGTTCGAGACCAGCCTGATCAACATGGCGAAATCCCTACTAAAAATAGAAAAATTAGCCATGCATAGTGGTAAGCGCCTGTAATCCCAGCTACTTGGGAGGCTGAAGCAGGAGAATTGCTTGAACCAGGGAGGCAGAGGGTGCAGTGAGCTGAGATTGCGCCACTGCACTCCAGCCTAGGCGACAGAGCAAGACTATGTCTCTAAAAAATAAATAAATGCACACACAAAAATAAAACTATATTTTAGCCATTTGTAAGGTAGTTACATATGGAGGGTTTTTTCTGTATTTTTTTGCTTACTGATCCCTTTACTAAGGCTTCAGCATCATGTAGATCCAATGACTGAAGTTTATAATATATTAAATACTTACCTATCATCTATTATAATATCTTATATTGGAAGCGCTGGAAAGGCACACTCCCTTTCATTGGTCTAGAGTGTCTTGGCTCTTTTCAGACATTTATTGTGTTATATGTTTTAGAATTAGCTGTCAACACAAGCCATAAAGAACGAAATCACATACTTTGCAGCAACATGGCTGCAGCTGGAGGCCATTATCCTAGGCGAATTAATGCTGGAACAGAAAATCAAATATTGTACTTCTCACTTATAAGTGGGAACTAAACATTGGATACTCATGGACATGAAGATGGCAAAAATAGACACTGGGACTACTAGAAGGGGGGAAGAGTTGAAAATCTAATTATTGGGTACTATTTTCACTACCTGGGTGAAGGGATCAATCACACCCCAACCCCACCATCACTATATATACTCATGTAACAAAACTGTATATGTACCCTCTGAATCTAAAATAAATGTTAAAATTATTTTTTAATTGGCTGTCAAAATTTTTAAAAATAACTATAGGGTATTGACTAGCATTGTGTTACTATATACGTGTGCACACGCGCAGTTTGGGAAGAACTGAATTATTTACAACTTTTAGTCTTCCCATCTGCACATTTCTCGCTAATATTCTTGTTTTTTGTTTTTTTTTCTAATTGACAAATATTTTTCCCCATTACAGTTTCTAACTAGTTAGTTATTTGGCGATTACTTGTTATTGTGAAACAGCTATGTTTTCATATCCTCCTTGTACAAATGGCTTAATAGTGCTTAAGGAGTTTATTGTCAAGACATGGAAGACTGCTAAAGACAAGCAAAATAGAATCATTTCTGCCCCTCAGCTTAGGCAGCCCTTGAGGAGGAAATGCCAGTTGTTCCCTTCTATCCCTTTAATGTTTGGAAAAAGAAATGTAGTTATTGTGGCTCTTAAGGCAGACAACTAAAAAATCTTGTTGAAATTGATTTCTTCTAGGAATTCAGGGCCTCTCTTCAGACTCTACAAGTCATATACTCCATTAAAGCACAGTTTCCACGATAACTACTTGCTGGCATAAAGGCCTTGAACAGTTCTTACTTTCTGGGGTCATTCTTCAAATTAACAATAAACTCCACCCCTTCCCTTACCCCTACCCCAGGTATGATAATTTCATTTCCACGAAAACGTATTACTGCTAAACCCAAGGGGTTTAGCATGCCACTTTTCAGATCTGATGTCAATTTACAATCCTTCAAAGCTCAAAAGCTACTTTTTCCTTTTGTCAGCAAGACACTTCCACCCTCTTGTGTCTTGTACATACTGATAGTTAGGTCACAGCAAACATTCACTGAATTTTAACTGGGAGCATTTTGGATGGAAATCAAGAGACCTGGGATTAACTCTAAAACCGATGATAAATTATACCAAACGAATGAACAAGAAGCAAGCACTACGTGTTTTTCTCTTTGAGACAGTCTCACTCTGTTACCCAGGCTGGAGTGCAGTGGCGCGATCTCGACTCACTGCAACTTACGCCTCTCAAGTTAAAACGATGCTCCTGCCTCAGCCTCCCGAGTGGCTTGGAGTACAGACGCGCACCACCACGCGGGCTAATTTTTTAAAAGTTGTTTGTAGAGACGGGTTCTCCCTATGCCTATTCTGCCAAGGATGGTCTCGAACTCCTGAGCTCAAGAGAGTCTCCGGCCTCGGCCTCCCAAAGTGCTGGGATTACAGGCGTGGGCCTGTAAGCATATATATACATGTTTTTTTTTTCCCGAGGACCTGGTTCCCGAAGCACCAATTTCCCTCAACAGTCATTTAGAAAACGAGGCTCACAGACAAAACACAAACAGAAATAACTTTTTCGCTGGAGGATTATAACTGCAATAAAAGAGGAGATCCCAAAGCAACCTGAGACACTGCCTTGCCCTGATTGGAAAGGGGACTCCGGTGATTAGTGAAAGATGACTCCTGCAACCCTCGCGTGCGTCCGTATCCGGGAGCAGCCACTAGGTAACTGTAGGGGCCACTGCAATTAATCGGCTTGTACAGCCAGGAGCGGAAACCCGAGAGTCAGTTCAACCACACCCACCCGCGTGCGCCCGCGGAAAGCCGATGGCCTACTCTCGTCGGGCAGCGCACTGGTTTCCTCGGTTACCTGCCTGCGCGCTCCTCCCGCTTTCTTTTCCGGGCGGCGACAATCTGACGCTCTCAGCGCGTGACGCAGCACGCTCTGGCATAAATACAGACCGCGCGGCCGTAGCTTCCTCTCTGCTCGCGCGGCCGACTCGCAAGATGGCGCCGGTGAGTTAGCGATGTCTTGGTGGGAGTGTTGTGCGGCAATTTAATGATTCTTGCTGTAACGATTTTTGCATCTGTCGAGTGGAGACGTCTCAGTCAAGATAAAGGGAGGGGTGTAGTGGAGTCTGTGTCAGAAACGCAACCAAGACGCGAGGATCCTGAATTGTTTTTCGAAACTCCCTGGCAGCTGCCATGCGGTCTAGTGGAGTTGGAGCTGGGCCCGGCGGAATTGGTTTAGGATGGGTGGTTTTGGACACGCGGGAAGGAGGGAGGCACAACGGTAAATGGGCCGGTGGTACTGCATTCTGAGCCATTTCTTTACTATCTCGCGCCTGATAATGCTTTTGCCACTCAGCAGTGGGTAGGGGAAAGGTGGGTAATCGGGCCGGTCTGACGACCTTTGCCAGGCCAGAGGGAGCTCCGAGGCGCTCAGCTCCCGCAATGGCCGACATCACAAGTTTCTGAGAACTTTCAGTTGGGGAAGAAGTTTCTCGGTGAAGTAATTTTTAGAAAAGTAAAAGTCTAGATTCCAGCAATGTGAAATGAACGTGCTTCAGATATTTTACTTAAGTCATTAGTAAGGGAACCAGTAAGATGTTAAAATGTTCCTAAGAATATCTGAAAAGCTAGGTATATATGCGCAATTTACAAATAAAGTTAGGATAAAATTGCTGGGCTAGCTACAAAACTGGGTAATGCCCCGCATGGCCATAAACCCTATAGGGTTATCTGTTCCATTAGACAGAAATTGTTTGTGTCTCCCAAATTAACTTCTGCGCCAACTGAGTAATTTTCTTTTGGCACATGTTACCGTGCTACCTGAGAAAGCAAACTAAGGTGTAATATTTGGTAGCCACTTGGGTGAATCTAAGTTGGAGGTTATAGTCTGATAAATACTGGTTTGTTCATATTACAGTGAATGTACATGGTTGCTTGCCACAGTAACATTTTGCTTATGTAGCCATATGGTCTTGGTATAAAAGGTTTGGATATGGAAAATTTAAGCTCCACAGTGTTGGTTTTTGTTTTTTTTTTTTTTTTTTTTTGAGACAGAGTCTGTTGCCCAGGTCGGAGTGTAGTGGCATGATCAGGCTCACTGCAACCTCCGCCTCCCGGGTTCAAGCAATCCTCCCGACTTAGCCTCCTGAATAGCTAGTATTATAAGCATGCACCACCACACCTGGCTAATTTTTGTATTTTTACTAGAGATGGAGTTTCACCATGTTGGCCAGGCTGGCCTCGAACTCCTGACCTCACGTGGGCCTCCTGCCTCAGCCTCCCAAAGTGCTGGGACCACGCCTGGCCTTTATTTGGTTGTTTTTTTTATTTTATAACAACGTAATAGTTGAATTTTCTAGACATAGGTGGGTGGAATCCTAGCTCTGGCACTTAACTAAGCTTGGGCTAGGAGGTGTACTAATCTATTCCCATCTGCAGTGGGGTGGCAGAAAAGCATGATAATTTAAAATTGATCATTGGTAGTATAGAAAACAATGAAAGTCCATAACTTTTTGACAACTTGAACATATTAGGACTTGGTTAGAGGTTCAAATCAACCCCAGGGTGGGTGGTGATGGTGTTTTTTTATTTATTGTTACATTTCTGTATATGTAACCTCACAGTACGTTGTACAGATTGCATTGGTGCAAACTTTAAAATTGTTTATATAAGTTGAATAAATTGTTTTATATAGCTACATAATTATTTCACATTTATGTAGCAGAAAGACAAGAAGCCCAAGAGGTCAACCTGGAAGTTTAATTTGGACCTTACTCATCCAGTAGAAGATGGAATTTTTGATTCTGGAAATTTTGTAAGTATCATTCTACTCGGCTTATTTTTATAATCAGAGTTATTGATAATGGTTTAAATATATAGTATTTGATAATAACCTAAGCTCTATTCCTAGGGTACCTTCCCTAGTGAATATCTAGGGTTCTCTTCCCTAGTTTTGCATTTTTTCTGTTTTAAAATAGGAGCAATTTCTACGGGAGAAGGTTAAAGTCAATGGCAAAACTGGAAATCTCGGGAATGTTGTTCACATTGAACGCTTCAAGAATAAAATCACAGTTGTTTCTGAGAAACAGTTCTCTAAAAGGTTGGTACTTTTGCAAATTTTAATAAAATTATAGTAGTTTTGGGATATTTCATAGAATATGTAATTATTACATGTATTCTGTTTATATGCAAGAATAAATATGAACTTAACTAAAGGCCTACATAAATGCGAAATTCAGTAAACGAGTGCCAATTGCTGAGTCTAGTTGTAAGTGTAATTTATTGCTAGAATATGAGCCAGTTGTGTCCACGGTCCCTGTCTAGTAAATTATAGGCCCTGTAAATCCAAGTTGTATAAAACCTTTAATGCTGAGTACTTTAGTATTTGAGTATGTTGCAAGAAACATGTCTAATGTGTACATAGGAGGACTGTCTCAAGTTATTCAGTAGAGGTAGCCAATCAAAGTCAAAGTCTTAACATCTTGCTGCCAGTTTTTTTTTGTTGAATTTATTCACCAAATACTAAATACTACATGGGCAGCACAGGACTGGGTAACCCAACAGTGAACCAAGCAGGCAGTTTACCCACCACCAAGAAACTTCTAGTGGAGAAGAGAGAGTGAAATGGAATTAAGCAGTGATAAGTGCTGTAAAGACATAAAGCTAGTTGCAAAGTTTTTGGGTACGTTGGTAAGTTGATCAGGAAATGAAATGCAGAAGTGAGCCTTGCAATTGGGGGATAATTGTTACAGGCAGGATGAACCAGAAGCCTGGCAAATTAAAGTAATAGTAACAAAGCCAATGTGTCTGGGGTATAGTGTTCTGGGAGGAATGCATGAGATTGGAGCGTGTCTGGGGAGCAGATCTTGAAAGCCATGGGATGTGTAATGGGAAGCAATTGTTTATTGTGGCTGAAAAAGACTAGGGTGATACATTTGGTGGAAACTGAAGATGTAAGAGCTAATTTCAGTGAGAGACGATGATGGCTTGGACTAAAGTGGTTGCAGTACATGTTAACTGACATTATAATCACTAAGGATTCAGAGATAAAAAATATAGCTGTCCTCAAGGATCTTACAGATAATCAGATAATTACTATAAAATACAACTCTAGTTAATTAGATGTAGAGAGAGCCCAAGAATTTTCAGAGAAGTTGAGACTTAATGAGCATAGTATGGGTTTAACCCTATTATTAATAGGTTACCTCTTGAGCTGGGGTGGGATTGGGAGTTAGGGGGCTTAATAGTGGTGAAGGAGGTGTTAACGTTTTCACATATATATACACAGATAATATATTTGAAGAGTAAAATCATATTGCTTAAATAATTTGGCTGTGGCAGTATGACAATCTTGCACAATGTGTAGTGTGGCAGTATGACAAGAGGATGCTACCCTAACAGTCTTGCACAATGCATCCTGTGAATGGAAGGATGAAATATTTTGGAAGAAGCTAGGTACAAAAAAGATGAATATGATGATGTATATTTTTCGTATAATAAACCTTTACATAGTAGGAATTGTATTTCTTAATGAAATTTATGTTTTTATTTTAAAGGTATTTGAAATACCTTACCAAGAAATACCTTAAGAAGAACAATCTTCGTGATTGGCTTCGAGTGGTTGCATCTGACAAGGAGACCTACGAACTTCGTTACTTCCAGATTAGTCAAGATGAAGATGAATCAGAGTCGGAGGACTAGGCAAAGGCTCCCCTTACAGGGCTTTGCTTATTAATAAAATAAATGAAGTATACATGAGAAATACCAAGAAATCGGTTTTAGTGTATCAGTGAATGAAAAATATTATACTCTTGAACTTTTGTCTCATATTTTTGAGTATGCTGTTTATATGATTTTGATTTCCCTCTGATAACTATCAACAGTATTTAAATAGCTTATAGCTGTTATATTTTTTTCCCACGATTTCCAAAACCTTTTATGTACTCAGGTAAAAGTAGTGTTATATAGGAAATCTTTTTTTTAGACAGTCTCGTTCTGTCACCCAGGCTGGAGTGCAGTGACTCAGCTTCCTAAATAGCTGGAATTACAGGTGTGAGCCACCATGCCCAGCTAATTTTTTGTACTTTTTGTAGAGTAGGGTTTGGCCATGTTAGCCAGGCTGGTTTCGAACTCCTGACCTCAAGTGATCTACCCACCTCGGCTTCCCAAAATGCTGTGATTACAGCTGTGAGCCACCATGCCCGGCCAGGAACTCTTACTGTAGAACAATTTTTTACATAGCTGTATAAAATGTATATGATTGTCTTGACAGTCGCAAATACTGTTTTTAATAGTTTGTAAATGTAATCTCGAGTGCTTAGAACAGTTCTTACATAATATAAGTTGTTCTGTATTACTCTTCTGCTTCAGAGTTTGCTCTTCTAGTTAGCCCAAAGACTCTGAGTGTGAGGCCTGCTGTAAACCAATATTAAACTGCTTATTAGAAAGCCCTAACTGCCTGCTTTGTAGGCACCAGAAACTCAAAACCAAATCTCAACTCAGCTACTGAATCTACTGTGGTCCTTGTCTGATAAACTAGTTCACTCGGTTGGAATCTTGTCTCAGAGCATCCTCATCTCTTTCTCAAAAGCCCCTACCCCAACACTGGAATGTTGGTTGTCTATTAAAACTTACAAGTGGATGGACCCTTTCTCCCAAAAAAACTGGCCTTTGAAAGCTCTAATCGAAATGGTTTGGCAGAATCCGTACTGCAGGAGATTAGGGAAGACAAGGATGATGAGCCTTTTTGTACTGCTGAGCCTGATGGTGGTGCCACTACTTCAGGTACTTAGATGAGTCTTGATGCTAATAGAATTGTGTTGCCAAACGTATCTGGACAGTTACAACCTAATCTATGCATTAATTGATTTGGGAATTGCTTGAAATGATAGTTTAATTCAGTGTTTTAATTCATTTTCCTAAAAATTTAAGTGCCCCCTTCATCTTTATGCAATACCTCAATGCAGCAACTCCTTGGTTCTTGGATGCCTCAACTTCCTAACTTGGCTCTGCGCCATTGTTTCCATTTTCCATGTTTTTCACAAATAGTTAACCAGGTACCTACTACTGTGCACTGCTGCAGAGCATTGAGGATGTATGTGATGCTGAGTAAAAACACCCAGCCTGCTCTGCTGTGTTAGTATAATGACGGAAACTGATCAAATCATATGCGAACAAATTTACTGCTACAAAAGGGAGGGCTTAATAAAAGGAATTTCATCTGGGAAGGCAAATGAAGTTTGTGAGCACTTTGTAGAACAGGGAAGGTAGGCAGTATCTGGGAAGGGGAAAGTAGGGTGTTCCAGACAGAGGGAGGAGCACTTCTGAAGTTCTCAGGGCATTGGGAGTCTGGTTGGCCAGAGTACATTCTGGAATAGATGTGATCATGAGGATAATCTGGAAAAGTAGAAGCTAGCCAATGCAGGACTGAAGTCCATGTTTTCATCTTGAGGGCAATGGGAGCTTGTAATGAAAGTAATGTGACCTGATGAGATATGCATTTTGAAAAAGATCAGACTGTATTGTGGTGAATGGATTTTTTGTTTTGTTTTTTGAGACGGAGTCTCACTTCGTTGCCCAGGCTGGAGTGCAGTGGCATGATCACAGCTCACTGCAACCTCCACCTCCCAGGCTCAAGTGATTCTCCTGCCTCAGCCTCCTGAGTAGCTGGGATTACAGGTGCCTACCCCACGCGCAGCTAACTTTTGTATTTTTTTAGTAGAGATGGGGTTTCACCATGTTGGCTAGGCTGGCCTTGAAATCCTGACCTCAAGTGATCCACCTGTCTCGGCCTCCCAAAGTGCTGGGATTACAGTTGTGAGCCACCGCACCAGACCTGTTCTCAGTATTTTACATGAATTGACTCATTTATCATCATAACATTCTTTTGAGATAAGTATTAATATCCACATTGGCAGCTAGGGAAACTGAGGAACATAGAGTTAAATAATTCGTCCAAAGTCACACACTAAGTTATGCAACCCAAAGTTGAGAAAGAGGGTAGCTTTGGGAAATAGGGCAGGGACAATGCAAATTTTAAGGTTAAATTGCATTTAGGAAGTAATGAACAGTGAGAATGGATGAAATTGCCTGACAGAAATGTCATGATCTGATATATTTTAGATTACAGTGAAGTATTTCATTAGTCTATGACAAGAAGGAATGAGAATGCAGAGCATCTCTTAATCAGACTATGCATTTTGAGAATATGACTTCACAGTCGTGAAGCTGACTTTATTCTGAAGGGCCGAATATTCTGAAAGGGAGCAAATGAGAAGTATTGGCAAACACCAATTGCTTCCTCCATTCTTTTCCTAGAGTGATCTTTCAAAAACACATCTGATATCCACATGTTTAAAATTCTTGAAAGCTAATTTAGCATTTAATATTTATCGTATGCCAGGGGCTGGGTATATTATGTCAAGTAAGATATTCATGCCTTTAAGGGGTTGGCAGGTTTGTTAAATAATAAAATTTATTGAGGGCTACTGCAGGCTAGGTACTGTTTTGGATACTGAAGTAAACAAAATGGAAACTCCTGCCTTCATGAAGATTACAATCCAGTGGAGGAAGACAGACAATAAAATAAAGTGTATGGTACATGGTGGTAAATGCTATGAAGAAAAATAAAAGGAAATAGGGAATGTAGGAAGGAAGGCGTGTTGCATTTATAAATAGGATGAGGGAACATCCTCACTGTTCCCCTCCTCACTTTACTGAGAAAGGCTCATTTGACTAAAGACCTAAAGGAGATACTGAATCTAACCAAGTAGATGTCTTGGGGAGAAGCATTTCAGGTATAGAGAATAGCAAGTGCAAAGGCCTGAAGGCACAGGCACCCCTGGTATAATCAAGGAACAACAAGGGGGCCTCTGTGACCTGAGCTGAATGAATGGTGGAGAGTACAGAGAAGTGAAATTAGAGAAGTAAAAAGAGGTATATGTGGGGTGTGGAGAGTGAGATGATGGTATATGAGTTATCGATTACACTGAAATGTAGCAACTTGAAATAAATATATCTCACAGTTCCTGAGGCTCAGGAATTGGAACAGCTTATCTGCATAGCTCTGGTTCAGGGTTTCATGAGGTGGCAATCAAGCTGTGAGCCTGCGCTGAAGTCATGGAAGAGTTAGCAAACTACTACCTGTTTTTGTAAATACGATTTTCTGGGAACACATTATTTTTCATGTTGTGTATGATGGAAAAGTTAAGTAGTTGCAATATAAACCTCATGGCCTGCAAAGCTCGAACTATTTACCATCTAACCCTTTAAGAAAAAGTGGCTTGACTGAAGCTGCAAGATCAGCCTCCGTGCACACTGACAGGGCTGTTGGCAGGAGAATTCAGTTCTCTGGAATTCTTGCTATGTGGCCTCTGTATGACAGTGGTGATGACATGACAGCTGGTTTCCCCCAGAGCAAGTGATTCAAGGAAGAGGAAGAAAGAAACCAACATGGAAGCCACAGTGTCTATAACCGAATCTCAGAAGTAGCATGCTATATCACCTTTTCTTTATTTTACTGATCACATAGACCAGTCTTGGAAGAGAATAACAAATACCAGGAGGTAGGGATCATTTCTGGGGGCTGTCTTGGAGGGTGGCTACCACTGAGGGGATATCAAGTAGGGAGAGTTCTGTAGGCTATTACAAGGGCATCAGCTGTTTTTCTGAGTACAGATAGAGTACTGGGGAGCTACAGATAGACTTGAGCAGAGAAATGTCATGATCTGATATATTTTAGATTACAGTGAAGTATTTCGTTAGTCTATGACAAGAAGGAATGAGAATGCAGAGAATCTCTTAATCTCAATCAGACTATGCATTTTGAGAATGTGACTTCACAGTTGTGAAGCTGACTTTATTCTGAAGTGCTGAGAGATTCTTAGATTTTCTTGCCTTGCAGTCTCTGCAACAGCTGGGCAAATTTTTGTTTTGTTTTTAACTTTTTATGGTTTCTATTTATTTTTAACTTCTTATTATGAAACATTTCAATTATATATGTAAGTAGAAAAGATGTGTTTAATCTATATTCCTACTACTCCGACATCCCCAGATTATTTTGAAGCAAGTTCCCAACATTTTGTCATTTCATCTATAAACTTATGCTTATATCTCTAAATGTTAGTGTCTAAAAGATAAGGACTCTTTAAACATAACTGCCATACCATTATCACACCTATAACAAATTAACAATAATTTCCTATATTACCCAATGCCCACTCAGCACTTAAATTTCCCCAAATATCTGGTAATTTTTAACTTTGTACAAAGCACAGTTGTAATAAGGTCTACAGTTGCAATTAAATGTCTCTTAAACCTCCTTTAAAAGTTTGCCCTCACTCTATCGCTCTCTACTCCCCCATCCCAATTTCTTTATCACACTAGGTCATTTGTCATGTAGAATTTTCTCAATTCAGATTTTCATAATTCCCCTCCCCATAGTGTCATTTAATGTGGTCTTCTGTCCACTGTATTTCCTAAAAATTGATGGTCGGATCTAGAAGTTTGATCAATATCAGATTCAAATGATATTTTTTTACCTGAATACTTATAAGTGCCATTGTGCATATCTGTTAAGAAGTATGTAGTGTCTAGTTTCCTCTTCTGTCGTGTTAGCAGCCATTGATGACCATTGCCTAGATCATTGTTTCCCTAAATGTTGCCCAATGGTAATACTCTATCCTTCCTTTTTCACTTAGTAATTAGAATACCCCTATAAAGATGTACTTCTCATCAACCCTGAGGTACAATTCACATAAGAAAGACAGGATAAATGCTTGCTTCTTTTCCTTTATATTATAACTTTTCAAGTTAATTCCCAATCAGATACTCTCTAAAGGTGATCATTGAGGGTTTTATTTTTGTTATTTGGTTTTGTTTTGGTTTCTTTGTTTTAGTATCATATTGAACCTATGATTAAAAAGATATTTTATATTCTAATCCATTGTAGTTACTCTTACTAATATGCAAATAGTCTCATATTGAGCCAATAGGAGCCTCTTCAGGTTGACTCTTGTATCCTTTTGACATGATCTTATTTGGATTTTATTGCTTATTTGGTTTCTGCTATAATAGGATGTGCTAGGCTCTTCCAAACTTCCTGCCTCAGATCTGGAGTCATCCGTTTTTTTGTTATTGTTGTTCGTTTGTTTGAAACAGAGTCTTGCTCTGTCACCCAGGCTGAATGCAGTGGCACAATCTTGGCTCACTGCAACCTCTGCCTCCCAGGTTCAAGCAATTATCCTGCCTCAGCCTACTGAGTATCTGGGACTACAGGCATGTGCCACCATGCCTGGCTAACTTTTGTATTTTTAGTAGAGACGTGGTTTCGCCATGTTGGCCAGGCTGGTCTTGAACTCCTGACTTCAAGTGATCCTCCTACCTTGGCCTCCCAAAGTGCTGGGATTACAGGGGTCAGCCAGTGTGCCTGGCCAGGAGTCATCCATTTCTACAAGGAGCTCTGGACTATTTTCTAAGTGCTGGAGATGCTTGTCGTTACTGGGCTGGTGTTTGTTTCTAGGCCTTTTGAGTGGACAGAGTGCAGGAATACATTTTTGTTCTTAAGAGAAAATGATATGTTTATACTGATGCTTCCAATTCAAAATCAGGATAAAAGAGTTTGTATTTCATCAATTGTATGACCATATCTCTTTTTTCCCATGCTGAAAGTTCCAGTTCTCAATGACACCAACACAAATGCTCATTTGCTTTATCTCACAATATACACATAATAGTTTCAATAAAATAATACCAACATTACTACCTATAATATAATGACTTTACAGCTTAAGATTGTTTTGCAGTTCTTTTTGTCCTTATGGTATATCCCATTAGAAATGAACAAAGTTTCGTGTTTTAAAGTCACTAGAAATGATTCATCTCTGTGTGGGCATAGCACAAGCTTGATACACAGAGTCATTTGTTTCATTTTGCTTTTGATTAAAAGGTTTGCTTAAGCCCACTTTGTGTTTTATAATTCTGTAAAATATTTACAGGATTCTAAAGTCCAATCTACAAAACAAAGTATACTTAGAAAAGCCTAGTTTCTCTGTTTTTTTTTTTTTTTGAGACAGAGTCTCGCTCTGTTGCCCAGGCTAGAGTGCAGTGGTATGTTCTCGGCTCATCGCAACTCCGCCTCCTGGGTTCAAGCGATTCTCCTGCCTCAGCCTCCCAGGTAGCTGGGACTACCAGTGCCTGCCACCACGTCCGGCTAATTTTTGTATTTTTAGTAGAGATGGGGTTTCACTATATTGGCCAGGCTGGCCTCAAACTCCTGACCTTGTGATCCACCCGCCTTGGCCTCCCAAAGTGCTGGAATTACAGGTATGAGCCACCGCGCCCGGCCCCTAGAGTGGAGTTCTAAACCTGAGACTTATAGGTCAAAAATGAATGTGTAATTTCTTGATATTGCTGAATTTCCCTTTATGGGGGTTGTAGCATTTCGCTCTCCCACTAGCCTTCCCACCAGCAATCTATGAAATCTATTTTCCTGTAGACACACCAAGAGATAACTTTGTCCAATTTGAGGCTTTTTATCTGACAGGTGAGACCTGGTTTTCAGGGTAATTTTAATTTGCATTGTATTTGTGAGTGACGTTGAATGTCAATAAGGGTCATTTGCGTATCTTTCTCTGTGAGCTACCTGTTTATATCTCTAATATGTATCTGTGGAATTCTTGTTTTTATTTTTAATTTTCGACTTTTAGAAGCTCCCTCTATATTAAGGCTATTAACTCCTTGTGTGTGATGTAAATTACAATTTCTTTTTTCAGTTTCTCATTTGTCTTTTTCCCCTACTTATGGTATTTTTGTTTTTTAACTTTTTTTTGGAGACAAGGTCTCTGTTGCCTTGGCTGGATCATGGCTCACTGCATCCTTGACTTCCTAGGTTCAAGCCATTCTCCCACCTCAGTCTCCTGAGTAGCTGAGACTACAGGCACACACCACCATACCTGGCTCATTTTTTAAAAACAATTTGGGTAGAGATGGGGTCTTGCTGTATTGCTCAGGCTGGTCTTGAATTCCTGAGTTCAAGCAATCCTCCTGCCTGAGCTTCCCAAAGTGCTATTATTACAGGTGCGAGTCACCATACCCAGCTGCTATTTTTCTTTTGTTTTATTACTAGTTTTCATTTTGTTTTGTTGTTGTTTTTGCTATAGAAGCATTATTTTTATTTTTATGTAATTGAATCAATTAACCTTTTTCTTATTGCCATGGTTAGAAAAGCTTTCCTCATTATCAAGTTATAGAATTCATTTATGTTTTCTGCTAGTAGTCATGTATTTTCATCTTTAAAAATGTAGGTCTCTATTCTATATGGAATTTATCCTCGTTTACAATTTGAGAAGTGGATCCAATTATAGCTTTTTCCCATGTGACTACCCACCTATACCATTACCCCTGATGAAAAAGTTCCCAGGCAGTTTTGCTTAGCATAGGTTTTCCTACTTACTATCTGGAAACGCTTGTATGTGGTCATGCTGAAGGGACTGGAGTCTAGATATACAGCTTCAGTGTGTGCTCTTTTACAAGCTGGATGATTAAAATGCCAGGAAGGCCAGTTTTAAACAATGTGTTGCATTTACAAATGGCTTTCTCTTTTCTTTTGATCCCTTAACAGCCCTCTGTGGCAGAATATTATCTTCCCATTTTTCAGATGAGAAAACCAGGTCTCAGGTTTACTGGCTTGCCCATGGTCACACCATGGCACCCACCTCTCACTCCTCACCCAGTGCTCCTCCCACACACGGGGCCATGTCACACATCCTGCCTCTCTGTTGCCTACTAGCTTTGTGACCTTGGACACATCTCTTCACCCTCTGGGCCTCAGTTTCCCCTTCTGTATATAAAGAAGTGGTTAAAAATAGGTCAGTGTTTCTCAGGCTTTAGTAACACCTGCTTGCTTTTGATAAACACAGATATTTCTCATGTTCCCTGTTCCCAGTTTCAATTGCCACCCTGTGATATGACTGATGCATAAATATTCCCACCAACCAAGGTATTTTGGGGCTTTCTATTCTGAAACAAAACAAAGTAAGATTTTGGGATAATTTTCCCACTATAAACTCATAATATTGGATATACCTTTTTTTTTTTTTTTTTTTTTTTTTTTTGAGAAGGAGTCTTGCTGTGTCGCCAGGCTGGAGTGCAGTGGTGCGATCTTGGCTCACTGCAACTTCCACCTCCCAGGTTCAAGCGATTCTCCTGCCTCAGCCTCCTGAGTAGCTGGGATTACAGGCCCACACCACCACACCTGGCTAACTTTTTGTATTTTGGTAGAGATAGGGTTTCACCAGGTTGGCCAGGATGGTCTCGGTCTCCTGACCTCGTGATACACACAAGTTTCTTGAGAGTAACGTACTTCCCCCATGATAAGGTTTTTTTTTTTTCTGTCCTAAAATCCTATGATTTAATGAGCCAAACTGGGAATCACGATCTGCTATCTCAATTATGATGGAATAGATATGTTTTCTCCCAAGGGAGGGAACACTGCAACTCCTCTCTCCCTATTTCTCTGAGATGGGATGGTGTGAATTACAGATTCCATACATGTCACAAATATATGTTCAGTGATTTCTGCCTTGGCAGTCCCAGTCATGGGAGATGATGGGTGAGTTAGATATACTCTCTGCACTCAAGGAAATCCCAGTTCTAATCGGGGGAGCAAATGTAGGTACAAACAACTTTAGGTAAGTGGTTCATGCAGTAATAGAGATATTACAAAATGCTTTAGAAGCACCAATACCATAATGAGTGGGAAAATGAATCCAAGAAGGCCTTCTGGAAGAGGTGGCTTACCCTGACTTGTCTTTAAGGAAGAATGGGAATTGATGGGGCAGAGAAGAAGAAGGAGAGAATTCCAGGCTGAGGAGGAATGCTGATAGTACCTACTGCTTATTGAGGGCATCTGTTTTGGAATCTTTACATACTACATCTCATTTAATTTCCACAGCTACCCTTCAAGTTAGCTATTTAGTCCCCTTTTACAAATCAGAAAACCAAGGGCTTAGAGTGCTAAACAGTCGGTCTACGGTCACACAGCTAATAAGTTCCAAACTGGAATTTAAATTCAGATCTCTCTGGCTTCAATGCTCATGCTCTGTAAATGCTTTAGTGTAAAAAAATGTTCCTAAATTTCTCCCTCCCAGGCAATCTTTTCTCACAGTGATGCGCATTCAGCTGGCTCCTTAGGAGAACCAAGCCTAAGAATAATCTAGCTTTTGAAGAGAACCAAGCTTCTTTTTTCCTCTTCCGGAGAACCACAAACTGGCTTAACAGAGCGCTCTCTGACACACAGTTTTATTGTAATAAAGCCAGTCACAAGAGACGGCCTACTGCCTTCAAGAAACAGCATGGAACAGTCCTTATTTCATCACCCCTGTGCTTTTCATTGAGCACAGACTTTTCCAATGAGACTTTTTCCCTCCTATTTCAGCTGAGACGCCAAGAACTGAGAACAAAATTAAGGTGCCAAATATTCCCACATTCCAAATCTATGCAGAGCTTACAAAGGAGGTGCTCCAGCTCCAGTTTTCTAAGACTTGGTTCATTTCCTACTTCCAGGACACATGAGAAATTGAAGACTTTTAGGCATTTGACTCATCCTTGAGAAAAACTAAGGCAAAGGCAGGGACTGGAGCAGTTTGCCTACAGGAGAGCAATGAGAGGTACATTTCCATAGCTATAAGGAGGCATGGGTGCTTCCCCTGGACCAGATGTAGTCCACAGATGTAGTACACGGGGAAGGACCAGGCTTGAGTTGAGTTCTTGTTCACCTAGGAAGACTGCTTTGGAGAGAAGTGGGACCCCAAACAGAAAGAGTCTGTGTATAATGGACCACCACCTGCTCAGGAGCTATAGGTAGTAGTGAAGAGCCTGAGAAATGCCATTGCTTATGTCAAGAATGTTGCAGCAAAAGATTCTCTGTGATAAATCTTTCAGAAATCCAGAAATGTATACTTCAAGAGAAAGTAGAAGCCTTGAACTTTCTTCAAGCCCAGAAAGCCACGTCACCAAACTGTAGTGGCTGAGTCAGACCTTTTTTGTCCCTTCCTTTTCTCTCCCAGACCCTGCTCATTTCAAAGCCAACCCCAGAGAAACCAGAGGCAGCCTACTGAAGTTGGAGGAGGTACACACCTTGGAATTCCCTGGTACACAAACTAATACCACTGCCATTTTGTTTAAGCTATATCATAAACATTCTGACACTTTGACAGAATTTTTGGTTTACTTGTTTTCCTCCCTCGCTAGACTGTAAATATCTCAAGGCTAAAAACCAGGTCAAATTTATCTCTGTGTGCCTTTCTGGGTAAACAAATCCGTATAACTACAAAAGAATCCCAAGTCAGATAATTAATAACATTACCTTCCATTCATAAATGTAGAAAGGCAACCAAGGTTCACTCAAAACGAGTAGAACCAACAGTATCAAAGAAAATGATTGGAATGAACAAATTAAAACAAGTGACCCAGGACCAATACGAAAGTAACAGAAGAAAGTTTCCCTCTGCCCAAGAAAATCTGGATCCTCGTATTGCGAGGTAGTTCACGTAGGATGAAGGGAAAAGCTCATAACTTCCTGAAGAAGTTTCAGTACTCCAAAGGATAAAAAGAAAATCCCAAAAGCTTCCAGAGGGAAGAGAAAACAAAACAGTTTACCTACAAAGAAATAATCTTGAATTGGACCTACTAAGGGAATGCACTAAGCTTACCAGCAGGAATGTCTGGGTCTCACCAGCTATAAGAATCCTTTCCTGTCCTTAGGCTTCCTGTCTTCTATAAATTAAGAGATTAAACCAGCAGATTTCTGTTTCTCTCTCTCTCTCTCTCTCGCTCTCGCTCTGTGTGTGTGTGTGTGTGTGTGTGTGTGTGTGTGTGTGTGTGTGTGTATTTCCAGCTCTGACTTGCTGTGAATGCTTGTTGATGTACTCCAAGGCTGACCTCTCTTTTGGAGCTTTCCTCATGAAACCCAACAGGCCACTCCATAAATCCACAACACATACAGCGGATTTTTTTTTTAACTGCCATATGCTTTAAATAAGCATGTGAGTTTATTGCCGGAACACATGCTGATTTATCAACTCAATCTTATTTCTTAAGGACAGGAATAGTGGTTTCAAGTACAGTACACTATAAATAGAAAACACAACACGTGACTGCTGGATTAATCAATCAGCAAACTTTTATGAGCATCTGCAGTATGTCTCTTTCTGTCTCTATTTTTTTTTTTTTTTTTGAAACGGGGTCTTGCTCTCTCACCCATGCTAGAGTGCAGATCACAGTTCACTGCAGCCTTCACTTCCTGGACTCAAGGATCTTCCCACCCCAGCCTCCCAAGTAGCTGGGACTACAGGTGTGTGCCATGAAACCCAGCTAATTTTTATTCTCTCTCTCTCTCTTTTTTTTTGTAGAGATGAGGTCTCACTAAATCCCCCAGGTTGGTCTTGAACTTGTGGGCTCAAGGATCCTCCTGCCTCAGCCTCCCAAAGTGCTGGGATTATAGGGGTGAGCCACCGTGCCCAGTCAATATGTCTCATACCATGAAAAGTCATAGGATTTTGAGAAGACCATACAGATGTTCTGCTCCAGTGTTTAACAGAGTGCATAAAATAGGACTCTAGTTCCACATGAACATAATAAGTAGTACAGTAACAACAAAATAACACATGGGAAATTGACAGTTAAGCAAAACTAAACATTTATTTACTTTGGGACTTTTCAAGTCTTTGTGACTCTCCATGCATTGGTTCCCCCAAATACGTAGCTTTCCCCAAATGTAGTGGATCATAGAGTACTTTTATTTACCAATTCAAGAAAGCATATGAGTTTCTAGATCTAACTGATGGTTTACAAAAGATGCAGTGGGTAAAGAACATATTAAATGACACCAGGAGGATTTAATCAGCCATATCCAGAATGTAAGAGATTCTGCAAGATAAATGACCAGTTTCTCCAATGACAAAGAAATAGCATTAACAGAAGAGGGTGGGCCAGTTATAGAATAAAAGAGATTTAAGAGAAAAATCACCATATGTAATATGGGGACGTTTTTGGAAAATGATCCAAACAAAACAAATGCAAATAGATATTTTTGAGATAAGCAGATAATTGAACATGAACTGGTTATTAAAAAATATAAGCATTACATATTCTAAAACCTAACTATTGTTCATTTTACTCAGTGTGATTATGATATTATTGTTATTTTTTGGTTTGTTTTGATATACATGCTGAAGTGTAGTAAAGGTAAAATAATACTGGAATTTTCTTGTAAACATGTACTGGTAATGCTTTTTTCCTTGATACGAGTGTTTTGTAGGTGGGTATGTTAACTTTATTAAAAAGATGTTCTTAACACTTATGATTTGTTCACTTTCTAGGTGTAAGTCCTATTTCAAAAATTTTGTATTATTTAAATATTATATATGTATATATAATGCATATAGGTGGTTTAAAAATCAGTTTCTATTGTAAAAGAGTACACAGTGAAAAGTATTCCTTCCTTTCCCTGAAGCCTACTGACCCATTTCTTCTCTCAAAGGCAATGACTATTACCAGCATTCATCTGAAGGTATTTTTATTTTATGTGTGTACAAGTATGTCTATGCAGATATGTCTTGGATATAATCCATGTAAGTATATATAGATTTTTCCATTTTTAGTAGTAACATGTTATTTTATTGTGTGTTTTACTGTGCATTATTTGCCTGGTCACTTAGTGCTGGAAATTTAGGCAGTTTACAGTTTTTGTACAGTATTTGTACAGTCTTTATACTCATGGGTTTTTAAATGTTAATAGATGTTGCCAAATTGTCCTCCAAGATGTCTGTACTAGTTTACCTCCATTTCCACCCAGTAATATATATTACAGTGCTCAAGTTCATAGTATACTGAGTCATACATAGTAATGCCCTCAAGAGGGAGGTATCTTCAAAATAAATTCAGGATAAATTAACCTTTGATTATAACTGTTCTTACTCAAATACCTTAAACAAAGCAGACACGACTTATTTGTTTATAAAATTAGTATAATGGAATGTCAACTTACGTGCTTCTAGAATTAAAGCTTTTCTCTTCTACATGGTGTGAAAAATGGCTATAGTAATCAAGATTGTGTGGTGCTGGCAGAGAGACTATAAAAGGTTAGCTCAATACTATGCACAAGACGTAGCACCAGGTGCTTTAAATATATTATCTTATTTTCTAATGATACATTTTATAAATGAAGTAATTGAGACTCAGAGTGACTAAATAGCAAAACTGGAATTGGAACCACTTGCAATCAGTCTGATTCCACAGCCTGTTTGTTCCACTTCTTCAAAGCAGAAAGGTATGAGCAGGAGGAAATAGAGCTATAGTACATGGCGTAAGCGAAAGGGTATGGGGAATGTTGGAGGAAAAGTCTGAAAAATTAGAGTGGAGTGACAGTAAGGAAGAAATTGAAACAGAGATGTGTATGTTGGGGAATGAAATGATGAAGGCTAAAAGTAACATGTAAAATATATTAGTTGAAAGAGACTGATGTCTGGTTGGGGGAAAACCCTAGGAAATCAAAGAAAATTAGCAAAGAGACTTGAATGGTTACCCAGGCAGAACGAATTGACGGTTTGGTCTTGAGATGAAGGAGTGGATGGATGCAAGAGAACTTGATTTCATTTGCTTAATTTTGCACATATGTATAGAGTGCTTGCCGTGAGCCAACATGATGCTCAGGGCTGGGACTACAGCAGTGAACAAGATAGACCCACGCTCTGCTGTCATTGAGCTTATAAAAAGTACCAACAGGAGTTGATGATGAAATGGAGAGAGGGGTGAAAGAAAAATGGAGATAAAATAGACTATAATTTGACCCTGGAGGTCGAATTCTCAGAAGTGAGGACAATTCATATTTCTGATTTGATGTCATTGAGTTTGAGTTTTGAAATAGACGTTTTCCTGCTGCATCTTCATAGATGAAAGTTTTACATAAAAGAAAGGATGGGCAAGAACACTATGATGATTGTGTTTTCTTATCTGTTTCTAAGAATTGTGATTTCTTGTATGTCAGAGACTCTAACATTCTAGTTACGGAATCACTTCTCTTCAGTGGGGCTTGGTTTCCTCTATCGTAAAATATGTTGGCTGTCTTAAAATTCACCAGGGCCTAACCCTGGCTGCGTTAAAGTCAGCTGGGGGATTAGAATCACCTGCACATTAGAATCTCCTGGGAGAGCTTTTACATAATACCCAAGCCCAGGACTTACCCAGACCAGTTAAATAAGAATTTATGTTGGTGGTTTCAGGCAGCGGTATTTTTTTTTAACTTTCCCAGATGATTCTAATACTCAGCCAGGGTAGAGAACCACAAGTTAGATAATCTCTAATGTCCTTTCCACGTTTGAAGAGGCCATGATTCTCAAGGGCAGAAAATTAAACACTCTTAAGGTTACATTTTGTAGATTAATAGGGTGGGAATGAGCTTAGGGTGTGGGTGGTTATGTGTAATAAAAATATATTTATATTCGTCTAATCGAATGAAAGAGATGCTCTCGAAAGAACTATAAAAATAAAAATAGCCGAGCATGATGGCTGATGCCTGTAATCCCAACACTTTGGCAGGTCAAGGCAGGAAGATCACTTGGGCCCAGGAGTTTGAGACCAGCCTGGACAACATGGTGAAACTCTGTCTCTACAAAAGATACAAAAATTAGCCGGGCATGGTGGTGCGTGCTTTGGTACCAGCTACATGGGGGGCTGAGGTGGGAGGATCACTTGAGCCTAGGAGTTTGAGGCTGCAGTGAACCATGATTGCACCACTGCACTCCAGCCTGAGCAACAGAGCAAGACCCTGTCTCTAAAATATAAAAATAAGAAGATATTTACATTAGTTTGATCCAAGGGAAAGAGCAGCTCTTGAAGGAACTTTTTGATCCTATCTGGCTGCAAGAAAGGAGAAGCACAGAAACACATCCAGTATTTGTGTATGTGTGTGTTTAAACTACATACACATATAATTATTATTAACACTCATAGAAATATTGGATTAATTCCTAGCTGCATGATGGGCTGTAATTTGATATTTTTCCCATTAGATGGAGCTATATCTTTGTTAAGGAGACTTGTTATAAATTTCTAAAAGGGATATTTTATAGATGATGAATTTTCCAGTGAAACAGGAAAGACCCATTATTAAAATGCATGATATAAATTGTTTTTAAAATAGCCACATTATTTCTAACTCTTTAAATATCTTGAGTTGTTCATCTGTTTGGCTTTGCACAGGCTTTATGTCTCACCTACTCTGTGTACATAAACATACTTAATAAAATTTTGTTTTCTGTATTTCCCTTCAAAAAGGCCCAAATCAAACTCAACTCCTGGAATAGTAGCTCTTAATAGTATTTCAATTAGGATATTTTTAGATACGAATCTACAATCTTTTATTTGCAGTTTCAAATTAAAAGAGGCACATTTCACAAATTAAAAAAAAAAACAGACATTCAGTCAAACTTGAATCCTACATAAACATTTTGTGTGCATGTGTGTGTATGTTTTGTAGAGACAGGGTCTCCCTATTTTTCCCTGGTTCATCTTGAACTCCTGGCCTCAAGTGATCCTCCCACCTCAGCTTCCTAAAGCCCTAGAATTACAGGCGTGAGCCACCACACCTGGCCTGAATGTGTATTTATTTTTTTTTTTTAGTATAAGTGTGTTCCATGCAATGTTTGGGGCATATACTAAAAAATTACTTGTTCCTACACCACCACCACCACCACAAAAAACAAAAACAACCACAACAATAAAAATTATTTGTTGTTTATCTGAAATTCAAATTCAACTGAGCAGTCTGTATTTTATCTTGCAACCCTATCTAAAAACCTTAGATTTTTGTAACTATTTTACGGCAAAATGTAACCTAGAGGTGAGGCTATTTATCATCTTTACTTTGTGTGAATGTTTATATGTATCACTGTACATTATATGTATTAATGTTTTTAATAATAGGTACTACTCCAGACTACACTGGGAATGTTGCATAATCCATGATATTTGTACCATATTATCTTTTTAGAATAAAAAAGCATGGAATTCCAAAATATATTTGTCTCCAATACTTTTGGAAAAGAGATTGTGGGCCTATAATAAATTTCTACCTTTGTAAGCAAGAAAAATAAATATACAAGAAGTTATTTCTGAGAGTGCTGTAAGAAATTTTTAAAATTTCAAAATTACTGCATTATCGTTAATAGGACTGGTAATAACCATCAATTTCTTTTTTAAAAGAGTCTCTTACACATGGACATAGGGAGGGTAACATCACACACCAGGGCCTGTCAGAGGGTGGGAGGCAAGGAGAGGGAGAGCATTAGGACAAATACCTAATGCATGCGGGGCTTAAAACCTAGGTAATGCGTTGATACGTGCAGAAAACCACCATGGCACATGTATACCTATGTAACAAACCTGCATGTTCTGCACATGTATCCCAGAACTGAAAGTTAAAAAAAAAAAAGTCTCTTAATTTTTGCTGTCTTCAAAGAAGTCAGGGAAAGAATAAGAGAGACAAGGCACCTACAGTCCAAACTGAAAGGACTAAAGGAGAAACCACTGTCCTCCTCCAAAGGAAAGTCACCACAGACCCCAAAAGATAGGTGGCAATTTTTTCTTTCCTTCAAGCAAAACAAACCCTGAGAAAGAAGACTGCCCAAATTTCTTCACATTGTATCCCAGAATGTTGTTACTTTGCTACCTAGGAAGTGCTTTTTTTTTTTTTTTTTTTCTGAGACAAGAGTCTCACTCTGTCACCTAGGGCTGGAGCGTAGTGGTGTGATCTCAGCTCACTGCAACCTCCGCCTCCCAGGTTCAAGGGATTCTCCTGCCT
The DNA here is from genome assembly GCF_009828535.3 of Hylobates moloch. Lineage (NCBI taxonomy): Eukaryota > Metazoa > Chordata > Mammalia > Primates > Hylobatidae > Hylobates > Hylobates moloch. Next base: position 81,458,903 of record NW_026652288.1, on the reverse strand, counting down.
CAGCCTCCCAAGTAGCTGAGATTACAGGCACCTGCCACCACGCCCGGCTAATTTTGCATTTTTAGTAGAGACGGGATTTCTCCATGTTGGTCAGGTTGGTCTTGAACTCCCAACCTCAGGTGATCTGCCCGCCTCGGCCTCCCAAAGTGCTGGGATTACAGGCGTGAGCCACCGCGCTTGGCCTAGGAAATGCTCTCTAATTTGTCTGAAATCTGTCTACTTTCAGTACATGTTTAATGGAATCAATGTTGATGACCATTAAAGCACTGCTTACCAACATTCTCACAAATATGCCTTTTACTTCATTAAATACATATTGGTTTTCTCCTCAGATTTCTATTTCCAGTTTCAGTCACCTCAATTCCCTTCAGAATTTTTCCATTGTAGCCATTTCTCAAACATTATTATTATTATTCTAAAACAACTAGCATTAGTCTTGTATGCATTAGTATATTAAAAGCTTAATATATAGGATTACCTCTTTGCAGTTTATATACACCCAAGAATTATGCTCCAAAACAGTCTCAATCTTTACAATGTGTCCACTAGGTTTTTTTCTGCTAGGTCTCTTTATATCAAGTCAGTTTCTTCTAATAACTTTGAAAAATGTGTTTTCCCTAATATTCTTTTTTCCTTTTACAAAGAAACACACACACACAAACACAGACACACACACATACATGCATGCATGCATTTTGCCTTTATCTTCCAACTTTCTAAAATCATCTCAAAATCTTATTATACCCTTGTGTTGTCAACAAGTTTGTGGTGATCTGTCTTGCTAATTAAAAAATAGTAGTATTCCTTTGGTCATGCATGTATAAAATGCATTGTATCAAAAGGGAAACAGGTCTGTTTAGTGCCATTATATGAAATGGTCTATTCATAATGAATGTCAAAATATGTACCAAAATATATATTATATGATATAGATACATTTAACAGATTTGACCACAGTATATGAATAATTTTATATTTTTGTTGCAAATTTTAAATTTTGTTATAATTACAAAATCTTGTAATTTTGTATTTTCAAGCTAATATTATATATTTTAAGCTAATATTATAATGTAATCATTTTCCCAACAAACACAACTTTCAATAGGTCCCTCATGTAGACTTACCATAATTTGCTTAAATCATTCCTCTGTCGTGGAACATTTAAACTACTTTAAATTATTTACTAGTATAAACAGTCTGGCAGTGAACATCATGTTTAGTTTTTAAACACTTAGGGTTCTTTAGGATAGATTTCCAATAATTGAATTGTGAGGTAAAAGAATGAGGAATAATTTAAGGCTCTTGATACATAGTGTGGCATTTTTTCCCAAAAGGATTATGTCAGATTATAGTCTTGTTAGCAGTATATTAAAATGGGTCTTGCTTGCAATTGTCAGGTACCTAAATAAGGTGATCCTTTTCTTAAGTTTTTCATATGACTCTCTTACTGGAGATTTTTATTTCAAGATGGCTAAGAGCCTTACCTGAAAATGGCTAAAAAATTTACCTTTGTAATGAATTATGCAGTTTACTGAACCCAGTATTGGTCTGTGGCTTTTTTTTTATTGTACTTTAAGTTTTAGGGTACATGTGCACAATGTGCAGGTTTGTTACCTATCTATCCATGTGCCATGTTGGTGTGCTGCACCCATTAACTCGTCATTTAGCATTAGGTGTGTCTCCTAATGCTATCCCTCCCCCCTCCCCCCGTTCTGTGGCTTTTAATGAACATAGAATTACAAGTACAGAGAGTTTCTGATGTCAATTCTAATCCCTCTTCATTACTGCATGGTGAAATCCATAGTGAAACTAAATCAAAATGGCTGATACATTGCATGGAGGCACATGGACAGCCTTTGTGACCTTTGGAAGCAGAGAAATTGAGGGCGGACAACCTGCTAGCCCTCCCTTGTTAACTTAGCATTGCAGTTCCTTGTGGTAGTCACTGGATCTGATCTCAAATATCCTACTTTTCCTCTTTCTGGACATGAGACTGCACATTCCCAACTCCCTTTAAAGTTAACCGTGGGCATTTTGCTTGCTTTGGCCATTGAAATGTGAGAGGAAAGTGACACAGGTCACTTCTGGGTGGAAACTTTAAGAACTAGTGTATGTTTTGCCACTTTATCTTTTTACGCCTTGATGATTGTGGAAGCACATGTTGAGATGAAGATTCCATCAGATTGAGTCCCTAAGAGATTACAGTGAGCAGAACATCCTTGCCAATCTGCAATGGATATATAAGTGTGAGCAAGACATTAACATCTGTCATTTTAAGCTCCGGAGATTTTTTTTAAGTTGTTTGTTTATGCAGCAAAATGTAGCCCATACTGACTGATACACTCCTTACAATTCAGCTGCATATGGGAGAACGGTTTCTTTCTCCACCTAAGGTGAGTCAAAACATGTGTGTAGTCTCATTCCTGTGGATAGTTTCCTAGGAACTTCCACCTCCAGTGCATTTACAGCCCTTTCAATCTCCAAAGAGCATATGCCATTTTTCTTCTTGCCATACCATACCTAGATTTTGCTTTGGCAGCTCTTTCCTCTGTTCAAAGGTAAGAAAAAGGAATCTCTTTTTTTGTTTTATGCAAGGACGTAGAACACAACTAGGAGTGTGATGCAGGGAAGACATTGAGAGTTTATGTTAGGACTCATTTCACTAGTATTTCCCCATAACTGCGATTGGCCCCCATTTTTCCTTCACTCAGGTTCATTTATTGTTATCCTTCCAAATCCCATAGTTGTTCACAACTCAGGCAAGTCATGGTTCCCTTCTTTGATAAAGAATAATAATAACAATGCAGATTTCTCTCACTTTCTCTTTTTGCAGTTCTCAAGAGCAAATTTTAAACTATAGAATCTTTACTAACTGTATTTCTACTTCCGTGGCCCCACTACACAGTTTATTTGCTGCTGCATGCATCTTTATAAATGCTGGGGTTTAAAAATATTTCATTCTATGTTACTCTGCATAAATATCTGATGCCTGAAAATTGTTTTTTCAATGTGACTCTGATAGATGGGATAGACAAGGTGTCCTAATTTTTTTTTTTGAAAGAGGCAACTTCCAAAGTTGGATTTTACATTGAGATATTCTCCTTCATTATTAAAACAAAAAGACAAACAAAACCAATTCTGTGGTTATTTCCTGTCTTGAATTATGGAAACCATCCCTGTTATCTATGCTGTCTGAATTTTGGAAAACATCCCTGTATCTATAGCTGTCTGAATTTTGATGTTTGGGTATTTTTGCATCCATTTATGTGAGGGTTAGACCGATGTCTTATGACTATACGAGGAAATGACATGATATAATAGTTTAGAATGAAACTCTGAAGAGAACCTTGGCTTGTACTCCGGACATTCTTTAATGCAAACTTGGGGTGATGAAACCTATCCCAAAGGCTTGCTGTGAGCACTTAATGTGAATGGAATAGAGGAAAATAACATTATTATTCCTAATCCCCTTCACTTTTTAAAGAAGATGTTTAATTTGCTGATAACTGGGTATATAAATTATGCAGGTTGCGGGTGATAGATTGGAGGGAGGAAAAGGAATCAGTGGGGCTGGGGGCTCTATGAGGGTTGAAGGGGACAAGGAAAACCCCAGCTGGCAGCAGAGCTGGAGAGTTGGGGGAGGATAGTTAGCTCTGATGAGGATGTTTGAAACAATTTGATGAGGATATGCGATGTAAGACCTCTTTTGTGTTTTGTCTTTGAAATTTTTAATAAAGTCTATTTTTTAAAATCTCAAAATGCTGAGAATGATTGTGTTTCTTACGTAAAAATGGTGCGGAGGCCTAAGTTCTTACTGGCATTAGGCTAAAACAGAGTCAGTCTGCAAGGAAGGAGTAACAGCTTCTATCTTCATTATAAATGAAAACAGTCCACTGCCTGGCAAATCAAGAAGGTCTAAAAATCTCTCTACATCCATTGTCTGAGAGAGAAGGAGGTGTTTTGTAACAGGGAACAAGAGTGGACATTTATAGCATTTGAACATTGTTACACTTGCAAAGGTCTGTGATACAGCAATTAGAGATTGAAGTAGCTGGTGATTAGCAATAAAGTTAAAGAAGACATTGTTTCTTCAAGTCTGAGATTTAGACAATTGGAGACAGAAAGACTAAGGATTCAAGTACAATATAAAGAAATCAAGTGCTATCGTGAGGATTCAGACTGCCATGTGATACAGTCCATTGTGCATAGAGAGGTAGCTGTGGATGATACTGAACTAGGTTATGAGAGAATACAAAAATCTGGACAGGACCAGGGCTTCCATAGGAGTTTCTATAACCATTTATGGTGGATCATTCTTCTGTATCCTAGAGTAAACTGTTCTGGGGGAATATAGTAGTGTTTGTAAACTATACAGTTGTTATTTTGCTTTGGGGCTTGGCTCAAATGTTTATTAACTTTATCATAAATCATTTCTTAATGTGGGATCAGTTCTTAATCAAACTTTTTAACAAAATTCTTAGAAAATACATCTAGGTACCTAACTTAGATGGATACAGGATTACATTTATGGCTAAGTTTCTGAATCCCAGAACGTAGAGTGGGTAAGAAGCCATCCTCATGAAAATGTGTCTCAAAACTCATCATTGTGCACTTCCATGTGTGTTTGATAGCCCAGGATTTTCTTTTCAATATCCTTCCTCCTAGTTATAAAAGTAATAAGCACTATAAAAATAAACACTATAAAAACAATCCAAAATAGTTGGTCTGAGGGTGTTGGGTTATTGTTAAGCTGAGTAACATTGTCTCCTCCCACAACCATGCTTGACTAGTTTTTTAAAAATATAAAATGGGAACGCCTAAAGAAGAAATTGAAAATCATACTTAATCTCACCATCTAGATATAAACATTTTACACCACAGAATATTTAACATTTGGGTTTTGGAAATTAAGTTGACGAGCTCTATAAAGGACAACGCTGAAAATAAAAAATTGGTCCTTAGCCAAGATTGAGATATATGTACGTATATATCCTTTAATTATTGAAATTTACAGAGGAACCCTACAGTCTTTTTTATTATTCCTTAAGTACGCAATGATTTCAGTATTTGGAATTGCAGAAATGAACATTTGATTTGTTAAGATAACCTTTACTTGCTTGCCAAATTTGTTTAACTATGTAACAAGAAAAGTATTGACTACTCCAGGTGTTCCATCATAGCTGATTCATGTGTGTGATGAAACAGGTGAAAGTATCTATTCTCTCCCTTATTATTGTGAAATAAAAGGACATCTTTTCTCCTATTATTATACACCTTTATTGCAAGTACACTGTTTATTATAGTTTTCCTTAACCTCTTCACATGTTTTCTTTATTCTGTGTGTTACTTTTCTGATTTAACTCTGAAAAATAAGATAGAAATGAATGAAGAATGTAATTTTAAATAATTAGGACTTGATATAGTGACACATCTTCTTCTTAAAAATTATTAAATTCTATGGGAAAATTCACGGAACACTAAGCCCATGAAGGAATCCGCATACATGTCTGCATTAGGGTGTTGGAGATAATATTTTGGCAAGTTTGATTACAGAAAGACTTGCATAGGATGATAAAGTTTGGTAAGGGCAATGTTTTCTGGGGATGTGTTTAACCTCCCCTAGTGGAGGGGAGGAAGTCTAGGGAAAATTCCCTAACTACTTTGATTAGTCTGTAAAATTTATCTAATTAGATGACTTCCTCTGAGCACATTTGACTTGCTAATCAGTTTTCACTTAGTTAAGCAAGAAAAAAACTGGCCACCATTAAAGAAATTCTCACCCCCTACTCACTTATAAACTAGATCATTTTCATGGAGATGTTTAGAAATTAACTGAAATGTCATTAGCATATTCCATTTCTTAGTCAACCTAACAAGACAATTCCCTGATGTAGAAAATGTGCCACTTTATTCTGAGCTAAAAAAAAAAAATCTATCTTTGACTAGAGTTTTTCCCATATGAATATTTTAGAACCAAGTCTTATCATTTCTAACCACAATCATCTACCAAAGAGGGAAAATTATCTGCGATTTTGAAAGCATCCTTGCTGCTGCTGTGTTGAAGAAAAATGCATCTTATTAAAGCATCTTCAGCTGGCATTTTTCATGAATTGATGGACATCTGTTCAGCCTGGGTATTGTGCAGCTCAAAACACATTTATTCTCTCAGCATTCTTAAGGGGCTCTGTGCACTCTCTGAATGCCAAAGATAACATCTAGATCAGCAATTTCTCATAAATCATTGGAACATGGAACATAAAACAAGAAGAAACCAGGAATTCAATAATAAATATGGCAAGGTGCACAAACAAGAGAATTGAAACCAGATGAAAAGAAGCCTTTCAGAACAGAAGGTCAAGAAACATGTTTCCCCTGCTCCCTCAGAATAATCCCTCTGATTGTGCTTTCTATCCAGCCATCAGCTTACTGCTCTGAGTTGGTTTTGGGATATTTATGTGGTGAATTTAAGGCTTTAACATACAACTGAAAAATTAGTGTAGTTTACTTTAGTTTGCTCTAGGCTCCAGGCCATTATGCAATGAGGGGGTAAATAGTGTTTATTGTACTTTAAGGAGTACTGTGCCCATATGCCTTAATATAAATTCTGGATATGAGTACATAAATGTAGCTCAATGTATGACATATATATATACATACACACACACATACATACACACACACACACACGAAGTTACATAAAGCAATGTTCTTACCAAAAAGGGGTCCTGATCTAGACCCCAGAGGGTTCTTGGATTTCATGCAGGAAAGAATTTGGAGTGATTCCACAGAGTAAAGTAAAAGCAAGTTTATTAGGAAAGTAAAGGAATAAAAGAATGGCTATTCCGTAGGAAGAGCAGCTCTGGGGGCTGCTGGTTGCCCATTTTTATGATTATTTCTTCATTATACGCGAAACAAGGGGTGTAGTATTCATGCCTCCCCTTTTTAGACCACATAGGGTAACTTCCTGATGTTGCCATGGCATTTGTAAACTGTCATGGCACTGGTGGGAGTGTAGCAGTGAGGACAACTGGAGGTCACTCTCATTACCATCTTGGTTTTGGTGGGTTTTGGCAGGTTTTGGCCAGCTTCTTTACTGCACTCTGTTTCATCAGAAAGGTCTTTATGACCTGTATCTTGTGCTGACTGTCCATCTCATCCTGTGACTAAGTATGCCTTAACTTACTGGGAATGCAACCCAGCAGGTGTTAGCCTTATTTCACTCAGCCCCTATTCAAGATGGAGTGGCTCTGATTCAAATACCTCTGACAATGTAACTAACTTTGTTTTTAAACAAAAATGTCAGAATTTGTTGGGAGCCATGTTAGAAAGATATACATATTCCAACAATGTTGACATAACTAAATGTATTATGGAAATATTGCTTTGAATCTTGAAAACTGAAGTCCATTTATTAAAATATCCTCTGTGGTGAGAAATTATCATCATTTTCAGTGAGGTTGAACTTCTGGAAACATAATCATTTGGTGACAAGTATGGTAAATAGTGTAGGTGAAATAATCTTGTTAAAAACAACATGGAATACTTAATAATGAAAGTGATTTTGAAAGCACTTCCAAGGACAAGTTACGAAAGACGGCCAATGTCTTCCCACATAGTTATTCATTATGTAAGCTGAATAATGGGATGTTTTTGGACTTTGTTTTGTCTGTAACAGCCTCGTTTTACTCTTTTATTTTTAATATTTTAAAGTGCATGAGGAGAGCACATTTATAAAATGAATCCTAAGCAATCATTATAAACTAAAGAAATTATCATATGAATAAACAGTCGATCACTGCAAATTCAGATTTATTAACACTTGCATGTTGTTTGTCGTTTTAAAAAATCTGAATGCTTTCATGGCATATTTTGTGATTATATCATCTTTAAGATACTAAGTTGATTCATTTTGGTTCTTTCCAGGTCTCCTTAAATTTAGTTTTTTACCCTTGATTTTAGTTCTCCATATTAAGCTTACCAGAAATAAACCATTGCAACACAGGCAAAATCCCCTCACACCCACCTACTCAGTCCCATACCGAGGAAAACTTCTTCCCATGCAGAGATACATTATCCCCGCCATGGTCACTATTCAAAACTGAATTCTATTTTGTTACCTAGGTTTTTCACTACACAGGTAGGCATTATCACATGTGGACCTGGCTCTATAGCCAGAAAAGCAGGGTTGAAGGTGCAGCCCTTCCACGTGCCAACTATTACTCAAGTTGCTCAACTGCTCTGTGCATCAGTTTTCTTGTGGGCAAATTGGAAATTATCGTACCTTCCAATTTATGGATTGTAAGTTTTAATGAGTTTAAAACACCGCAAAGAGCTTCTGGTAAATGGTGAATCTCAATAAACATTTGCTATTATTAATATACTAAAATAAATATATAGACAGTGCATGGTGGCTCGTGCCTATAATCCCAGGAGGATTGCTTGAGGCTAAGAGTTCAAGATCAGCCTGGGCAACATAGAAAGACCCCCACCACTACAAAAAAAAAAAAATTAGCTGGGTACGGGCATGGTGGTGCACTCCTGTAGTCCTAGCTACTTGGGAGGCTGAGGTGGAAGGATCACTTGAGCCCAGGAGTTCCAGGTTACAGTGAGTGATAATCATGCCACTACACTCCAGCCTGGGCAACACAGTGAGACCCTGTTTGTAAAAATAAAAAAAAAAGAAATCAATAAAATAGATATACAGAGTGAGCCTTTTAGCTGTATAATTATTCTTTTAATTTAGAAATGTATGGAGAACATTCTCCCACACCTGTAAACACATAGTTTATAGCTGATAGTATTTCAGTTTATGGATACACAATAATTGTATCCATATATGTATGTATTGATACTACATTAATCTACTACATTAGATATTTAGACTGTTTCTAAATTTTTGCTGTTGTAAATGATGTGACAACTTTGTTCATTATTGTTTCCTTAAAATAATTGGAGTTTATGGGCAATTTTATACTGTGGGTATTTTTTGTGGGTTTTTTTTTTTTTTTTTTGGTAGAGATGAGGTCTCGCTATGTAGCCCAGGCTGGTCTTGAACTCCTGGCCTCAACGATCCTCCCACTTCAGCCTCCCAAAATGCTGGGATTGCAGGTGTAAGCCACTGTCTCTGGCCTCAGGGTACATTTATAATCATTTTGATTTTATTTTCCAAATCAGCCATTAGAACTGCATCAACTTACAGTCACATCTATAGAGACTATATTAATTTCTAGAGCTAACCATGTACATTTCAGTCTGCACATCAGCATAATTCCTCTCTACTGCTTTAATATATTAGCTGCCTCTATACATTTAACACAAACTTCTCACACAGAAAAACAGGTTTTGCTAGTTCAGTCACCCAAATCATCTATATTGTTGCAAATGCCTGGTTCTTTCCCATTGCCTTTGTCTTTCTTCTTGATTCCATTTTCTGTCTCGTCCCTACTCCTTTCTCCTTACATCCTGTTGCATGTCTGTTTCTTCAGAAAGGTGCAAGCTCCCAACCTCAGGAATTTTCTTCTGACCTGCTATCACTAGAGTTCTTCAAAGCTTAGGGTCCCTACTGCACAAAGATCTGGTCTTCTTCCTTTAAGCTGGATGAAATAAAGTATGAATACTAAAGAAGGATTACAATGAAAGCAGAGGCAGAAAGCAATAAAAGAAGAGAAATTGGCCGGGCGCGGTGGCTCACGCCTGTAATCCCAGCACTTTGGGAGGCCGAGGCGGGCCGATCACGAGGTCAGGAGATCGAGACCATCCTGGCTGACATGGTGAAACCCCATCTCTACTAAAAATACAAAAAAATTAGCCAGGCGTGGTAGCGGGTGCCTGTAGCCCCAGCTACTTGGGAGGCTGAGGCAGGAGAATGGTGTGAACCTGGGAGGTGGAGCTTGCAGTGAGCCGAGATCGCGCCACTGCACTCCAGCCTGGGTGAGAGCGAGACTCCGTCTCAAAAAAAAAAAAAAAAAAAAAAAAAATGAAGAGAAACCTCTACTATGGGGGATGATTCTAAGGTAGGGCTCATGTACATGAAAGTTCTTTATACATTGAAACAAAAACATTTAAGAGACATCCTCAGGTGTAGAAACAAGGCATAGAACAGAGTATAGTGAATGTTGCCATTTGCATTAAAAAACAGAGTATAAGAATATGTGTGTGTTGCTGGTTTATCCATAGTACACATCTGACAGCATAACAAACACTCTGGTAGCTCTGATGGCCTCAGGAAAACTGGGGATGGAGAACAAGGATGTGAAAGGATTCTTTTCATTCCCTATCCTTTCATACGGTTTGATTTTTTTTTTTTTTTTTTAAGTCAGAGTCTCCCTCTGTCGCCAGGCTGGAGTGCAGTGGTGCGATCTCGGCTCACTGCAACCTCCACCTCCCAGGTTCAAGTGATTCTCCTGCCCCAGCCTCCCGAGTATCTGGGATGACAGGTGTGTACCACCATGCCTGGCTATTTTTTTTTTTTCTTAAGTAGAGATGGGGTTTCATCATGTTGACCAGGTTGGTCTCAAACCCCTGACCTCAGGTGATCCACCTGCCTTGGCCTCCTAAACTGCTGGGATTACAGGCGTGAGCCAATGCACCTAGCCTGAGTTTTGAACTATATGAATGTATTGTCCATTCAAATGTAGATAAGTAAAATACGTTAAAGCTTTTCTTATTAGTGAATACGTTGTATTACTCCTTACCTTACATAATGAAGCTTTTCTTTTTAGAACCCACTCCCTGTCTTTATCCTAAATTGTCCTATTAGCATACATAATGAAGGACCCCGGGGACTGAAAGGCATTCTTCTGACAAAATTGTTAATCGTAAATTTCAATTATCCACAGCCTGAATATGACACATCTCTGTCATATAAAATCCTTCCAGGTTATCTTCATTTTCATTTTACGCTGGGTAAAAACTAAGGGTTTGGGAGGGAGGGGCAGCAATTACTTCTAGGTTTCAAACTCAGAGGCAGGGTTGGAGGGAAAAAAAACCTAGGCTTTCCTTTTTTCTTTTCTGTTTTTTTTTTTTTTTTTCAGAAGGAGGAAGTTCATTATGTTTGGATCACCCACAGCTATAGATTCTAAAAACATTTTGGCTTTTTTTGAGGTGCTTTAGTAAAATATAACCCCAAATGATTCACTTGGACAAGTGGTCTTAACAGCAAGGAAAACAAACACTTTAGGAAAACAGCTATAAGCTTTCTGTCTTTTATCTTTACTATTTTCTCTGAGTCTGGCATGAAACAGATACACAGCAGCCTCCACAGGGGGTTAAGTAGAGAGCCATCCAAACATCAGAGTGTCATCCAGAATTCTGATGACTTCCATTTGTTGACTCTGATGCACAATATGCCTGGCTTGGGATGCAGAGACCATCATGCCCCTCCCAGAACAGACACTTGCAGAGTGTTCCAGGAACAGCAGCTCCCTCCAGCCCCCAGCACAAGATGCACACATCTCAGAACAAGCCTCCATCCTTTTCCTAGAGAACTGAGCATAAATAGCTTGTTCTATATCTGGCTCCAAGTCCATTTCTGTTCTGTCTTGGAGTAGAGTCTTAGCTCCCAGTTTGTTTTAAGTCAACTTTCAGCATCTACTTCAGTTCACTTGTTTGAATTACTAAGCTCTTGCTTCTGTATATTATCAAATGTAGGGATGTAAGGAGAATCAAACGATCCAGATACCTGCTTTTAGGAGAGATTAGAACGAAGCTGAAGGTGGAGGCATTAGTTCCTAGGTCTTCAGATTTCAGAGCAAAGGACCCACTCTGGAGCCTAAATTCTGTGAGAGACCACAGAGCAGCCTGAAATCCAAAGGAGTTTTACACAGGAAAAAGAAAAATACTGTGAGGACTTACACTAAATAATAATGTTGTTTTGAATGGGGTTGTGGGTAATTCCTATATTCTTCTTTATAACTTTTGTACTTTTCAGATTCCCTAATGTGAACTCACTACTTAGTAGGTCTGTAAGCTTAAACATTACAATGGCTTGGAATCTCATTTCAAAAAATCTTTAAAATGGGGACAAGAGTAAAAAATTCTTAGCTTCTATGGAAGAATAAAATGAAATCATAATCATACAGTGCCTGGCATACTGTGGTCGCTCAATAAACACTGCTTTCCTCCCCATCGTCCTCCTCTTTATTCTCTTCTTTCATTACAAGGTCAGCAGATTGAATCAGGACCAGCTGGGAGGGCTACTTCTATGAGAGAAGATCTGTCCGCAATCATGGTTTTCAATGTTTAGTGCACCAGAATCACCCTGAGGGCTTGTTAAAACAGACTGCTGAACACAACACATCTATGAGAATGGCCAAAATCCAGAACACCAAATGCTGGTGAGGATGTGGAGCAACACAAACTGTCATTTATTGCTGATGGCAATGCAAAATGGTACAGCCATTTTGGAAGACAATTTGCCAAATTTTTACAAAATTAAGTGTACTCTTACCATACAATCCAGCAATCATGCTCCCTGGTATTTACCTAAAGGAGTTAAAAACTTACGTCTAGACAGAAACCTGCATATGAATGTTTATAGCAGTTTTATTCATAATTGCTAAAATTTGGAAGTAACCAAGATGCCCTTCAGCAGGTGAATGGACAAATAAACTGCAGTACATGCAGACAGTGGAATATGATTCCATTCAAATGAGCTATCAGGTTGGTGCAAAAGTAATCGCGATGTTTGACATTATTTATATGGTTAATGGAAAACCCACAATTACTTTTGCATCAACCTAATGTTAAGCCATAAAAAGACTTGGAGAAAACTTAAGTGCATATTACTAAGTGAAAGAAGCCAATCTGAAAAGGCTACAGTCTGTATACTTACAACTATAGGAAATTTTGGAAAAGACAAACTATGGAGACAGTAAAAGGATCAGTGGTTGCTAAGGGTTAAGGGGAGAGAGGGATAAGTAGGCAGAGCACAGAAGAATTTCAGAGTAGTGAAACTATTCTATATAACACTACAATGGTGGATACACGTCATTATACATTTGTCCAAACCAATAGAATGTACAATAGCAAGAGTGAACCCTTAATGTAATGTATGGACTTTGGGTGATAATGACGTGTTCATGTAGGTTCATCCATTATAACAAATGTACCACTCTGGTGGGGGATATTGATAATGGGAGAGGCTATGCATTTGTAGGGGCAATGGGTATATGGGAAATCTCTGTACCTTCCTCTGAATTTTGCTATGAACCTAAAACTACTCTAAAAACATAAAGTCTTTAGGAAATAAAATTATTTAGGAAAAGAAAAAAATGAAACCAGACTGCTAGGTCTCACTCCCAGAGTTTCTGATACAAAAGTCCTGGGGTGGAGCCCGAGAATCTGCATTTTAGTAAGTTCCCAGGAGATATTGATGCTGCTGGTCCAGCGAGCACACTTTATTGGTCCAGAGAGCACATGTGGATCTACAAGATCTATAATAAAAGTCCATTTCAAATTAGTCTAAATGTAAATATCTGGTTGCTTCTTTCTTATTTCTCTTTCCTCCCTCCCTTTCTTCCTTCCTCCTACCTCCCACATTTTTTATCTTCATATTTGGGGGTTATAGAAACCAACCATATTTCTCACCTCTGCATTTTTTGTCAACAGCTCAAGTCTCTTCTTATGTTAAGAAACCAGGAGGGAGCAACAATGTTGTTTTGTGTTAAGTATCTTGTTTCATTCAGATACTAAGAAAGAGAAACAAGTATTCTCTGGGTTTTTTGCTAATCTGAACTGATATTGCCTATTCAGAATAGAAAGTCTTTTTGATGACTGATGGTTTAAAAAAAATCAGAAACTCTATAGGCTCCCTGTTGCCAAAGAATATTTTTGATATTTTAGGGTTTGTTTAATCTTTTATCAATATAAATATTTGAAAAATATAATAGTCAGGAAAATGGCTAAGGAAAACATTTCAGATCAGTGCTTGACAAGACAGATCAAGTTCAGCCTGAAGCCCATTAAAGCCCTACTCGTCTTCCACTCAGCAGCACCGTGTCCTTTCTTGGGGCCCATGAGCCCACTGAAGTTGAATACAAAGTGCTGTGTTTGCTTATGTGCATTTTTCTGGGAAGGTTTATGACCTTCAGTGGATTTTCAGAGGGATTGTGACACACACAAAAAAAGATTAAGAAATACTGCCATGGGGATGTGCTTGGTCAAAAACCACATCTTAATTTCTTGATAAAGAAGGTAAATTTCTAGCATGGGAGCATGGGGTGGTGAGAGGCCTGTTGAAAGAGGAGCAAGGCATAAACTCTACCAGTGAGCTAGCAAGATACCACCGTCTCAGCATTTCTCATTGTTAGAATAGAGAAAAATGTTTTCCTAAATGAGTCGTTGTCATGTTTAATGAGAGGTTCGTAAGGCCCTTTGCATAGTATCTGGTGTATGATAGATGCTAAATAAATGGCAGCCAGTAAGAGTGAAGTCCTGCTTGCTGTGCTATTTGTCTTATGGTGATTGCTACACAAGCACTAGAAGCAAAAATCTTTGGCATATCTTTGATTCGAATGAAGGATCAGTGGTCTCTCTCTGTGAGATAGAGGTTATTACCTTCATCTTACCAATAATGAAACTCAGGTTCATTTCCAAAAGGACTTAGGGGTAGGTGTTATTTTATGTTACATTCACTTATTCGAGCCATATTTTCTGCCAGTGAAGTATCATATCATTACATGCATATACCAGCATTTTACCCATTGTGTCTTGTGGGGAGTATCGTGATTTCCAAGCACTCAGCCTCTGAAACAAGTCTGAGAAGGACTGGTCAAGATGAGATCTTGGAAAACAGCTTGGCAGAGACTGGGAAGCATTGATGGGTAAAGATTCCTCCATGCCTTTCCACGGCCTTGTCTGGTTCTCAACTCTGTGCTCTGCCTCTGAACCACTGCCATGGTGAGGAGTAATGCTTATCCCCCCCACCCAGTCATGCTCCCTAGGAAGTAGTTTTGTACTTAAGCAAAAACTTGGCTAAGAAAGTGAAAATATAACATATGCTCACGCACAAAACAATAACACACGCATACCACTTAAAATATTTTGTTTTCTGAAAAAAGTGAGAACAAACAGACTCCAAATTAAGATAATATTTTAACTTAACTTACACTGTTGAGGTTGGTGATAACACTCAGCAGAAATGCTTACTGTTACTCCCAGCTAATTAGTCTCTTGTGTTATTACAGTTCCTCCTCTTAGCCAAGGACCTCACAAATGGAGTAGTTAGGTCCTTGCTACTCAGCATGTGGTCTGTGCATCAGCAGGATCAGCATAACCTGGTCACTTGTTAGAAATGCAGAATCTCAGGCCCACCACAGACCCGCTGAGTCTAAAATGTACATTTTAATAAAAGCTTCAGGTAATTCATATGCACATTAACGTTCAAGAAGCATTGGTTTAGGTAACCAAATACTTTCTGCTGAGCACATTTCCAGGGCATGGAGATAGCTTTCTGCTTCTTGCCTTTCTTCCTTCCAGTACACGGGAGGGTCAGTACCAGAGCACCTCTCTGCTCTCTAGAATCCTCCTCCTCCTCCTCCTCCTCCTTCTTCTTCTTCTTCTCCTTCCTTTCTCTTTCTCCTTCTTTTTTCTTCTTCCTCTTTATTAGAGACAGCGTCTCACTATGTTGCCCAGGCTGGTCTTGAACTCCTGGGCTCAAGTGATCCTCCCTCCTCAGCCTCCCAAAGTGCTAGGATTAGGCTGGGTGCAGTGGCTCATGCCTGTAATCCCAGCGTTTTGGGAGGCCGAGATGGGGCAGATCACTTGAGATCAGGAGTTCGAGACCAGCCTGGCCCACATGGCAAAACCTCGTCTCTACTAAAAATACAAAAAAATTAGCAGGGTGTGGTGGTGCACACCTGTAGTCCTAGCTACTCAGGAGGCTGAGGCAGGAGAATTGCTTGAACCTAAAAGGTAGATGTTGCAGTGAGCCGAGATCGTGCCCCTGCATTCCAAGCTGGGTGACAGAGTGAGACTCTATCCCAAAAATAAATACATAAATAATGTTTTTTAAGAAGGTAGCGAGATTACAGGTGTGAGCCACCACACTCGGCAAACCACCTCCTTCTTCTCCTTTTGTGGCTTCTGGCTCATTGAAGCATCTAGGGATGTGTCCCATGTTGATCAAGATTGATTGCCACCCTCTGCTGAAAAGCCCAGAGCCGGCAAAATCAGAAGCCAGGCAGAAGCAATTCTCCACTCCACCAAAATTCTTCTGTGTGGGCACTAACGGGTAAAGTGTAAAGGCTCTACTTCCCAATCACAGCACTCCTAGAGCAAGTTTTTAATGACTTAAAATGAAAGAACTTGCTGCTCAGGATTCTAACACATAATTAATAAGAGCATGCTGGAAAAAAAAAAAAAGAGAGGTTAGGAAGTGACGTGAGTAGAGGGAGATGTATTTAAAATAGAAACATTGTGGGCCTTGCTGGGGCACTGTTCTATTTATAGGTAAGCCACTTACCTAACAATTTCTGTGTAGGGAAGTGCTTTACCTAGTTCCACAGTGATGATTTTCAGCGAGTGCGCTTGCATACCAGTAGTGAATTTGAACCCACTATTGGCCAAGAGCAAGCTGACTATGTGGATCCTGGGACTGTCAATTCAATGTGTGTGCCTGTTTCAAGGGTAGCAAGGATTTGTTGTTAACCAGGTATAGTAGGAAACGCAGACACGGACATGACTGTCCTGAAGGAAGAAGTTTTTATGCTCACAGATCCCTAGAAACAGGAGGCGCTGCAGGTTGCACAAGGCCACATAGGGAAGCATTCAGGAGGCAGAGGAAGCAGGAAAACACAGGCAAGAGCCTTGATTGTGGTTTTCACAGGAAGGACCAGGCGAGGCCGAGTAGGCAGGTTCATGGCAAATTTGAGCACTTTCAGTGAGCTCTGGGGTATGGGAGCTGTGTCAAGCTGTCTTGTAGTTGGCCCTGGGGTGATTAAGGCAGGTCCCAGAGTGTAAGAATCCTTTTTTTTTTTTTGCAACTTAACATATGCTATTTTATTTAATTTTACAGAATATAAATTTTAAAAATAGGCATTATTAAAAGAGAAAAGACATTTTTAGTTACTCAAATCAAAATAAATACACATACAAACAAAACCAAAAATCTTATTCTAAATGAAATAAAAAAAAAAACTATTGGCAGTGTATATTGCAGGTGGGAAAACTAGATTAGGGAAATAGGTGGGAATTTAGAGAAGCTAAGCTCCAAGAATTTCTACTGCAGTTACATCACAGAATCAGTCCACATGAGACATCACAGCTACTGGACACTGGATGTCACCATGATGCCATTGCCATTGTACACTGGAAGTCACCACAAATACCAAAAGTATTTGTGCCTCTTGACCCTAGACTCTTCCGATATTCAAATTCTCAAGCAAAGAGTAAATTGGCTAACTTTATGACATGTGTCCTGAGCCCTCATGTGAGAGTTCAGAAAGCATAAGCACTTGTCTTCTGGCTCCCTTTCTCCTCTGCTTTCCTTTAGGAAAAAAAAAAAAAAGTAAAATTCAAGGGTTACATTCCTATTTTAAATTATATTAGAATTACATTTGTTCAAACTCTGCTGTCGATCAACATATGGAAAGGTACAAAATACCTTCACCCCTAAAAACACTAGATAAAATTAAAACCATGTATTTTGTGATACTATCAAAGAGCAGAGGATACAAGGTGAATTCCATTGAGAAACTAGTACTTTAAAAGTGAGCTGAGAGCTATGGCAACTTCCAAACTTGGGTCATCACATAGTCGGAGTACAGATGGATGAAGGGGCAGTCCTTCCATTGGAAGAGAGAGAATTTTCAGGGACAGAAAAAAATCAGCTGACCTTTATGCAAGAGTATGAACTGATAAAATATACTAGAAGGAGAAAGAGCTCCAAATACAATAAATTTCTCAGTCCAACACTTCTTGTTCTACCCTTATGCTACTTTTGTTGGGGGGCGGGGGGTAGGGAAAGGTTTGACGAAAGAACTAGAAAACTGAGAAAATTACATACCCCTGCATACTGTTGCAGTACTTGGGTTCTGGAGCCCTGCCAGAATGGAATTCAAAAGTAAACCAAAATAATCTGAAACAGTGTGTCCAACCTATTCCCAGCTCAAACAGACAAAGTCAATTGGCCCAAGTATGGGAATTGCAGGTTGGACAAATCACAGATAAATTCAATCTAATTTAAATTTTGGCCCAGTTTTTTTTTTTATTATAAAATCTCTTTAAGAAAAATTTTTCTTTCTTAGTTCTTTTTTTTTATTATTATACTTTAAGTTTTAGGGTACATGTGCACAACGTGCAGGTTTGTTACATATGTATGCATGTGCCATGTTGGTGTGCTACACCCATTAACTCGTCATTTAACATTAGGTATATCTCCTAATGCTATCCCTCCCCCTTCCCCCCACCCCACAACAGGCCCCAGTGTGTGATGTTCCCCTTCCTGTGTCCATGTATTCTCATTGTTCAATTCCCACCTTTGAGTGAGAACATGTGGTGTTTGGTTTTTTGTCCTTGCGACAGTTTGCTGAGAATGATGGTTTCCAGCTTCATCCATGTTCCTACAAAGGACACGAACTCATCATTTTTTATGGCTGCATAGTATTCCATGGTGTATATGTGCCACATTTTCTTAATCCAGTCTATCATTGTTGGACATTTGGGTTGGTGCCAAGTCTTTGCTATTGTGAATAGTGCCGCAATAAACATACGTGTGCATGTGTCTTTATAGCAGCATGATTTATAATCCTTTGGGTATATACCCAGTAATGGGATGGCTGGGTCGCACGGTATTTCTAGTTCTAGATCCCTGAGGAATCGCCATACTATCTTCCACAATAGTTGAACTAGTTTACAGTCCCACCAACAGTGTAAAAGTGTTCCTATTTCTCCACATGCTCTCCAGCACCTGTTGTTTCCTGACTTTTTAATGATCGCCATTCTAACTGGTGTGAGATGGTAGGTATCTCATTGTGATTTTGATTTGTATTTCTATGATGAAAAAAAAAAGAATCCTGAGAGAGTTCAATAAAGGAGGTGTTTGTGGATTTGGGCTCTGGATTGGTTGGTTTGTATGTAAAAGGCGCATTCACAAGCTAATTGTCTGCTTTCTCTAGCTAACCTTGGGAGGGGTAGTCCCTCCAGGGTCAGCAAGGCCTGAAAATGTCAACACATCAGAAATATAAAAATAAAAAGGCACGATTAATACCGGCCCAATGAAATGGAATGAGCCTTTGAAGCCAAAGTCTGGAGAAGTTCAAGCTGTCTGTTCAAGCTGTATCTACACACGCACACAATCATTTTGACCATTTGGAGGGAAGAACTAAAATTAATTCTGTAAGCTGTTCATCTAATATACATTTATTAGTGGACAAACTGAGTAATTCATTCGGGGGGTGACTAGGGAAGGTGGCATTAGTGAGCCCTAACGTCAGGAATATAAACCATGCTCTTAGGGGTATCCAGTAACTATCACCAAGAGAGATGGGAACTGTTGTTGCTGTTGTTATTATTATTATTATTAAAATGGTGTCCAGACATGGGGACAGAGCAAATGATGGCAGCTTCCCAAAGACACAGGGAGAGAAAAAGCAGGTTGAGTCGCTGAGGGTAGACATCAAAAAAGAGAACCTTGTCAGGGGCTAGCCTTTGACATGAGGAGCTCTGGGATTCTGCAGTGGAAAGTCCAATGAGATCTCCTCTCAGACTAGGGAGGTTAAGTGATGTGACAGAGGTCACAGAGGAAGAAAAAGGCAGATCCCAAGCCCAAATCCAGCTCAATGGGCTTCTTAGCCTGGAGAAGTCCAGGGTAGTGTTTCTCAAACTTTAGCTGCTTCCAAATCATCCAGAGGGTTTGTTAAAACAGAGTGCTGGGCTCCAGCTCCAGTATCTGGCTCAGTAGGTCTGGAAAGGGATCTGACAGTTTGCATTTCTAAGTTCCTAGGCAATGCTGATGCTGCTGGTCCAGGGACCACACTTTGGGAACTCCTGCTCTATAAACTTCCACCACTAGATAGAGACAGCTTGGATATTACTTTCCTAACAGGCCATTACCATGCTCCTAACTCCCAAGGAGGGCTTGTCTACTGGAATATAGCAGAAAAGTACATTAATTCATAATAGGGCCAGGAATGATCAGTGTTCAAATGTCTCCTTCCTTCCTCTGTTTCTTCTCCTCTTCCCCTACCCTTACTCACTGGGGAAAGATTTTGGCTTAACAGTCAGCTCCCAGGTTATTTTCTAATATGTTGAAACCTCCAACTAGGCGAAACAGAAAATACAGGAAGCCTGAGAGGCTAAATTGCTGTAAAATAATGTTAAAAGAAAAGGAAATAGATTAAAAATCCGCTTTGGTTAGGGACTGCAAAGAGCCTTGGGGGAGAATTGAGAGTAGAGTAGAGAGTAAGAGGATCTGGAATCACTGCAGGAGGTTAGGAGGAGAAGAGAGAAGAAAGGTTCAGTGAACTATGGACTAAATGTCTTTTATAGCCTTCAACAGATACAATTAGAGATTGAAGTGATTTTTACTCCTGAACTGTCTCTTTGATTGTGGTACCATGTGAGTCTGGGTCACATGGGCTCTAGGATTGATAAGGAACACAAAATTGGTCTTAGAGTGGTGGTGATGGCTTTATTTAGACTCATTCTCTCCATTCCATTTCAACAGATGGCAAGAAAGCCAGCCAGGAAGGCATTATCAAGACACCCGAGGAAATTCAATAACACTGATGTTGCGTATTTAATTTTGAGTTATTTTAAAATTTGTAGTATGATTCTTCTTTGTTGCCTCCAAACATTCAGTAAAAGTTTATTATACGAAACAGAAATGTCCCGGAGAATGAGAAAGAAAGTAGTGTGTCTGTATTGGGCACAAAGTGGTAGTGAAGAGGATAGCAGCTGAAAAGAGCAGTGATGCAAAAAGTAGAGGGGATGGAAATGAGACCAGGAGTGGTGATTTGGAGTAAGAGGTGACAAGTGAGTGTGAAAATAATATAAAAATTGTAGAAAGCACTGGGTTCCTTACAGGGTATAATAGTTCTTTAACCATTAAACACAAAGTTGGTTCCAAAAGCTGGAGAATAGTGGTACCTCTTAATGCTGGAGAAGAGAGTTGGATCATTTAAGCAATTTTTATAAACTCTTATAACTTATTTAAATGTACATATGATCTGTCTTGAAACAAGAGAGCTATTATGCTAAGAGTCAAGTCACCAGGAGGTGACTTCAGGATATGAAGAAAAAAGATATTCAATACCAATGTCATAAGAAAGGCTGCATTTTGTAATGTCCCTAGGTGGATTCACCTTGATCAAAGAGATTTGAACAAGGAGTTAAACATCTGGATTACAGGAAATATTTAAACAGTGTTGGTATTCTCAAAGAACCACAAAGTCTGATTTAACTTAACCAGTTGGTTTTTAGACTAAAAATCACCTGCCTGCCTCTGAAATACTTAGAGAGCAATTTTAGCATTCAAATGCACAGCAACCTGACACAGGATCAATAATTTCTTTATTTTTTGAGGTTCAGTTTTAGGTATGCTGCCCTCATTGAATCCTACTTTCCAGACTATAGAATTAAAGTATGTCTCCTATTTTTATGATATATCATACTTGTCATAGTATTATTCTCTATTATATCACTATCATATATATTATTACTATATGGCATATCATGTATATATCATAAAAATAGCCTGAATCAACAGCCTGATAAGCCTGCAATGAGCAGGCCCAGAGGATAGACACCCATGTCTGGGGTGTGAATTGAAAAATATTTCTGCTAAGGTGCCCAACTTCTTCCTTAGGACAAAGGCTATTTTACTCAGGAAGGTAATACACTAGACAATTTAAGTGGGTTGCATTGTAAGAGGTCTCTGATGTCACAAAATCCCAGTTCTACCATTTACTAGGTTAATATCTGCAGCCTCACTGTTCTCATCTGTAAAATGGAGGTAAGTGTAACTATTTCACAGCACAGCGCCTGGAGTTCGGTGCAGGTTCAGTAAATGTTAATGTCCTTCTCCCTTTGGTGTCTTTTTGGGTTACTCATAAGCTCACAAAGAGGGGCAGGATAGGAACACAAGGGCTGATCTCATTTCCAGCCTGTGAGAAAGTAGGCTAGATAGAGATGAAGGTGCTACACAGGTAGAGAACTGACCTGTCTTTGAAACCTTTTAAATGCCAAGCATTGTCTATAGGCTACATGAACAAAATGCCTCACCTATTTCATTTTTCAAAAGTCTGTGGATGCTGTTATATTCCTAAAATGTAATTTTAAAAATATCCATTTTGAATATATGGTAGCTTTGGTCATTCTGTATGTTCTCAATCACTGGATGATAAAAGTATGACTATGCTAGTAGATGGCATCCTCCCTCTCCACCTCTCCCCTCTTTTTAAACTTTTCCTTTTTTAAACAAAAAAGCCACCTCTGATTGGAATAGGCTTGGACTGTCTGACCTGGAACTGGAGTCTTGTCCTAAGCTAAGGAGGCAGGCAGGATCTAGGTGGCCAGAAGACTGGGTAACCCTTGGCTTTGGGATTGGGGATGAGAAAAAGAAAGTGACGACAGGAGAATGTGCCCCCATCTCCCCTCACCCCCAATACAAATGTGTGGGGTTAGTTTGGCCTAGGCTTTCCATAGGACTGTGAAGCAAAGTGACAGCAAATGAGCAACAACCTCAAAGCACAGCTGGCTGTGTGAGGAAAAACCAGATTCTGCCATAGACTGGGAGATTTGGAATCCTTCCACAGGCAGAATTGTAATTCTATTTGCTTTACCCCCTCCCACATTCTCTACTTCCTTTTGGTTTCCCCTCTGCTCATCTTTCCTTCTTTCTCAGTTCTTCATCTTTTCACACTCGTGGAGAAACCTGATTCCATTAGTGAGAAAAACTTGTGAAACAAATATTTTGGTTGTATTACAAGTCAGTTGTCATTTGTTTTCCATTTCCGCTGACTATTTACATCTGCCTCCCTGCCTGGCTTTATTTGGAGGTGGGGGAACATGTAGTCAAGCCTTAGTGCATGAACTAAAACAGGGATGACTCCAGAGCAGTAAAACATGATCAATTAAGATGATTGCTATTTTAAAAACTTTCATTTTAGCTATATACTTTTTTTTTTTAAATTTTGAGACAGTCTTGCACTGTCGCCCAGGCTGGAGTGCTATGGTGCAATCTCAGCTCACTGCAACCTCCAATTCCTGGGTTCAAGCAATTCTCCTGCCTCAGCCTTCCAAGTAGCTGGGACTACAGGTGCACATCACCACGCCCGGCTAATTTTTTTGTATTTTTAGTAGAGATGGACTTTTGCCAAGTTGGCCAGGCTGGTCCCAAACTCCTGACCTCAGGTCATCCACCCGCCTTGGCCTCCCACAGTGCTGGGATTACAGGCGTGAGCCACCGCACCTGGCTGGCAATATACTTTTTAACCATTTGAAGGGTGTTTTCTGAAGACCATATGGATACAAATGGAGTCTTGCCAGCTGCAACCAACTTTGTAATGTAACAAGTTTTACAGATATATGCCATTCTTGGAACTTTGAATCGCACCGTAGATACTACTTTATGTCTTGCTTTATTTTACGTCATATTTTGTTATATAAATTTTCCTTGTCATAAAATGTATTCATAGAGGAAAACATCTTTCATGGTAACATTCTATACTCCAGTGTATAAGGTAATAACACGTATGTAATCACCCTTCATTTGTTGGATATTTAGATTAGTCCTGGTTCCTACTAATATAATCCATGCTGCGATGGCCGTCTTTGTGAACAAAAGCACCACCTGCATTTGTGGCCCTTTCCATAGGACAGTCACTTGAAGTGACAACTCCTTGGCCAAAGAATATGAACATTTTGTGGGCTCTTGACCCATCTTGCCAAATTGTTTTCCAGAAAAGTTGCACTGTCTCACTACTCCATACCTACTACCCCTACCCTGTCTCCAGTCTCCACGTGAGTATTGCAAGAATAAAATGTGAAATCCTTGGTATACAGTACTTGGCAACTACTAGTGACTCCGTAAATGGTAGTTGATGGTGACGTTGCTGATGAACGAGTTTATCATCACTGTTACCTCTTCCTCTTCTCACTGACTTGGTGTAGGGCCACAGTGCTTCTATAGTGCTCTAGGGTTTTCTCTGTTGTACATCATCTGCATGTCCAGAATCACCCGTTTATGTCCCCATGGTGCACTGCCAAGGAACTGACTGGCTAAACTGACAAATTTCTTGAAACAAGGGCCATTTTAAGAAAAATTACTTACAGGTTTACCTGCCGTGGATTTTCAATTAGTGTCTTAAGACCAAACTCAGTGGTTCTGAGCTCAGGCCATATAATAGGGTCACCTGGGAGATGTTTACACAATACTAAAGCATGACCTTTGTTGAAGGGAAGGCCTGGGCATTGGCATTTTAAAAATTCTTCCCAGGCAATTCTTTTGAGATAGAGTTTCTCTGTCACCCAGGTGAGTGCAGTGAAAAGTGGTCACGGCTCACTGCACCTGCAACTCCCTCTCCTCAGCCTCTCGAGTAGCCCAGACAATTCTTATGTAAGTGAGGGATGAGAACCACCCCCCTTAACCCAAAAGGCAAGTAATTTAGGAATTCCAGTTGCCATGTGGGACCTAGTGGGAGACTTATTTAGAAGCTAGGTGTCCTTCATGGGGTTTCCCAAAGATTAAACCATGAATACTGGATGAAAACTTAAGGGTCCATGATACCTCAACAGGTTGGCAAGTATTAACTAACATTCTGCCTGCTTGAGAGGCCAGATACATCAATGAACTCTTTCTAGAAAAGCTCTGATTCTCTCTGTTTATAATAACTTTCATAATACCCCGCCAGAAGAAGAAACTGAAGCTCAAAGTGGTGAATTAACTTGCTCTGAGTCTCTAGCTGCAAGAGACCAATTTGAGAATCACATCCAGGACTCCAAATTCCATGCTCTTTCTGCCACATCATGTTGCCCTTAAAAAATTACATCCATCTTTTTGTACTCATGTAACTGATTTTGATTTTATTTTTTTGCTATGCGGGGCTGACTTGGCTCCTCATTTTCAAAGAAGCTTGCCAATAAAAGTGCTCCCCGAACCAACAAACAATAGTTGTATTTTCATCAGATATTATAGGTGTGTCTGAGACATAGCCCAGGAGGCATGTGGCTGTATCTATTCATCTCTTTATAAATATTGATGAAGAATGGTAAAAATGTTTTAAAGGAAACTTTATCTGAAGGAGTGTCTTGGAACGCAGCTGTTTCTTTCCATGTCTTTCATATTTCTTACCCCTGGCACTGAAATCCAAACACCCAAGGGTGGGCCACATCCTAGGGTTTATTTATGACTGTGGCATCAGCAATTCTGTATTGGGTTGGCTTTGGGGGAGGGTGGCCCCAGGAATTACCATTGGCATACCTGGTCATTGTCCCTGAGCTATGACAAAAAATAACACAGTAGCTCCACAGAGGGAGTTCTGAGTTGCAGATAATTTTATGAACTCCCTTTATTTCAAGGATATGAGAAAAGAAAAAAGCCTATTTTGTAGCAAAGAAGACTGAGGTGAAGAAACATTGCTTAGCTTGCCTGAGGACATAGTAACACTGGCACGTGTTGGAAGGGAAGTCAGGCCTTCAGGGGTGTGTTACACTGGGGCCTGCTCCACTACTCATCATTTTCCTTTATTAGTTTATCATTTAAAAGTTGAGGACAAAGAAGTATATACAAAGAGGTTTCTCCTTCCTTAGTTACAAGAGCAAGATTGAAAACAATTTAAATGGCCAACATTAGGAAATGTTTAAGAGAAAAAATACGGTCTATTTATTCTATAAAATATCTAAATATTAAAAGTAATAGTTAAAAAATAGTTTGTAATGACTTGGAAAATGCTTTAGTAGAAATTATCTTTCTGCTGCTTTTTCATCTTCTGGACCTCTAAGCCCATGGTACTCAAAATGCGGTCCTCCCACTGGCCAGCAACATCAACTTCAAGCTTGTGAGAAATGTGGAATCTCAGACCCTAGCCCTGCTGAATCAGCATTGGCATTTTAGCACCATCCCCAGGTGATTCACATCACATTAATATTTGTACCTATCTGAGTAAAGAGTCTCAAAGATTCAGTCCTCAGACAACTTCTCAACTCTGAATACATCTGTGCCTTAAGTTAGTGATTCTGGTGGCATATTAAGTTTCTTATTCTATTGCTCTGGGATGTGGCCATGGGGCATAGCACTTGTGTAAGTAACTCAGATGTTTCAAAAATACAGATGAGGTCAAGATCTACCATCTATGTCAGTGGTGCCCAAACTTTTTGGCACCAGGGACTGGTTTCATGGAAGATAATTTTTCCACGGATGGAGAGGCAGATGGGGGATTGTTTCAGGATGAAACTGTCCCACCTCAGATCATGAGGCATTAGATTCTCATAAGGAGCACACAACAGATCCCTCCCATGCACAGTTCACAGTAGAGTTCCGGCTCTATGAAAATCTAATGCTTCTGATCTGACAGGAGGCAGAGCTCAGGTGGTAATATGAGCCATGGGAGTGGCTGGAAACACAGATGAAGCTTTCCTGCCGCTCACCTCATGCTGTGCGGTGCGGTTCCTAACAGGCCACAGAGTGGTAAAAGTCCTCGGCCTGGGGGTTGGTGACCCCTGGTCTGCATGATTTCCCCTGTGATACAGTTTTAAGCAGAAAATTCATGATACCAAGTTGTAGGTTCTATGTGTTATTAATTATGGAAAAATGCATACAGAAAAAGACTGGAAGAGAATATACCAAAATATTAATCATTATAAAAATTGAGCTGGGCCCAATGGCTCAGGCCTGTAATCCCAGCACTTTGGAAGGCAAAGCAGGTAGATGGCTTGAGTCCACGAATTCAAGACCAGGGCAACATGGCAAAACCCCATCTCTACAAAAAAAGTTAGCCAGATGTGGTGCTATGTCTGTAGTCCCAGCTACTTGGGAGGCTGGGAGTTGGGAGGATTGCTTGAACCCAGGAGGTTGAAGCTGCAGTGAGCTGTGATCACGCCACTGCACTCCAGCCTGGGCAAGAGAGTGAGGCCATCCAGAGAGAGAGAGAGAGAGAGAGATGCATTCTTTTGAGAAGGAGTCGGTTTCTTCATATTTTTCTTTCTAGTGGTCATAAATCTCAGGCCACAGACTCAGATGTGCAAGAGACATTAACTTTATTCTTTCATACCCCAACTTAATTTCTACTTAGTTCCTCAATCTGCTTGTGGTGAAAACTTTTCGGTCAGTTCAGAGGGACCTCTGTCAAATCAAGTTTTGCTCAGTCAAGCTGCCACTAACCTATGGCATCATTGTGCAAATTAGAAAAAGATCCCCTTCAGGAGGGTGCAGCCCCACGCCAACAGAAACTAGATTTCTGCCTACACCTGCTTCTTAACCTGGGGGTCCCTGCGCAGTGAATAGTATGCATTTCTGTGTATAGTGGTTCTGGAGACAGCTAAGGTAAGACCCCACGTCTTTATCCAGTGTTTCAGGCAAATTCCAGGAAGCTTTCAGGTGGCACTGGACTGAATGGAGAGAGGCCACGGAGGGTGTAAAGTCCCTGTAGCCTTCATCACTGACATTGTCCTTGCTAGTGTGCTCTGATTCCCATTAAGTCACCAAGGGAATTGACTGAACAGACTAAGCTTTTTGGGGCTGGCCTCTCTCTCTAGACATCTAAGCCCCTCTGGGAAATAACTGGCTGCTCCATGAGCCTCCCAGGGAACTCCATGAGATCATCTCAGCCCTGTCTGCCCGGATAGCCTTTGCAGCCATTCCTTAAGTTACATTTGGGGAAGCTGCCTAATGGCTGCTGCCCTCCTGAACTTTAGTTACGTGCCCCAGAGCTTCTGTTCTTAGATAGCTCAAACTTTCTTATGAGTTTTTTTTGCCACCTCTCCCTTCTCTAAGAATGGCTGGGGGCTAGAGCAGGAACGGGCAGGACATAAAGCCCTTCCTCAGTGCTATTCTTTTCTACGCGGGAGATCTTCTGTTCCTCTGCGGCAGGCAAACTGCCTCTTGTATCATTTTGTGCTCTTCCAGTCTATTGCTTATCCACGGGCTTCATGTCCTGGTCTAAGATTTACAAATCAAAACTTTGACTTAAGGCATTTCCTCTACTTTTCTCTAGTTTCACTCTTACCTGGCTTAGTGAGGCATAATGTTTTTGCAGGTGGTCTGATGTCTGTTATTACAGGGAAATGCAAGGTTCACAGTGAGAACCCGACACTGGTTTTAGCTCATTCCTTGCAGGAAGCCTGATTTTTCTCATTCAATTTTGTTGGTAAAAATATAATGAAGGCTGTAAAATTCAATGCAGGATGAGAAACACAACATTCATTCCTGGGTACTCGTAGACATTCATGGAGACATTTAGGAGCAGCACTTGGGGAGACAAGAGCACGTTCTTCTGCCTGACTCCATCTTCCCTACTGAAATGCTGGTTTCGAGTTCACATACCCAGAGATCACTGAAAGCCAGCCACTGGGGAAGGGCTAGTGGGGGGAATAATACAGGGGAAAACACTTCACCCGTGGGTATTCACGAGCTTCCCCAGGAGTGCTTTTAGATCAGAAGACAACTGGTGAATTTCCAGGAACAGCTGCTTCAGTGCCGCCACATCCGTCAGCTCTCAACACTTGTTAGTGTCTGTCCTCCCTCCTTTGGAATTTAGAACTGTGGTCATGGTCTGGTTGCAAGAATCTCGTTAAAGAGCTTCCCTTTCTGTATTAGTTTGCTAGGGCTGCCATTAACAAAATACCAGAGACTGGATGGCTTAAACAACAGAAATGTGTTTTCTCACAGTTCTGGAGGTTGGAAGTCCAAGTTCATGGTGTGATCAGGTTGGTTTCTGGTAAGGCCTCTCTTCCTGCCTTTGTAGACAGCCACTTTATTCCTGTGTCCTCACATAAACCCTTCTCTGTGAGCACACAAGGAAAGAAATTTCTGGTGTCTCTTCTCCTTCCTAAAAGGACCCCAGTCTTTCAGATTAGAGCCTAACCCTCAGGACCTCACTTAATCTTAATTACCTCCCTAAAGGCTTGAACTCCAAAAACAGTCACATTGGGAATTAGGAGTTAACATCAGAATGGGCGTGGGGACTGGGAGCACAGTTCAGTCCTTTAACACTTTCCCTGACAAAAAATTTTGTGATCACCCACTATGTGCTGGGCCCTGTGCCACATGCTGGGGATAATAATTTATAAAAATGTTTCAGCCCCTGTCTCAAGGAGCTCCTCCTCTAGGGACTGAGTCTGCAGCCATCGGAGGAGTGGGGTGCACGATGAGATGTCTGGAAATGGACCTCCGTGGTAAGTGGGGATTCCTGTGTAGCTTTTGCTGTGATCGTATCTCAAGAAAGCAAATTCTACAAATATTCTGAGTGGGTGGTAGTAGAGCTATTTTCTTGATATGGCAGAGTCGCATACAAAAGCCCTTAAAGGGATCAATGAGATGAATTTCTGAGCTAGTCTGAAACAAGAACTGGGGATGAACTTTGGCAATTGGGCCAGAACTTAAACACAGGATTTTGCTGGGGTCCCGAGGTTCTGCCCATTTGGGACCGTCTCTCTCACATGCGCCACACCATTCCCCTTACCACGCCAGCAGGCTCGAAGAGGCAGCTTGTTAGGTTTTGGTAGGTTTTGAGAGTGAGAAGGCCTGGGGTGGGGGTTGCGGCAAGAGAAGACCAGCAACCCCTCTCACATTATCAGCTGTGTAGAACCAAGGGAAACCTAAGAAGATCCGCCAAACAGAAAAAGCTGAGATTATGCTTCACAGACCCAAAGACTTTTAAGCCCTTTATTAGCTGCCACAGAATCACCACATGGCAGTACAAAAATGTTCTTGAACTTGACACTTGAACTTGGCTGCAACCCTGCTGGTAAAACTTAGTAATTAGGCAAACAAAAAGCTGGGGAGTGCAATTATGGCCATTGAACCACTAGGGGGCACTCATGGTTTCTCATTCCGAAGAGGAGAGGGGAGGAGGAGGTTGTGGGGCTGTGGCATAGGGTGGGGCATTCAATGTGGTATTGGAGAGGGATGAAAGTTAAAGTTGTTTTGTGTGTTTGTTTTTTGGAGGGAGAGGTGTTAAAGATTTAGTTATTTCGCTAATAATATAGTATGCATTAACCTGGCCTTGACTTCTGTGAAGCTAGCGGGCCCAATAGACTAGCTGGTGGAGAGTTCTGGAGTGTGATATCCCAAACAAATAATTGCTCACTTTAAGATAACTTTCTTTCATGGGCATTAGAAAAAGGGCATGTTTTGCATCGTAAGGGAGAGCGTTTTATGTGCATGCACACACATACTAAACAGACACACCTACTGACTTAAATACATCATCAACACACTGTCTGAATATTGCTTCAGGCTGGAAAACAAGGTTGCATCCAAATTGTGTCATCTTTTCAAAATACAGCTGGAGAGAAAATGCTGTCTATATTTCAGGGAGCTTTTAAATTTCAGTGACATACCAGTCTAGGCTGCCAAAAGCTAGAAGAACATGAGTCATCAAGCTAGGCACACTGATCATAGGAAACACCAGGTCTCAGGCTCCAGCCTTCCCCTATCCTCTTCCCTACCCCTAAACAAATTTGTGGCTTGTGGCCAATACCAGGATTTGCTGTTAGTCCCCATGTTCCTGGGGCCTCCTTTCCTCTAAGGTCTTCCAGCCATTATAACTGGCTTTCTTCCCTTTTATACCTAATAGAGAACTGCTGAGGGCCTTCTTCTTTGTATTTGGGATTATCAGATCAAAAGATTGAAAGTATGATTGAGAACCTGGCAAGCATCCTGTACCCAGATTTGCCACCCTCATCTCATCTGCAGGAGGTGACAGTCAGAAGCAGAAGTTAGACCAAGGGCAAGGGCCCTAAAACATTCATTAGGCAAAAGCAAGAAAGCTTGCCTGCCACTGGGGCAGGTGTTGGGCTTGAAACGTTCAGTGTCATTATCTTATTTAATTTTTACAACAATCTGCCAGTTGCTATTACCACCTCCATTTTACAGATAAGGAAACCGAGGACCAGAGAAGCTAAGTACTTTCATACAGATCTGGGATTTAAATTCAGGCATTCTGAGTTAAAGTCGAATGTATTTTTTAGTCCTAGCTACAAAGCCACTGTCTACCAGAACTACTTGAAATCTCCTTCCCTTTTCTCTGGCTTCTCCTTGTAATTGAGGATCTTACATTGGCAATGGTTATATGAATGATGATGATGATGATTACAATACCAGCTAACTTTTATTGATTACTTACTATAGGCCAAGCAATGTGCTCAACACCAAACCTTTATATCTCCAATTCTCACAGAAAATTTACCATGAAGTTAGTATTTTTACTGCCATTTCATAGATGAGGCACCTGAAGCTTAGGAATGTTAAGAAATTTTCGCAAGATTACACATCCAGGTAGAGCCTGGATTGGAACCTAGGTCTAACTGCCCCTAAGCCCAAGTATTTAAACCACTATGCTATACTGTGCATAGGGAGATAATTGAATCTATGGAGAAATACTCAGGGCTGTGGTACTACTAATCAGATCTTTAAAAACTGAAAGAATAATGAAAAGGGGTATAGTCCTGTCTTTATGTGGCATGGTATAATGATGAAGCTGGAAAAGGGTGCTTACATTCTAAAACAGGAAGCTTTCTAACCTTCCGTGCTTAGAAAAATAATCAACTCTGATTATTTCCATGTATTCTGTTCTTGAATTGGAAATTCCAGGAGTCTGGTTTTAATTGCATAGGAAGTCAACCTGGACTGTTATTGTTTGTCAGGAGTCCGTTTTATCATTTTTATGGCCAACCAATGGACTTAATCACTAGGGATTTAGTTCATGGGTGTTTCTGTTTCAATGGATGCTATCAAGTAATTAAGGTTGAGGGAATGAATGGCTACTTTATCGTTAAACGCTAGCATCTGGCTATAAAATGAGGAAAGAGTGAGCGGTCAGGGGAAAGTGGAAGTATGACTAACACTGAACTTCAATTAATAGATCTGGACACATAGAACCCGAGTAAATAGGTCTGATATTCTCCTACTTGCAATGCTGGGGATGAAGTAGATGAGCTCCTTCTCACCAGCACCTTGAAAATAATCAGATATTAAACTAGAACTCAGCAACTAGTCAGTACTGTTGGAGTAACATTTTTAAACCCAAAGCTTTTGAGTAGTTCCCTAACAATATTTCAAAGAACAAACAAAAAGATGTGTTCATCAGCAAAGGTCAGATGTGTATCATCTGAATGCCTGCACTGTGAATAGCTCTGCTAATTGGTGAGCTGAGCATGAAGTGACTTGGATGATTAATTAAGGAGATAGGCCTTGAATAGGATGGAGGTGCATGACCATTGTTAAGCACCTAAGGCAACAGCCTAAGGAGGAAAACTCACTTAAATTCCCTAGGTGGCAGCAGCGAACGAGGCGTTAGAAGGCCCCGAGGATGTGACAGCTCAGAGAAGGAGTATCTTCTAGGGGTCCAGGAGAAGCTGGATTTGCCATCTGGTTTAAGATTCTGAGGTGGGAAGTGATGGGTGTGGGAATGGGAGACAGTGTAGCACAGCGAAGAGTTAGAATCAGTAAGTCTTCTTAGTCCAGCTCTGCTGATCACTGGCTGTGTGGTCTCGGGACAACTGTTCTGTCAGCAACCTCCACCCACCCCCATTTCCTCCCCCACAAATAGGGCTATGTGAGGTCACCCCTGATTACCTTTTGGCATTATATGATTCACAATTTGATGATGCCTCTGCCGTTTTCATTGCACTCTTTACAATGAAAGAACTTGATTACCTTTGTTGGGATGTGGAGGAGAGGGTTGTATGTGTGTATTCCAGAGAGATGCATTATGCTACTGTCTTTTTAACAGTGTTCTCTGTCCAGGAATATGCTGACCTTTACAAACTAGAACAATATTGTTGTCCTACCATTAGCGAAGGTAGGTTTTATATGGTTGACATAATTGGCTCACCTATCGCGCACTCTCAACCGTATGCCCTTGCAGTCCCGCAGCTGTGCTCATAAGGGACAGAGCTTTTTAGCACTCTCTTCCAGCCAGCTGAGTTTTTGGCTGTCATGGTAGTTATAATATCTTTGTTCTTTTTACTCGGTGCCAGGCACTTTGTTAAGCCCATAATATCTCACAAACATATAGCTCTTTTATTCTACCTTCAAGTAGCTTTTAATTATCTTTGTTTAAACAAACCAATCTCTGAAACCCAATTCACCCTAATGATAACTAATATGTACAAGTGTTTATTATGTGCCAGGCATATATGTGTGTCCTGAATATGTTATTCTATTTAACCCTTAAAATAAGCCTGTGGATTAATACTAGTGCTTTACATTATTTGTAGATGGAAATTGAGGCCTAGAGAGGTTAAATAACTTGCCCAAGGCCACAAGACTGACACATAGCAGAACCAGGGTTTGAACACAGGAAGTCTGTCTCTAGGATCCTCCAAGATACTGCACTTGAAAAAGGGCTGGTGATTTATGCACATGGCTTCTTTTCTTCCCCACTAGATTAAATATAGGTTTTTTTGTTTTTGTTTTTTACTTTTTCAATTTGTTAATTTGCTACAGAGACACTGTATTAGTTTGTTCTCACGCTGCTATGAAGAAATACCCAAGACTGGGTAATTTATAAAGACATGAGATTTAATTGATTCACAGTTCCATATGGCAGGGGAGGCCTCAGGAAACTTATAATCATGGTGGAGGCACCTCTTCACAGGGCAGCAAGAGAGACAATGAGTGCCAGCAGGGGAAATACCTGC
The DNA here is from genome assembly GCF_009828535.3 of Hylobates moloch. Classification (NCBI taxonomy): domain Eukaryota; kingdom Metazoa; phylum Chordata; class Mammalia; order Primates; family Hylobatidae; genus Hylobates; species Hylobates moloch. Next base: position 81,425,102 of record NW_026652288.1, on the reverse strand, counting down.
CATTTGTAAAATCATCAGATCTCATGAGAACTCCCTCACTATCGTGAGAACAGCATGGAGGAAATCACCCCCATGATTCAGCTGCCTCCCACCGGGTCACTCCAGGTCACTCCCACAACATGTGGGGATTATGGGAATTACAACTCAAGATGAGAACTGGGTGGGGCCACAGCCAAACTGTATCAGACACTCTGATTTAATTTTGTTCTCTCCCTAGGATCTATAGTTTGGGAATGTCAACACAATAACAAATCCCACCACCACCTCACTAAGATAATGTGTCTCCCCACTAACATTTATTTTTAAAGTTGTTTTTTTTTTATGTTGTTGTTGAGACAGAGTCTCACTCTGTCACCCAGGCTGGAGTGCAGTGGCACGATCTCAGCTCACTGCAAGCTCCACCTCCCAGGTTCTCCCCATTCTCCTGCCTCAGCCTCCCAAGTAGCTGGGACTACAGGTGCCTGCCACCACGCTTGGCTAATTTTTTTGTATTTTTAGTAGAGATGGGGTTTCACCATGTTAGCCAGGATGGTCTCGATCTCCTGACCTCGTAATTCACCCGCCTCAGCCTCCCAAAGTTCTGGGATTACAGGCGTGAGCCACTGCGCCCAGCCAAAAGTTTTTTTTTAAACCCATAGTAGAGGTTGGAGACAGTTATTTTTTGTGTGAGTTTGTGTGTATGTGTGTGTGCATGTGATTGGAAAGGAAATAGTCACTGAAAAATGGAGAAATACCTTGATGAAAAAAAGGCAGATGCCTTTGGCAACATGTTGCAGGGTATCTGCCAGGGGAGTTATATGGATACAAGAAAAGAGATCCATGGCTTGAATGAGTCATTTGCAACAGGGCACAGAGATGAGAAACAGTAAAGAAGACACTGAAAGGCAGGAAAGTCAACTGTGGAGTCAAAGGTACCCTCTTGAAAGAATACAGGTGGAGTCCAAGGTCACACTGCAGGAGCTCCAGTGAATTTTTCATGGCTAACTAGAGGACACTGACTGTACTTCTAAAGTTTTTTTGATCTTGACTATAGGATAATTGGTCTACTTTATAGATGTCTCTTATTTAATATTCTTTGGAGAACTTCTCTGTGGAGTTAGACTGGTATCACAAATTAGTGCCTCCATTTTTGAAATGGAGTAAATGAGGTTTGAAATGATTAAGCTACTGGTCTGCAGCTTACCACAGCCTGATGTAACCAGGAAAATAGCTCTTCATTCTGGTAGAGTTTCCTCTCCTCTCTATTCTATCTTCTTCCCTGAGTTTTAGAGAAGACTCAAGTGTTTATGTGATGTCTGTCTGGGGCCAAGGTGAGCGTGGAATGTGGTTTCTGCAGATTTTGTTCATAAATATGCATCTCAGAGGTGTTCCAAATTCAGTCTCAGAGCCCAATTTGCCACTGGCCATTGGCTTTAGTTTCTCCAGAGGAGGAACTCATTGAATAGCCAAAGGTTTTTATTCCTCAGGAATTTAAATAACAATCTATCTTTGTTCATCATGGAAGAAAGAAGCAAAAACTAATCTCTCAGCTGTGGGAGTTTATTACTAATATGTCACCGTGTGGAACACACTGTCTTGAGCTCAGTGATACTTGGCAAGTCAACAAAGTTTTTCTCCAGCATTGAACTGTTTAGGTTGCACCTACTTTGACTGAAGGCTCATGCTATGTGCTTCCTCCATAGAGCCTCTCCCAGAGTTGTTCCTTGAAGGACATTGGTAAAAAATATATATTAATCACAGGAACTACTGCAGTGCCAGAAAGGACTATAATTGGGAATAAGTGCCATTTGAGGTCTGTCCTTTCCTTCCCCAGTGTCTTATCAATACCCTAAGCCTTTGCTTGGGAGAGAGAGATTGCAAGTTTTCTGTTGATTTACTCTCATCTAAGTGTTTGAAGGAAAACTCTTCAGTTCTAGGGGCAGTTGACCCAGCTAGGAGACATCACTTGACCTTCACCCTATATAAGATATCTTGATTTATTCAGGGTACTTTGAAATACTTGGCAATAGGCCGGGCACGGTGGCTCATGCCTGTAATCCCAGCACTTTGGGAGGCCCAGGTGGGTGGATCACAAGGTGAAGGGATCAAGACCATCCTGGCCAACATGGTGAAACCTTGTCTCTACTAAAAATACAAAAAGCAGTGGGCGTGGCGGCATGTGCCTGTAACCCCAGCTACTCGAGAGGCTGAGGCAGGAGAATTGCTTGAACCTAGGAGGTGGAGGCTGAGCCGAGATTGCACCACTGCACTCCAGCCTGGATGACAGAGCAAGATTCTGTTTCAAAAAAAAAAAAAAAGAAAGAAAGAAAATAAAAAGAAATACTTGGCAATAAATCTCATTATTTTACCATTCATTATTCTGAAGTCATTGGGCTATGTCTTTCAGAAATGCACATTTCCCTGGTACTATTTACACAGGTAACAGTAGGAAACACTGCTGATGTTTCTCCAGTATTTCACAGTACTGCAAAGCTCTTTTTATTTTTATTTTATTTTTCTATAAGCTCTTGGGGTAGAGGTGGTATTTGGTTACATGAGTAAGTTCTTTAGTGGTGATTTGTGAGATTTTGGTGCACCCATCACCCGAGCAGTATACACTTCATCATATTTGTAGTCTTCCTTCCCTCACCCCCTCCCACTCTTCCCCCTAAGTCCCCAAAGTTCATTGCATCACTCTTATGCCTTTGCATCCTCATAGCTTAGCTCCCACATATCAGTGAGAACCTATGATGTTTGATTTTCCATTCCTGAGTTACTCCACTTAAAATAATAGTCTCCAATCTCATCCTGGTTACTGCAAATGTTGTTAATTCATTCCTTTTTATGGCTGCATAATATTCCATCATATATATATATCACAGTTTCTTTATCCACTTGTTGATTGATGGGCATTTGGGCTGCTTCATATTTTTGCAATTGTGAATTGTGCTGCTATAAACATGCGTGTGTAAGTATCTTTTTCTTTTTTTTTTTTTTTTGAGACGGAGTCTTGCTCTGTCCCCCAGGCTGGAGTGCAGTGGCGCGATCTCGGCTCACTGCAAGCTCCGCCTCCCAGGTTCACGCCATTCTCCTGCCTCAGCCTCCCTAGTAGCTGGGACTACAGACGCCCGCCAACATGCCCGGCTAATTTTTTGTATTTTTAGTAGAGACGGGATTTCACCATGTTAGCCAAGATGGTCTCGATCTCCTGACCTCGTGATCCACCCGCCTCGGCCTCCCAAAGTGCTGGGATTACAGGCTTGAGCCACCGCGCCCGGCCGCAAGTATCTTTTTCAAATAATGACTTCTGTTCCTCTGGGTAGATACACAATAGTGGAATTGCTGGATCAAATGGTAGTTCTACTTTTAGTTCTTTAAGGAATCTCCACACTGTTTTCCATAGCAGCTCTACTAGTTTACATTCCCACCAGCGTGTAGAAGTGTTCCCTGTTCACTGCATCCACGCCAACATCTACTGCTTTTTTATTTTTTGATTTTGATCATTTTTGCAGGAGGAAGGTAGTATCGCATTGTGGTTTTGATTTGCATTTCCCTGATCATTAGTGATGTTGAACATTTTTTCATACGTTTGTTGGCCATTTGTGTATCTTCTTTTGAGAATTGTCTATTCATGTCCTCAGCCCACTTTTTGATGAGTTTTTTTTTTTCTTACTGATTTATTTGAGTTTCTCACTGATTTGTTGTAAATTCTGGATATTAGTCCTTTGTCAAAGGTATAGATTGTAAAGATTTTCTCCTACTCTGTGGGTTGTCTGTTTACTCTGCTGACTGTTCCTTTTGCCGTGTAAAAGCTCTTTAGTTTAATTAGGTCCCAGCTATTTACCTTTGTTTTTATTGCATTTGCTTTTAGATTCTTGGTCATGAAATCCTTGCCTAAGCCAATGTCTAGAAGGATTTTTTCCAATGTTATCTTTTAGAATTTTTAATAGTTTCAGGTCTTAGGTTTAAGTCCTTAATCCATCTTGAGTTGATTTTTGCATAAGGTGAGAAATGAGAATCCAGTTTCATTCTCCTACACGTAGTGAAATGATCTTGTTCTACATGCATCTCATTCTGCTTTTACTTCTTGCTTGCAGAGCAAGAGGGAGGAAAACTGCTGCTTCTACGATAGAAGCACTGCAGACTGAGCCTTCATGGAACTTTCTGTAGATTTCCTCCAGGATGAAGGGCTTAGCATATGGAATTATAGATCTTCTGGGCTGAAGGTCACCTTAGACAAGTCTGGCTCCCTCTCATGCTGAGGAGGAGGCTGGAACCCAGAGGGTCACATGGCTGATTGATGTCTGAGCTGTCTCCTGACTCCTAATCTAGTGCTCTGGCTTTGATCTGCAGACCATAAACATGGCACCCTTTTTCAGCTCAAAGGACCAAACAGCTTTCTTGTTCCTCGGTAAATCATCACATTTGCACTGCAAAGCTTGTTTAAAATAGAGTGGGTGATTGTCATAACAACATGTGGTTAAAAAAACAAAGCAGAAAGAAAAAGATGATGACTTTTGGGGAAGCTAGTTAGATTTTTGATAAAGAGGCCATTTTAGTTACTTTTAAAAGAAGTAGGGAAAATATTCTGTGCATTAAGCCTTTAAAGCAGAAAAGGAAAATTTAAATGTGATTTATTTATTTATTTATGTACCTACCTTCAAGATGATCAAAGGTTGAACTAATTTACATTTAGCTAAAGCTAAATGTAAAGAAAAAAAGTCATCTGAGATTGAATTGGAATTGAAATGGACTTTTCTGGTCACTGGGCAAGATCTTCAAGGAAGGAAGAAAATTGTTCCCCATTCCCATTCTCTAACAGAAATGTTAGCAAGCTTTGGGTTATTCATTTGAGAAATTCTTCTTAGCACCATTAAAACACCAAAATCAGTGAGTAGACTTTAAATCTCTACTGTAATGTAAGGGAGATGAAAGGAATCATGTTTGGCATACAGCTTTTTATCAAAAATAGGGAACACGTAGTTCGTTTGTGAACAAAAGACTTTAGTTTTCACAAATTGGGATGGGAGATTTAAAGGGCAGAGGCATAGCTGACTCCCAAGAAGACCTTGCAAACCTGCAAACCTTCAAAAAATGACAGGTCCCTCGGTATAAATGTGAGGGCATTTGTCCATATAATGTAGAAAAGAGTTTTCCTTTAGGGAACAGAATTTAAACTACAGATAGGCCATAGAGAGTGAGGGCAGTGATTATTTCCCTGAGTCTTGTGATCTGCCTTTTTCTTTAAGTTGCACTCAGACTAGCAAACTGGTGGGTGAGCAGTCCCACCTTTTTTTTTTTTGAGACGGAGTCTTGCTCTGTCGCCCAGGATGGAGTGCAGTGGTGCGATCTCAGCTCACTGCAACATCCACCTCCCGGATTCAAGCAATTCGTTACCTCAGCCTCCCGAGTAGCTGGGATTATAGGCGCCTATCATCATTCCCAGCAAATTTTTGTATTTTTAGTAGAGATGAGGTTTCACCATCTTGGCCAGGCTGGTCTTGAACTCCTGACCTCATGATCCACCTGCCTCGACCTCCCAAAGTGCTGGGATTACAGGCGTGAGCCACCACGCTGGGCCTCCCCAATATTTCCTGATAGGAATAGCTCATGGTGCCTAAACTATTTATGCAAACAATGTGGTTTACACTGAAAACCTGCTTTCCTTCTGGGAGTCTGGAATTTTGGTATGTGAAAACCCTGGGTGCTAAGTCTCAATAAACTTTTCTGGAAGACAACATTTTATGCATGGTGTCACAAGTCATTGCTGGAGGAATTAAGCATGTGCTGTGCAATTCCACTGGGAGAAGCTTGTGCCTGGCTTCCCCCAACATCACCCCATGTGTCTTTTATCTTTGCTGATTTTACTGTGTATCTTTTCGCTGTAATCAATTTTAGCCATGAGTACAACAATATGTTAAGTCATATGAGTCCTCTTAGCCAATCATCTAAGCTGGGGGTGATCTTTGGGACACCACCCCCATAAACAGCAGGATTAAGGGAAATAATAAAGGATGGTAAGGCCTCCGGTGATTAGCAAGAGAAGAATGCCAGGCAGGGGCAGGAGAAGGAAGCTATTGCTAGACCTTTGTGAGAGCTGGAGCTGCAGAAAGCGGGGGACAGTTTACAAGAACTGAAGCCCTATGGAGAAACATAGCCACTGACCAAACACGTCCCTCCCTGTCTCTTCTGGACCTCCAATATCCTGCTGGTGCCTCCCAGTAGCCACTCTACTGGAAGGCAGAGGCCAAGGGATCCTGGGTGAAGTAAGCCTCCTATGGCACAGAGTAGGAGAGAGAAGGTGAAGAATGGATCTGAGGGGGAAAATGGAGAATAACTAGGACAAGTCTGGAAACAAATTACTTAAAAATATTGCTAAGCCAAGTTGATAAGTCAGCTTATTAATAAAAGGCAATATTTCATAACATTGCATTATTCAACAACCCTGGATAGATCCTCATTGCACATACAGAATAAAGTCCAAATTATGTTGCATGGCATTCCAAAGCCCTTCTTAATCTGGCCCAAGATGCCAGCTTTAGCTTCCTCTCCACTGTCTCCTCACCCCACAGTCATGTGCATTTTACACTCCTCGTCAACCAACACCAGCATTTCTTTAATACAGCAGCATCCTCCCACCTTCATATTTTGTTACCTCCTCTTTGTACTTTGTATGTTACCTCTAGTAACCTCAGATTAATGAAGTCTCACCAGTCCTTAGAACCCAGCTCAACTGCCATACTGCTTACAAAGCGTTTTTAAACTCCACCCTCTCCCCCAGAAAATAAACCTGCCCCATTGTACCGATCAGCCTACCTCAGGTCAGGTTTTGGTTAATGTCCGCCTTTACGAGCCCTCTTCAGCGTCCAGGGCAGAGACCATAGGCACCACCTAGGAATGCCCAACTGAGCCCCAACCTATGAATTCTCTCACACATTGTCTTCCTTCATGTGGTAACCACTTCCGGTGCTAATTTTGTACCCTACTGGATGCTGCATATTGTTCACACCCAACCAATGCAGGCTCTAGACCTGTGTTTCTGCAGACCCCAGAGTAAGTGCTGGAACTCTACCCACTGGGCCTGGAGTAACTTAGTTCCCTGCTCCGTGGGAGACTGGTAATGGGTATTGTCCCCTTCCTCAGTAGGTTAGGACCATCTTGAAGACAGTGACTGTCACACATTCATCTTAACACTCTCAACATTGATTAGTACAGTGAATTGTGCATAGAGGGTGTTTAACACACATTACTGAATTAAATTAATTGGAATAAAAATAAGCAGAATAATATCAACTTTTTTTACACTCTAATCTCTGTAACTTTTAGAAGTCAGGAAAATAGACTGTTCCAGTTTCTAGTTTTAAACTTGACAGCCCTGAGAAATAAGGGCAATGAAGATGAATCCTCTCTGAAGGAAGACCTTTTCTGTACCCTGGAGGCTTTGTCTTTGACAGGCAAAATGAATCAGCCATTTTAGAAGGAAGGAAAGGTTTCTGTGATATGACCTCCCCTTCCACTTAGACAAATGAATACACAAAGTGAAAATTTGCAATTGTAATTATAAAGTCAGCTTTTTCAATTCCTAAATTAAAAAAAGAAGACTTTAGAATTACTACCAAAGATTCGAAGTCATTCTGGAAACTGTTTTATGTGTGCATGGACCTTGCTTTTTTTCTTTTCCTAAGGCCATGTAGAATAAAAACTTGATTAAAAATAAATTTTTAATATTCCAGTAAGTGGTATCCTAGCAACAAGAAGTGAGAGAGTGGAGTGAATAGATTCAAACTGTGGATAGACATTCCATCTGAAATTGTTTTTAAAGGCAGTTGATAAAGAATGACCATAATCAAAACTGCTGGTGGGAATGTAAACCAGTACAACCACTATGGAAAACAATGTGGAGATTCCTTAAAGAACTAAAAGTAGAACTACCATTTGATCCGGCAATCCCACTACTGGGTAACTACCCAGAGGAAAACAAGTCATTATACAAAAAACATACTTGCACATTCATGTTTATAGCAGCACAATTCACAATTGCAAAAATATGGAACCAGCCCAAAGCCCGTCAATCAACGAGTGAATAAAGAAATTGTGGTATATCATGGAATACTACTCAGCCATAAAAAGGAATGAAATAACGGCATTTGCAGCAACCTTGATGGAAATGGAGACCCTTATTCTAAGTAAAGTAACTCAGGAATGGAAAACTAAACATCATACGTTCTCATTCATAAGTGGGAGCTAAGCTGTGAGGATGCAAAAGCATAGGAATGATACAATGGACTTTGGGGACTCTGGGGAAAAGGTAGGAAGGGGCTGATGAGTAAAAGACTACACATTGGGTACAGTGTGCACTGCTCAGGTAATGGGTGCACCAAAATCTCAGAAATCACCACTAAAGAACTTAGTGATGTAACCAAACACCACCTGTTATCCAAAAACCTATTGAATAAAATAAATAAAAATAAAGGCAGTTGATAATGTGATCAGATCATAAATATGGCTTATCAGGCAATAAATTATGTTCCTGAATAAAAAATACAGTAGAGAGGAAATTTTCACCTAATTTGCCTGTGTTTTATGGCTTTATGCTCAGTACAGATTAAGAAGTTTTTGAATTAGCTATTCTGCAAGCTGGTCATTTAAATTTCCCATAGAATTTTAGGAAATAAACCAGAATTTAATTCTTCTGCACATTTAGCTCTAGAGTGTCTATCTAAAGAATCTCTTCTATAAGGAAAATGTATGTAAGCTTTGCCAGACAACAGACCTAATAATCTTTGTGAAGTTGTTGGGGAACAGGGCTGTTGACTCTCAATTTGTTCGCCTCAAAACACAAATCAAGCATTTATCTGATTTACTTATCTTCAATATACATATTCCTAGAAATGGAAAGTGAGTTTATAATCCTGTTGAACCCCTGGAATAGTTTACTAAGCTATCATCACACTCTAGCTATTGAATTTTTGTGAACCCAATGATATCATTTTCATAATGACCTTATTGACACAAAATTCATGTATCACAAGATTCACCCTTTTATGATGTAAAAGTCAGAGGTTTTTAGTATGCATACAGAGTTGTGCAACCTTCAACATTATCTAATTTCAGAACGCTTTGATCTCCCTTCAAAGAAACTGCACATTAGCTGTCATTCCCTATTCTCCCCTCCATCTAACTCCTCACAACCACTAATCTGTTTTCTGTTTCTTTGGATTTTCCTATTCTGGACATTTCATATCAATGGAATTAAACAATGTGTGGTCTTTGTGTCTGACATCTTTCAATCAGCATAACGTTTTCAAGGTTTATCCATATTGTAGCATGTGTCAGTATTTTGTCTCTTTTTATTGCTGAATAATGTTTTATTGTATGGATATACCATGCTTTTTAAATTTTTATTATTATTATACTTTAAGTTTTAGGGTACATGTGCACAATGTGCAGGTTTGTTACATATGTATACATGTGCCATGTTGGTGTACTGCACCCATTAACTCATCATTTAGCATTAGGTATATCTCCTAATGCTGTCCCTCCCTCCCCTCCTCCCACCCCACAACAGTCCCCGGAGTGTGATATTCCCCTTCCTGTGTCCATGTGTTTTCATTGTTCAATTCCCACCTATGAGTGAGAACATGCGGTGTTTGGTTTTTTGTCCTTGTGATAGTTTGCTGAGAATGATGGTTTCCATCTTCATCCATGTCCCTACAAAGGACATGAACTCATCATTTTTTATGGCTGCATAGTATTCCATGGTGTATATGTGCCACATTTTCTTAATCCAGTCTATCGTTGTTGGACATTTGGGTTGGTTCCAAGTCTTTGCTATTGTAAAAAGTGCCGCAATAAACATACGTGTGCATGTGTCTATAGTAGCATGATTTATAATCCTTTGGGTATATATCCAGTAATTGGATGGCTGGGTCAAACGGTATTTCTAGTTCTAGATCCCTGAGGAATCGCCACACTGACTTCTACAATGGTTGAACTAGTTTACAGTCCCACCAACAGTGTAAAAGTGTTCCTATTTCTCCACATCCTCTACAGCACCTGTTGTTTCCTGACTTTTGAATGATTGCCATTCTAACTGGTGTGAGATGATATCTCATTGTGGTTTTGATTTGCATTTCTCTGATGGCCAGTGATGATGAGCATTTCTTCATGTGTTTTTTGGCTGCATAAATGTCTTCTTTTGAGAAGTGTCTGTTCATATCCTTCGCCCACTTTTTGATGGGGTTGTTTTTTTCTTGTAAATTTGTTTGACCTCATTGTAGATTCTGGATATTAGCTCTTTGTCAGATGAGTAGGTTGCAAAAATTTTCTCCCATTCTGTAGGTTGCCTGTTCACTTTGATGGTAGTTTCTTTTGCTGTGCAGAGGCTCTTTAGTTTAATTAGATCCCATTTGTCAATTTTGGTTTTTGTTGCCATTGCTTTTGGTGTTTTAGACATGAAGTCCTTGCCCATGCCTATGTCCTGAATGGTATTGCCTAGGTTTTCTTCTAGGGTTTTTATGGTTTTAGGTCTCACATTTAAGTCTTTAATCCATCTTGAATTAATTTTTGTATAAGGTGTAAGGAAGAGATCCAGTTTCAGCTTTCTACATATGGCTAGCCAGTTTTCCCAGCACCATTTATTAAATAGGGAATCCTTTCCCCATTGCTTGTTTTCGTCAGGTTTGTCAAAGATCAGATGGTTGTAGATATGTGGCATCATTTCTGAGGGCTATGTTCTGTTCCATCGATCTATATCTCTGTTTTTGTACCAGTACCATGCTCTTTTGGTTACTGTAGCCTTGTAGTATAGTTTGAAGTCAGGTAGCGTGATACCTCCGGCTTTGTTCTTTTGGCTTAGGATTGACTTGGCGATGTGGGCTCTTTTTTGGTTCCATATGAACTTTTAAGTAGTTTTTTCCAATTCTGTGAAGAAAGTCATCTGTAGCTTGATGGGGATGGCATTGAATCTATAAATTACCTTGGGCAGTATGGCCATTTTCGCAATATTGATTCTTCCTACCCATGAGCATGGAATGTTCTTCCATTTGTTTGTATCCTCTTTTATTTCATTGAGCAGTGGTTTGTAGTTCTCCTTGAGGAGGTCCTTCACATCCCTTGTAAATTGGATTCCTAGGTATTTTATTCTCTTTGAAGCAATTGTGAATGGGAGTTCACTCATGATTTGGCTCTCTGTTTGTCTGTTATTGGTGTAAGAATGCTTGTGATTTTTGTACATTGATTTTATATCCTGAGACTTTGCTGAAGTTGCTTATCAGCTTAAGGAGATTTTGGGCTGAGACGATGGGGTTTTCTAGATATACAATCATGTCATCTGCAAACAGGGACAATTTGACTTCCTCTTTTCCTAATTGAATACCCTTTATTTCCTTCTCCTGCCTAATTGCCCTGGCCAGAACTTCCAACACTATGTTGAATAGCAGTGGTGAGAGAGAGCATCCCTGTCTTGTGCCAGTTTTCAAGGGAATGCTTCCAGTTTTTGCCCATTCAGTATGATGTTGGCTGTGGGTTTGTCATAGATAGCTCTTATCATTTTGAGATACGTCCCATCAATACCTAATTTATTGAGAGTTTTTTAGCATGAAGCGTTGTTGAATTTTGTCAAAGGCCTTTTCTGCATCTATTGAGATAATCATGTGGTTTTTGTCTTTGGTTCTGTTTATATGCTGGATTACATTTATTGATTTGCGTATGTTGAACCAGCCTTGCATCCCAGGGATGAAGCCCACATGATCATGGTGGATAAGCTTTTTGATGTGCTGCTGGATTCGGTTTGCCAGTATTTTATTGAGGATTTTTGCATCGATGTTCATCAAGGACATTGGTCTAAAATTATCTTTTTTGGTTGCATCTCTGCCAGTCTTTGGTATCAGGATGATGCTGGCCTCTTAAAATGAGTTACGGAGGATTCCCTCTTTTTGTATTGATTGGAATAGTTTCAGAAGGAATGATACCAGTTCCTCCTTGTACCTCTGATAGAATTCGGCTGTGAATCCATCTGGTCCTGGACTTTCTTTGGTTGGTAAGCTATTGATTATTGCCACAATTTCAGAGCCTGTTATTGGTCTATTCAGAGATTCAACTTCTTCCTGGTTTAGTCTTGGGAGGGTGTATGTGTTGAGGAATTTATCCATTTCTTCTAGATTTTCTAGTTTATTTGCATAGAGGTGTTTGTAGTATTCTCTGATGGTAGTTTGCATTTCCATGGGATTGGTGGTAATATCCTCTTTATCATTTTTTATTGCATCTATTTGATTCTTCTCTGTTTTCTTCTTTATTGGTCTTGCTAGCGGTCTATCAATTTTGTTGATCTTTTCAAAAAACCAGCTCCTGGATTCATTAATTTTTTGAAGGGTTTTTTGTGTCTCTATTTCCTTCAGTTCTGCTCTGATTTTAGTTATTTCTTGCCTTCTGCTGGCTTTTGAATGTGTTTGCTCTTGCTTCTCTAGTTCTTTTAATAGTGATGTTAGGGTGTCAATTTTGGATCTTTTCTGCTTTCTCTTGTGAGCATTTAGTGCTATAAATTTCCTTCTACACACTGCTTTGAATGTGTCCCAGAGATTCTGGTATGTTGTGTCTTTGTTCTCATTGGTTTCAAAGAACATCTTTATTTCTGCCTTCATTTCCTTATGTACCCAGTAGTCGCTCAGGAGCAGGTTGTTCAGTTTCCATGTAGTTGAGTGGTTTTGAGTGAGTTTCTTAATCCTGAGTTCTAGTTTGATTGCACTGTGGTCTGAGAGACAGTTTGTTATAATTTCTGTTCTTTTACCTTTGCTAAGGAGAGCTTTACTTCCAACTATGTGGTCAATTTTGGAATAGGTGTGGTGTGGTGCTGAAAAAATGTATATTCTCTTGATTTGGGGTGGAGAGTTCTGTAGATGTCTATTAGGTCCACTTGGTGCAGAACTGAGTTCAATTCCTGGGTATCCTTGTTAACTTTCTGTCTCGTTGATCTGTCTGATGTTGACAGTGGGGTGTTAAAATCTCCTATTATTATTGTGTAGGAGTCTAAATCTCTTTGTAGGTCACTAAGGACTTGCTTTATGAATCTGGGTCCTCCTGTATTGGGTGCATATATATTTAGAATAATTAGCTCTTCTTGTTGAATTGATCCCTTTACCATTATATAATGGCCTTCTTTGTCTCTTTTGATCTTTGTTAGTTTAAAGTCTGTTTTATCAGAGACTAGGACTGCAACCCCTGCCTTTTTTTGTTTTCCATTTGCTTGGTAGATCTTCCTCCATCCTTTTATTTTGAGCCTATGTGTGTCTCTGCATGTGAGATGGGTTTCCTTAATACAGCACACTGATGGGTCTTGACTCTTTATCCAATTTGCCAGTCTGTGTCTTTTAATTGGAGCATTTAGCCCATTTGCATTTAAAGTTAGTATTGTTATATGTGAATTTGGTCCTGTCATTATGATGTTAGCTGGTTATTTTGCACGTTACTTGATGCAGTTTCTTCCTAGCCTCGATGGTCTTTACATTTTGGCATGTTTTTGCAGTGGCTGGTACCAGATGTTCCTTTCCATGTTTACTGCTTCCTTCAGGAGCTCTTTTAGGGCAGGCCTGGTGGTGACAAAATCTCTCAGCATTTGCTTGTCTGTAAAGTATTTTATTTCTCCTTCACTTATGAAGCTTAGTTTGGCTGGATATGATATTCTGGGTTGAAAAGTCTTTTCTTTAAGAATGTTGAATATTGGCCCCCACTCTCTTCTGGCTTGTAGAGTTTCTGCTGAGAGGTCCACTGTTAGTCTGATGGGCTTCCCTTTGTTGGTAACCCGACCTTTCTCTCTGGCTGCCTTAACATTTTTTCCTTCATTTCAACTTTGGTGAGTCTGACAATTTTGTGTCTTGGTGTTGCTCTTCTCGAAGAGTATCTTTGTAGCATTCTCTGTATTTCCTGAATGTGAATGTTGGCCTGCCTTGCTATATTGGGGAAGTTGTCCTGGATAATATCCTGAAGAGTGTTTTCCAACTTGGTTCCATTCTCCCCATCACTTTCAGGTACATCAATCACACGTAGATTTGGTCTTTTCACATAGTCCCATATTTCTTGGAGGCTTTGTTCGTTTCTTCTTATTCTTTTTTCTCTAAACTTCCCTTCTCGCTTCATTTCATTCATTTCGTCTTCCATCACTGATACCCTTTCTTCCAGTTGATCGCATCGGCTCCTGAGGCTTCTGCAATCTTCATGTAGTTCTCGAGCCTTGGCTTTCAGCTCCATCAGCTCCTTTAAGGACTTCTCTGCATTGGTTATTCTAGCTATCCATTCATCTAATTTTTTTTCACAGTTTTTAACTTCTTTGCCATTGGTTTGAATTTCCTCCTGTAGCTCGGAGTAGTTCGATCATCTGAATCTTTCTTCTCTCAACTCGTCAAAGTCATTCTCTGTCCAGCTTTGTTCCGTTGCTGGTGAGGAGCTGCATTCCTTTGGAGGAGGACAGGCGCTCTGCTTTTTAGAGTTTCCAGTTTTTCTGCTCTGCTTTTTCCCCATCTTTGTGGTTTTATCTACTTTTGGTCTTTGATGATGGTGACGTACAGATGGATTTTTGGTGTGGATGTCCTTTCTGTTTGTTAGTTTTCCTTCTACCAGACAGGACTCTCAGCTGCAGGTCTGTTGGAGTTTGCTAGAGGTCCACTCCAGACCCTGTTTGCCTGGGTATCAGCAGCACTGGCTGCAGAAGAGCGGTGGCTGTAGAACAGCAGATATTGGTGAACCGCAAATGCTGCTGCCTGATCGTTCCTCTGGAAGTTTTGTCTCAGAGGAGTACCTGGCCATGTGAGGTGTCAGTCTGCCCCTACTAGGGGGTGCCTCCCAGTTAGGCTGCTCAGGGGTCAGGGACCCACTTGAGGAGGCAGTCTGACCGTTCTCAGATCTCCAGCTGCGTGCTGGGAGAACCACTACTCTCTTCAAAGCTGTCAGACAGGGACATTTAAGTCTGCAGAGGTTACTGCTGTCTTTTTGTTTGTCTGTGCCCTGCCCCCAGAGGTGGAGCCTACAGAGGCAGGCAGGCCTCCTTGAGCTGTGGTGGGCTCCACCCAGTTGGAGATTTCAGGCTGCTTTGTTTACCTAATCAAGCCTGGGCAATGGCAGGCGCCCCTCCCCCAGCCTCACTGCCACCTTGCAGTTTGATCTCAGATTGCTGTGCTAGCAATCAGCGAGACTCCATGGGCGTAGGACCCTCCGAGCCAGGTGCGGGATATAATCTCCTGGTGTGCCGTTTGTTAAGCCCATTGGAAAAGCGCAGTATTAGGGTGGGAGTGACCCGATTTTCCAGGTGCCATCTGTCACCCCTTTCTTTGACTAGGAAAGGGAACTCCCTGACCCTTGCACTTTCTGAGTGAGGCAATGCCTCACCCTGCTTTGGCTCACGCATGGTGTGCTGCACCCACTGTCTGGCACTCCCTAGTGAGATGAACCTGGTACCTCAGATGGAAATGAAGAAATAACCCATCTTCTGTGTCTCTCACACTGGGAGCTGTACACCGGAGCTGGTCCTATTTGGCCATCTTGGCTCCACCCCCCCATGTTTTGTTTTAACATTCATCAGTTGATGGACACTTGGGTTGTTTTTACCTTTTGCTGTTGTGAATAGTGTTTCTGTGAACATTAGTGCATACTTTTTTGTTTGAACACCTATTTTTAATTATATTGGGTATATACCCAGGTGTGGAATTTCTAGGTCATATGATAATTTTCTGTTTAACATTTGAGGAATTGCCAAACTATTGTCCAAAACTGCTGTACCAATTTACAGCAAGGTATGAGGGTTTCAGTTTTTCCACATTCTCATCAACACTTGTTATTGTCTGTCCTTTTTAGTGTAGCCATATTAGTGGATGTGAAGTGGTGTCTTATTGTGGTTTAGATTTGTATTTACCTAATGACTAATGATGATAAGCATCTTTGCATATACATAGTGGCCACTTGTGGGTCTTCTTTGGAAAGATATCTATTCAAATTACTTGTCTACTTTTAAATAGGCCATTTGTCTCCATTATTTAGTTGTAAGAGTTCTTTATATATTTTAGAAATAAGTTTCTTATCAGATATATGATTTTCAAATATTTCCTCCCATTCTTGGGTTGATCTTCATTAAAAAATAGACTACTGCTTATAGCTTTCTTAGGTTCAGAGGAAAATTGTGCAGAAATTAGGGATGTCCCATATAACCCCTGTGCCCACACATCCACAGCTTTCCTTACTATCAACATCCCATACCAAGTGGTACATTTGTTGCAATTTATAAATCTACATAGACACATCATTATCACCCAAAGTCTATAGTTTACATTAGGGTTCACTCTTGGTGTTGTGCATTTGATGGGTTTGGACAAATGTATAATGACATGTACCCCCCAATATAGAATATTTTCACTGACTTGAAAATCCTCTGAGCTTCACTTATTCATCCCTTCTCCCTCTCAACCCCTAGCAACCACTGATTTTTTTTTACTGCCATCATAGTTTTCCTTTTTCAGAATGCAATACAGCTGGAATCATACAGTCTGTAGCCTTTTAAGTTTTGTTTCTTTTGCCTAATGACATACATTTAAGTTTCCCCTATGTCTTTTAACGGCTAATAGCTCATTTCTTTTTAGCACTGAGTAATATTTCATTGTCTGTACCAGTTTATTTGTCCATTTACATACTGAAAATCATCTTGGTTTCTTCCAAGTTTTGACGATTATGAATAAAGATGCTATAAACATCCATGTGGGTTTGTCTTTTGGTGTGTGTGTATGGACATACATTTTCAATCCTGATGTAGTCTGGCTGTGTCCCTACCCAAATCTTATCTTGAATTGTAGTTCCTATAATCCCCACGTGTTGAGGGAGGGACCCAGGGGGAGGTAATTTAATCATTGTGGGAGTTACCCTCACACTGTTCTCATGATAGAGAGTGAGTTCTCATGAGATATGACAGTTTTATAAGGAGCTTTCCCCTATTTTGCTCAGCACTTCTTCCTGCCACCATGCAAAGAAGGACACGTTTGCTTCCCCTTCAGCCATGATTGTAAGTTTCTTGAGGCATCCCCAGCCATGCTGAACTATAAGTCAATTAAACCTCCTTCCTTTATAAAATTCTCAGTCTTGGGTATTTCTTCTTAGCAGCATGAGAATGGACCAATACAATCCCTTTCGGATAAACACCAAGAGCACAATTGCTGGTAAAATTATGTCTCATTATGTAAAAAACTAGAAAACTGTCTTTCAAGCTGACTGTACTATTTTGCATTCCAATAAGCAATGAATGAGAATTCCTGTTGCTTCACATCCTTGCCAACATTTAATGTTGTCCCTGTTTGCCTGAATTGACTTTTCACTTTCTTGACATTGTCCATTGAAACACAAACATTTTTAACTTTGATGAAGTACAATGTAACTATTTTGCTGTTACTTGTGCTTTTCGTCTCATATTTAATAAACCATTGCCTAACCTAAGATCAGAAAACATAAATTTACTTCTACATTTTCCTCTAAGGCTTTTTTTGTTTTAGTGGTTACATTTATGTCTATTATCCATTTTGAGTTATTTTGTATATGTTGTGAGGTAGGGGACTGACATTACTGTTTTGTGTGTAGATATCCAGTTTTCCCAGTATCATTTATTGAAAAGACTAGTTTTTTTATTGAATGGTCTTGGCATCCTTATTTAAAATCAATTGATCATAAATGCAAAGATTATTTCCGAACTCTCAATTTCATCCTTATTCCAACACTGTCTTCATTATTGTAACTTTGTATTAAGTTTTACAATGATGAAGTGTGAATACTTCAACTTTGTTCTTCTTTTTCAAGATTGTTTTGGATATCTTAGGTTCTTGACATTTCCATATAAATTTTAGACTAAGGTGGTCACTTTCAACACAAAAGTACACTGGTATTTTGATTAGGTATGCATTGAATCTTTACATCAATTTAGAAAAATTTGACATAATAACAATAATTGTGTTATCTAATCCATGAACATGTTATATGTCTCTACCGATTTAGGTCTTGTCCAGAATATTCAGGCAGGTGTAGGGTGCGGGGTGTTGAGGTTTAAGTAAGCAAAGTACAAGTAATTTATTAGGGTGGCAAAATTATTCTGTATGATATTGCAATGGTGAATACAAATTGTCAAAACTCATAGAACTTTATAACACAAAATGTAAAGGTTGTGGACATATTTTGCTACATTTATTTTGCTTTTTTGGCACAGTATTAGCAAAAGAATAGACCCATGGATCAGTCAAACAGACTACAGGGCCCAGAAATAGACCCACATAAATATAGTCAACTGATTTTTGACAAAGAAGCAAAGGCAATACAATGGAAAAAGAACAGTCTTTCCAACAAATGGTGCTGGGACAATTGAGTGTCCATATGCAAGCAAGGAACTCAGACACAATTTTCACAAACATTAACTCAAAATTCATCATAAACATAAATGCAAAATGCATAGGTATAAAACTCCTTGAAAAAAATAGGAGACAATTTATGAAGCCTTGGGTTTGGTGGTGAATTTTTAGATACAACACCAATAGTAATGTAAAAAAAGAAGATGAACTTTCTTAAAAACAAAAATTTCTGCTCTGCAAAATACCCATTAAGAAAATAAAAAGACAAGTCTCAGACTCATCTGATATGTAAAGCACATATCAGATAAAAGATCTGCATCCAAAATACATAATAAGAAAATAGCAATCCAAGTTAAAGACAGACAAAAGCCTCATCAGACACCTCACCAGAGAAGATACATAGGTGGCAAATATGTATGTATAAAGATGCTTTACATTGTTTGTTATTAAGGAATTTCAAATTAAACAACGAGAAGTCACTGCATACCAATCAGAATAGCTAAAACAAAACAAAACAAACCAAAACAAAAAAACTACTAACTACTGGTGATGGTGCAGAGTAACAGGAGCTCTCACTCATTGCTGGTTGGAATGCAAATTGATACAGCAGCCTTAGAAGGCAGGGTGGCTGTTGCCTACAAACTGAAAATTGTCCTACCATATGATCCAGTAACCATGCTATTAGGTATTTACTCAATGATTTGAAAACGTATGTCCATACAAAAACCTTCATGAGAATGTTTATAACAGTTTACTTATAATTCCCCCCAAACTGGAAGCAATAATGATGTATTTCAGTAGGTGAATGAACAAACTGTAGTACATCTATTCAATGGAATATCATTTAGTGATAAAAAGGAACAAGCTAACAAGCTATGAAAAACCATAGATAATTCTTCGATGAATATTGCTAAGTGAAAAAAGCCAGTCTGAAAAGGCTGTATATTATTTCAATTTTATGACATTATGGAAAAGGGAAAAGCTATAGCAATGATAAAAGGTCAGTGGTTTCCAGGTGTTCAGCAGACAGTGGGTGGGTAGGGCCAAGAGGTTTGAACAGGTAAAGTATAGGTAAATTTTGGGGAAGGCAAAACTATTCTATATAATGGTGAATGAAGGTTATAAAGCATTTATCATTCCAATTTTAGTATGTGTGCTGCCAAGGCGAGCATGAGCATTTATCAAAACTCATAGAAATTTATAACACAAAAAGTAAACCTTGATGTATGCAAGTTTTTAAAAACTTTAGAAAGTTAGAGGATCCCAGAATGGAATATAGAGTATATATTTATATACTAACTATATATAAATATATATATATATATACATTAACTATAGAGTATATATATATATATACTAACTATAGAGTAAATCTAACTCTATTTAAGTGTAGGAAGCCACTTCATTTAAGGAGGTTACTTAGCGTGCTGATCTAAGTAACTCTGGAAATGAGTAGAGTCTGTAAAACTAAGGGTAAAATTAACTATACATAAGGACAGTATGCTAGTTGATAACCTTCTTCCCCCTACAGAGTTAGAGGTTAACAATTATGAAACCAGTATACATGTATACTGAAATTGAATAATTAAGCAAATGAATGGAAGATGATGGGATCCAGGTTTCTCATTGCTGCAATGAGAGGTTAAAAGGGAAGGAAGTGATAATAGATTAAGTTGGAGATATCAGTATGAACTTATGTTTAGCTTAACATAGATACCCATGGTTACATGTAGGAATATGTGTAGATGTGTACATATACACAAGGAAGTATATACACAAGAAAATATATACACACATATATGTCTTTGCTCTGGCAGCTGAGAAGGCCTAAAAGCAATGACACCCCAATAGCAATGAACATACCTTGCACCCAGATATTGGTTTCCAATAGCATTCTCCCATAAAAGGAACTAGTTCTCCTTGGAGAAAAGGCTGCTTCTAGGACTAGAGCCAGAAATACACAATATGTGCCTGGAGCATCTTGAAATGCCAGAAAGTCAAAAAATGCTCAAATATAAAAACCCACAGTGATGACAATATGTTAAAGGGACACAGAAGTCAACTAAAAGAGCTCCCAGTGGCCAAAGTTGGAAAAATCTGAGCAACATAAATAAAGTAGTATTGAATTATAACCCAAAGTATAAATAAATATCCATGAGTGCATACTGACATAAATAAATGATTGAACAAATAGTCTGGGAGCAGTGGCTCACACCTGTAATCCCAGCATTTTGGGAGGCCGAGGTGGGCAGATCACTTGGGGTCAGGAGTTCGAGACCAGCCTGGCCAATATGATGAAACCCCATCTCTATTAAAAATACAAAAATTAGCTGGGCATGGTGGCGCACGCCTGTAGTTCCAGCTACTTATGAGACTGAGGCAGGAGAATCACTTGAACCCGGGAGGTGGAGGTTGCAGTGAGCCGAGGTTGTGCCACTGCACTCCAGCCTGGGTGACAGAGCAAGACTCAATCTCCAAAAAATAAAAAAATAAAATAAATGATTGAACAAATAATTAATTAGGGGAAAATAGATAAATCACATCTGCGGAAGAATTCCAAATAATTCATGTACATTTTTAGTACCTAAGGAGATACAGTAAAACTCCTTACTCCTTAAGTGCAGGTTATGTATACACACGATCTTCCAAAGGGTACAGTATGGACAGGAGCTGCGGCAGTGTGGCAAGTAACTTTACAGTGGTGAAACCAGACTAATACTGCTGCAAGCCAAGTGATCAAAGTTAACATCAACAGCAATAAGTTTTATTGATATTATGTACTCTGGATATGATATAGTGAAAATGGCACTTCATCTCCATGGTCTTCCCCCACTCATAATCCCAGCTTAATCATAAGAAAAACATTAGGCAAATTCTAATTGAGGGACATCTACAAAATGCCTGACCAGTATTCCTCAGAGCTATAAAAGTCATCAAAAACAAGAAGTGTTTGAGAAACCGTCATAATTGAGGTGTCTATGGAGACATGACTACTAAATGCAATGTATCCTGGATAGGATCCTGGAAGAGGAAAGAGGATATTAGAGAAAAATTGGGAAAATCTGAATAAAGCACGGGCGTTAGTAATGTATCAATACTGGGGCATTAATTGTGATACATGTCCCATACTAACGGAAGTTGTCTATAACAGGAGAAATTGGATTTGGTGTATGTGGAGAATCTCTACTATCCTTGCAATAATTCTGTAACTCCACAACTGTTCTAAAATGAAAAGTTTATGTCAAAATACTCCAGAGATTAGTATATATAGGTACTGAAGAAATAATATTAAGATAAAATTGCTAGATTGATTATAAAGCTGGTTAATATTCTACAAAGAAATAAAATGAATTCTAGGGTTATCTTTTTTACTAGACAGAAATCATCTGCAACATATTAATCTTCTGCATATTAACACATAGCTTCACAGAATCTGCCCTCTAATCAACAGCAAATACTAAGTCAAGCAAAAGTGCATTCCCCTAGAGCAGAGGTTGGCAAGTTTTTCTTAAGGAGCAGGACAGTAAATATCTTAGGACTGCAGGCCATTCAGTCTGTGTTGCATCTACTCAACTCTCTTGTAATAGCCCCAAAGCAGCTATAGATAATATACAAAGAAATGAATGTGGCTGTGTTCCAATAAAGCTTTACTTACAAAAACATGTGGCCAGAGTTTCCTGACCTCTGCCTTAGAGTATTAAATAAGCCTCAATGAGGCTGTTAGACAATACTCCAATATGACATTGAAAAGACTTGGAGTCGCCCGTTTGCCTTTCCTTTAGGCTTGGATCCATTTTCCTACCAGTCCCCAGTTGATGGTCTTCTGTAGCTTGCTACTGCTGAAACAACCTACTTTGCTCCAGGATGTTTTATAAACATTGGTCAGACCTTTATAAGTGATGTTTTATAAATTTAGTGAGACTCTATTTCTGGCCACTGTCATCCGTTCGAGACTATGTCTGCGGCCAATGCTGTGTGCCTTTCCTGGGCTTCAGAGAATCCGCCCCATACAGACAGTGATTGGGCTGTCCTTGCTTGGCCTCCCCTGCTTGGGCCTCCCCTTTACTGTATTGTCCTGTTACTAAGGTCAACTGGGACTTCACTTTTGTTCCCATCTGTCTTCCACCAGGGATGTATTAGAAATCTGTCAACAATGGTTCTGATTTTTCACCTTTGGGAAGAGCATACTCCTGCACACATTCTTCAGCCTGTCCTTCTGGAGGGAGAAGTGGCTGCACTAAGTCTTTAAAATTTAATAGGAGTTAGACTTTTAGTTATGTGACATTCTTTATCCCTAACCCACCCTAACCTCTCCTTCTCAAGACAGACTGTCCAAAGTTCTCAATATATGTCTTTATAAGGTTTTAAGTAGTTCTTGGTCCTAGAGGTAAAAATACAAGCATTGTTTCCCTAGTCCGTATTGGTTTTAAGAAACAGTTTTTGACTCCTGAACCCTCACTCAGCATCATTATTAGAAGACAAATCCCCCTCTTGTCTTTCAGTACCCAAGAGTTTCCTGGTCTTGGTTCCTGGCAATTCTTTGAGGTAGTTATCCTCTCTCTCCAAGACTTGAACTTTCCCCCTTTCTGTTCTCTGATCCACAGGGTGGTGCTGCATTCTAATTCTGCCCGGTCTTTGCCACCACCCCTTCTTGCTAATGTTTCTATTTGCTTATTCTGTATCGTGCTACTTTCAGAGTATAACAAAATAGCTGAACAACTTAGGTTGAGTAATGATTTGTCAAGTCTTCAAACTGATAGTCTTTAAACATTTTTCCAATATTTGAAAGAGGGACCAAGTGTTTGATGGAAGAAAGGAAAGTAGAGATGGACAGCCTGAGAGATAGACAGCACATGGTTGAGAATCTATTGTCTGGAGCAATTCATCTCTGGCCCCGAGCTTGCAAACTCCATTCAGCAAAATAAAATCTCCACAATTAGACAGAACCACCATCTTTAAAAGGCAATCAGAAACACATCCTGCCTATCCAGATCCTTTTCCCCTAAATAAGTTCTGTATATTCTTTAAGACTTGATTCAGATGTTGTATGCCCCAGCTTGGCCTGACACCTGTACACCTCTAGAACCCTGCGTATATATACCTGACTCTTAAAATGAACTATTTATGTGTCTGTTCTCCTACACCGTAAATTCCTCAAGGACTAGGCCCAGTCTTCATTATTATTGTATCTCCTGCACTTATAGTATTGTGCCTGACATGTAGTTGAAGTTCAATAAGTTTTGGTTGAACTCAGTTGAACACTCATTACATTATTGAGAACTTACACATAACATTATAGTGGATCAAAACAGTTATTTCTAACTTAATTGGTGTCTTTAAGACTCACTTATGCTATTATTAAATATGAATGATGACAGTAACTATGAATTCACATACTTTATGGACTGAATTAATCTCTAGCTGCAGTGTTTACAGCTAAACTTTTTTTTATTATACTTTAAGTTTTAGGGTACATGTGTACAACATGCAGGTTAGTTACATATGTATACATGTGCCATGTTAGTGTGCTGTACCCAGTAACTCGTCATTTATTTTATTGAGGAGCTAGCTTACTTTGGCTATGCCTTAAAAAAATGACAAAGGAAGGACATCTGTTTATAGTTTTACTGATTCTTCTAAGTTTCCATTTACTGTCCTGATGCAGAAAATTACTAAATGCTACCCTGGGATTTTGAAGGCGTAAATAGAGCTTACAAAGAGCCCTGTGAATTTCCCTGGAAGAAACTCATTGTTTTAGGAAAATGTGCTTCATTAACTTTGATAATAGGTCAAAGAGAGATGCATATGGAAGCATTTTCATAGCAAGAGCCCTGAATTTGTGCAAATGATGCATGGATTAGGTGTGGGTATAAAACTGTTGGTGGAGGGGAAAAGGCGAGATGTTGGAAAACCTGTGAGACTAAGGTAGATCTTCTCAAATAGTTTTGACTTGATCCTCAGTAAAAAAAATTTTATGTCATGATCCAGTACATACATACATGCATATGTATTATGTATAATTAAAATTTAACTTTCATTCCACAACACTTTTATTTTATGTGTTCTGTTTTAATCTATTCTATCCCATTTTTTTAAAAAAATGCCTATTTACTCCCTAAATTTATTTTACCTCCCATTAGGTTGTCAAGGTTTACAATTATTTCCCCAATATTTTATTATGAAAATATTCAAATATATAGAAAAGCTAAAAGAATTACATATTAAACACTCATATACCCACCATTTAGTTTCAACAATTCAAACTAAGTTTCAGACACTTAACTACTAAATGCTTCACATACATATTTAAACTAGAGCTCAATTTTTATGGTTCTTTTCTTTTTAGATAAAATGTGTAGGTAGTGAAATGCACAAGTTTAAGTGTGTATTATAATAATTTCCTAGGACTGCCAAAACTAATTACCACAAACTCGGTGGCTTTAAACAACAGAAATTTGGCCTGGCATGGTGGCTCACACCTGTAATACTAGCACTTTGGGAGGCTGAGGCAGGTGCATCACCTGAGGTCAGGAGTTTGAGACCAGCCTGGCCAACATGGTGAAACCCTGTCTCTACTAAAAGTACAAAAATTAGCTGGGTGTGGTGGTGTGCACCTGTAATCCCAGCTACTCGGGAGGCTGAGCCAGGAGAATTGCTTGAACCTGGGAGGTGGAGGTTGCGGTGAGCCGAGATCGCGCCATTGCACTCCAGCCTGGGTGACAAGAACGAAACTCTGTCTCAAAAAAACCAAACCAAAAACAAACAAAAAAAGAAATTTATTCTCTCCCAGTTGTGCAGGCCAGAAGTCTGAAACCAAGGTGTTGGCAAGGCTGGTTTCTCCTGGAGGCTCTGAGGGATAATCTGTTCTATGCCTGTTCTCTCTCCTGGCTTCTGGTGGTTGCCCATAATTCTCAGTGTTCCTTGGCTTGCAGCTGAATCACTCCAATATCTGTCTCTGTCATCACATGGTATTCCCATGTGTCTCTGTATCCCTGAGGCTTTACGTGGCCTCCTTGTAATGTCACCAGTCATTGGAGCTAGGGCTCACCCTAGTCCAGTATGTCCTTATCTGAATTTGATTACATCTGCAAAGACTGTATTTCTAAATAAGATCATAGTTACAGGTACCAGAAGTTAGGACTTTAAATAACTTTTGGGAGAACATAATTCAATCCACAACAAAGTGCAAAACTCATTCCACGAGATTTCACAAGTACATACACCTATGTACCTGAAGTTTTAATTAAGATATAGAATATTACCTTCATCCCAGAAAGTTCCCTAGGCTACTTTCCAGTTAATGCCCTCATTCACTCCCTCCCAGAGACAACCGCTATCTTTATTTTTTTCACCCTAGAGTGGCTTTGCCTGTTCTAGAACTCCATATAAAAAGAATCATACAATATGTATTCAGCGTTTTTATTCAGAATGTTTGTGAGTTCATCCATGTTGTTGCATGTATAGTTTATTCCTTCTTATTGGGGAGCAATGTTTCATTATACGAACATACCATAGTTTGTTTATCCATTATCCTAATAATGGGGATCTAGACTATTTCCAGGTTTGGGCTGTAAGAATAAAACTGCTAAGAGCACTTTTGAACAATTTTTTGGGAGGATGTGTGTTTCCATTTCTCTTTGGTTTTGGTTTGTTGTTTGTTTTTGTTTGGTTGGTTTTGTTTTGTTTTGAGACACGGTCTGTGTTGCCCAGGCTAGAGTGCACTGATGTGATCTAGGTACACTGCAACCTCTGCCTCCCAGCCTCAAGCTTTCCTCCTGCCTCAGCCTCCTGAATAGCTGGGACTACAGGCGTGCGCCACCATGCCTGGCTAATTTTTATATTTTTTATAGAAAGGGGGTTTTGCCATGTTGGCCAGGCTGGTCTCAAACCCGCCTGTCTCAGCCTCCCAACGTGCTGCAGTTACACGTGTGAGCTACCGTGCCAGGCCTTCTCTTTGTTACTGTGTGAGCTTAGCTTTCTATTGCTGGTGCAACAAATTACCACAAACTTGGCAGTTTAAATCATACAAACGTATTAACTTACAATTCTGCAGGTTAGAAATTCAACAGGGCTCTCACTGGGCTAAGACCAAGGTGTTGGCAGGGCTGTGCTCCTTTCTGGAGGCCCTGGGGGAGAATCCATTCCCTTGTCTTTCCCAGTTTCCAGAGGCTGCCCACATCCTTGGCTAGTGGCCCCCTTTCTCCATATTCAAAGCCAGCAACATTACATCTCTTTGATGTTTCTTCTGTAATTACATTTCCCTCATACCCTAATACTTTTGCCTCCCTCTTCCACTTTTAAGGACCTTGTGATTACACTGGGCCCACCCGGATAATCCAGGATAATCTCCCTAATTTAAGGTCAGCTGATTAGCAACCTTAACTCCCCTTTGCTGTGCAACAGAGGTCTTAGGGATTAGTACACAGACATCTTGGGATGGAGTGGGGGTGAAAGGGGCACATGATGGCATTATGCTGCCCACCACAGGTAAATAGTCAAGAGTGGAATTAATTGCTAATCATAGGGAAGATGTATGTTTAACTTTTTGAAAAATTTCCCAAACTTCCCCCAAAGTGATTGTAAACTTTTATATTCTCATCAACAATATGTGAGAGTTCTGGTTATGTTATGCCACATCCTTGTCAACATTTGCAATTGTCTGTTTTAGACATTCTACTGAATATTAGTGATGTTTTATTATGGCTTTAATCTGCATTTCCATGATGACTGGTGACTTTCGGCCCTATTGATTTGCATATTTTTCTTCTGCAATTTTTTTTTTTCAAATGTTTTGCCCATTGACAAACAACCCAGTAAAAAATTAGGGATTAGTACATAATGGCATCATGTTCCCCCTCCCCCAACCCCCCACTCCATCCCAAAATGCCTATGTACTAATCCCTAATTTTTTACTGGGTTGTCATTTTATTCCTGAATTGTATGACTTCTTTTTATATTCCGGATAATAGTCTTCTTTTTTTATATGTTTTGCTAATGTTCTCTTTCAGTCTATGATTTGTCTATTCATTTTATTAATATCTTTTGATAAGAAGCAGTTTAAACTTTTTGTTTTATGATTTTTGCTTCCTGTGTCATTTTAGAAGTTTTATAGTTTTAACTTTGATGTTTAGGGGAATGATCCACCTTGAATTATTTTTCTATGAATAGTGTGAGCTAGAAGTTGAACTTTCTTTCTTTCCATATTGCATATTCAGTTATTCAATAATCATTTGTTGAAAAGATTTTCCTTTTCCCATTGGATTGCTTTGGTGGCTTTGTTGAAAATCCAATGACTATATACGTGTGGGTTTATTTTTGAATTCTTTACTGTGTTCCATTTATCTAGTTATCTTTCCTTACGTATATGAGTAACAAACTTTTGATTACTGTGGTATATAGTAAGTCCTGAAGTCAAGTAGTGTGAGTCCTCCAACCTCATTCTTCTTATTCCATTTGGCTTTGGTCTTCTTTGCACTTCCATACAAACTTAAATACAGTTTATTCATTTCTACCTAAAATCTGGTGGAATTCTCATTCAATATGCATGAGTCCATAAATCAATTTAGGAATGATTAACATCTCAAAATATTGAGTCTTATAACCCATGAACCTGGCATTTTCCCATTTATTTAAATCTTTAACTTCTCACATCAATGGCTTGAGTTTTTAGTGTAAAGATTATGTCCATGTTTTGTTACATTTATTTCCAAATATTACATGTATGTTTCTGTATTATTGTAAATAGCATTGTTTGGAATTTTATTTTCAAATTGTTTGCCATTGTTTTGTAAAAATATGATTTATTTTTGTATATTGATTTTGTGTCCTGTGATATGGCTAAATTAACTTGTTAGTTCTATTAATGTTTCTGTAGATCCTGAGTATTTTCTACATGGCAGTCATGTTATCGGTGAATAAAGATAACTCTCTTCATTCTGTTATAATTTCTATGCCTTTTAATTCTTTTGCTTATTTTATTGCATTGCCCAGGATTGCCAGGACAGTATGGAACAGAAGTGGATGAATATACATGCTTATTCCTGATTTTAAAGGGAAAAGATACACTATCTCAACATTAGTATATTAGTCGTAGGTTTTTCTTAGATGTTCTTTATTAGATTGAAAGGTGTCTACTCCTTATTTTCTAGGTTTAAAAAAAATTATGAATGAGTGGTGAATTCTGTCAAATGTTTTCTCTGTCTATTTAGATGACAATGTTCTTCTCCTTTCTCCTGTTGATATACTGAATTTTTGATCGACTTTTGAGTGTTTAACCAAACCTGATTTCCTATAAAGCCAACTTTGTCATAATGTGTCATCCTTTTTATATATCACTAGATTCTATTTGCTACATTTTGTTAAGGATTTTTGTGCTGTGAACAAATGATTTTGGCTTGTATTTTTGTGTGTGTGTGATTTCTTTTTCAGGTGTTAATTAACATTATGCTGAACTCATAAAATCAGTTTGAAAGTGTTCTCCTTCCTGAATATCTGAGGTTCTATACAGCATGATTTTCTTTTAATCTAAAGAATATCCTGCTTAAACTACTGGGTGGGAAAACAAAGAATTTCCTTTAGAATTTTTTTGTGGTACAGGTATGCTGACAACTAATTCTCTTTGTACTCATTTATCTTTAACAATTCTACCTTCCTCATTCCTGAAGGATCCTTCCTTCCTTTCTCTCTTTCTTTGTTTCTTTTTCCTTCCTCCCTCCTTCCCTCTCTCTTTTTTCTTTCTTTCTTTTTCTTTCTTTCTTTCTTTCTTTCTTTCTTTCTTTCTTTCTTTCTTTCTTTCTTCTTTTCCTTCTTTATTTCCTTTCTCTCTTTCTTCTTTCTTTTCTTTCTCTGTCTCTTTCTCTCTTCTTTTCTTCTCCTTATTTCTTTTCTCAAGGTCTCACTCTGTCACCCAGCCTGGAATGGTATCTTGATCATGGCTCACTGCGACCTCAACCTTTCAGGCTCAAACGATTTTTCCACTTCAGCCTCCCGAATAGCTAGGGCTACAGCACTCCTGGCTAATTATTTTTTTGTAGAGACAGGGTCTTCCTATGTTGTCCAGGCCGGTCTGGAGCTCTTGGGCTCGAGCAACCCTCCCACCTTGG
The DNA here is from genome assembly GCF_009828535.3 of Hylobates moloch. Taxonomy (NCBI): domain Eukaryota; kingdom Metazoa; phylum Chordata; class Mammalia; order Primates; family Hylobatidae; genus Hylobates; species Hylobates moloch. Next base: position 81,395,656 of record NW_026652288.1, on the reverse strand, counting down.
TCTCCTAAACTGCTGGGATTACAGGTGTGAACCACCATGCCCGGTTCTATTTTTTTAAATATAAAATTCTAGGTTTATAGTTCCATTCTGTCACACTTTTAAAGACATTCTATTGTCTTCTGGCCTCCACTGTTTCCAGTGAGAAGTCAATGGTAATTCATGTCTTTGTTTCTCTGTGCATAATGAGTTGCTTTCTCTGGCTGCTTTCAAGATAATTCTCCTTACCTTCACTTTCTACATTTTGACTTTGATGCGCTTAAATGTAGTATATTTTGCAACAGTCGTGCTTGGATTCATTGAGCTTCTTAAATCTGTAAATTTATGCCTTTTGCCAAATTTAGAAAAAAAAATAGGCCATTGTTTCTACTAATACTTTTTTGTTCCTTTCTTTTGTTTTGGGATTCCACATGCACATACGTCAAATCAGTAATGTCATCAGGGACCTAGCTTCCTTACACTTTTCTGTTCTGCTGTTCTGGCATATTCTTCACACTTACTTTCTTCATGTTTCTAAGATGTCCACCATAGGACCAGACCACATGAAGATGCAACACTCCATAAAATAAGAAGGTGTATTTCTTTTTGTAAGCATGTTTTTAAGAGCTAAAAGAAAAACTTTCCCAGATGCTCTTTAGTAACATTCCACACACAAGCATCTCATTGGCCAAGGCAAGCACAACAGTAAGTTAATCAGTGACAAGGGAAATGGGACCACTCTGATTAGCTTAGTTTAATCAATATCTATCTCTGGGAGGTCATGGAACAGAATATGATTCTCCCAGTATGGGAAAAGGATATTGGGTGGGAGTTGCCAGGAGACAACGAACATTGCCACCTACACTGGAGAACTCCTCAGGTGTTTCTATTACCAAGTCCTAGAGTCATGTCTCAGGAACAGGCTGTCTGTATCTCTTCTCTTTAGTTTTGAAGCTGCCACCCTCCACTCTTCCCTGTGATATTCCTGGCTTTGGGTTTCCCAAACCCTTCAGGATGCTTGGCTTTGTATCCCTTCTGCAAATGCATGTTTGTTTCATTATAACATCCTTGTCTTTAGGAGATTGTAAGAAACAAAGGGGGTTAAAAATGAACTATGAAGAGGCTATGAAACTTTAAAAAAACATTCACAGTGTTTACTCTCATGGTCTCTGAGCCACAGTTCCCAAGTTCCTTCTGAGATAATAGCTAAATATCTGCTAGATTATTGTTTTCAGCTCTCCATCTATTCCAGAATGTCCCCTGGCTGAATCCACAGAACCTTGTTCTTTAGATTCAAAGCAATGTTAAACCCTTTATTCATGAAGGCATTATATTTGGCTAATACTTGCAGAGATCCCTCAGTTGGAAAATAGCATTGGGAAGATCCCTTGACTGATGATAGTGATATGTCCCCCGACAGAGCAGCCACTTTGGGCACCTCTGCCAGTCCATGCTGGGCTTCTCCTGATTCTCTAATGCTGTAAAGAGAAAGGCTGCTGTATTCAGACTGCCATTTAGGAATTTTCTAGAGTCTTTCTTTGCCATTGAACAGTATCTCTGAAACTTTGTGCCATTTCTTGATATTCCATCCCTAAAAAGCCTCATCTCGAAATCTTCAAAGTAGGTTCCTCAAGCTCAGATAGATATTGCATCCCAAACACACACATAACAAGGAGTACATGCTTGTAAGTGCGTGTCATTATTTCTGGGTTCTGTATTCTGTTTCATTTGTCTATGTGTTTGTTTTTGTACCAGTATCATGGTGTTTTGGTTACTGTAGCCTTGTAGTATAGTTTGAAGTTGCGTAATGTGATGCTTCCAGCTCTGTTGCTTTTATTTAGGATTGTCTTGGCTATTTGGGCTCTTTTTCGGTTCCATATGAATTTTAAAATAGTTTTTTTCTAGTTCTTTGAAGATTGTTATTAGGAATTTGATAGGAATAGCACTGAATCTGTAAATTACTTTGGAAAGTATGTCCAAAATATTCATTCTTTCTATCCATGAGCATAGAATAGTTTTCCATTTGTTTGTGTTGCCTCCGATTTCCTTGAACAGTGTTTTGTAATTCTCATTATAGTAAACTTTCACCTTCCTGGTTAGTTGTATTCCTAGGTATTTTATTCTTTTGGTGGCTATTGTAAATGGGATTGCATTCGTGATTTGGTTCTCAGCTTGGATGTTGTTGATATATAGAAATGCTACTGATTTTTATACATCGATTTTGCATCCTGAAACTTTGCTGAAGTTATTTATCAGATCAAGGAGCTTTTGGGCTGAGACTGTGGGAGTTTCTAGATATAGAATCATATTGTCTGAAAACAGGGATAGTTTGACTTCCTCTCTTCCAATTTAGATGCTTTTATTTCTTTCTCTTGCCTGATTTCTTTGTCCAGGACTTCAAATACTATGTGGAATAGGAGTGGTGAGAGAGGGCATCCTTTTCCTGTGCCAGTTTTCAATGGTGTTGCTTCCAACTTTTGCCCATTTAGTATGATGTTGGCTGTGAGTTTGTCATATGTGGGTGGCTCTTATTATTTTGAAGTATGTTCCTTCATTGCGTAGTTTGTTGAGGGTTTTTAACATAAAGGTATGCTGAATTTTATTGAAAGCCCCTATTGAGATAATCATATGGTTTTTGTCTTTAGTTCTGTTTATGTGATGAATCACATTTATTGACTTGTGTATGTTAAACCAATCTTGATCCCAAGGATAAAGCCTACTTAATCATGGAGGATTAGTTTTTTGATATCCCCCTGGATTTGGTTTGCTAGTATTTTGTTGAGGATTTTTGCATCTAAGTTCATCAAGGATATTGGCCTGAAGTTTTTTTGTGTGTGTGTCTCTGCCACATTTTGGTGTCAAGATGATGCTGGACTCATAAAATGAGTTGGGGAGGAGTCCTTCCTCCTCAATTTTTGGGAACAGTTTCAGTAAGAATAGTACCAGCATTTTTTATACATCTGGTAGAATTTGGCTGTGGGCCTGTTCGGTCCTGGGGTTTTTTAGGTTGGCAGCCTATTTATTACGAATTCAATTTTGGAACTCGTTATTGGTCTGTTCAGGACACACAACAGTGTGAACAGGCATAATGGTGGCTGTCTGGCCAATTCTTTCTCTCTACTCTAGAAATAAACAATACAGGGCAGAATAGATAAGAAAAGAATAGATGCAGAGTATGAGCACAATAATGACAAGGACTGAAGTCGTAGGAGTCAGATTCAAGAACCCATGTTATATGGTAGACAGGGGAGTGTTCAGAAATAAGGGAGTAGAAATCATGCCTGAAAATCCTGGTGGTTAAACATTTAATAGGGGTTTGACATTGAGCTGTTGAGGCAAACACTATTGAGTTGTGGTTCTTAGAAGTTAGGATGTGAGAAAGGTTTTGGGAGTTTGGAGTCCAGGCAAGGGAGTAAGAGAAGATAGCAGTAGAGTTCTAGAGATGGATAACCCAGAAAGTTAGGTGAAGAAGCCAAAAGAAGAAGTGGCCATTGGCCAGGAGTGTATCTGGCCCAAAAGTGTGTGTCTTCTGGCCTGAATTATACCTTCTAGTGGGCATGGAAGGTCTTAGGTCTGCAGGTGTGTTCAGAGAGGTATGGCATGTCACAGAAAGGATACTGGATTAGGAAGCACTAGGCATAAACTTTAATCCTAGCTCTGTCCCATGCAAGCTATATAGACTTAGGGAATTCACTTAATCTCTCTTAACCTTAGCTTCTTCATTTGAAAAACTTTGATGAAAGCATTTGTCTTCTGTGAGGATAAGACAATACATGTAAAATTACTTTGAAACTTTAAATTACTGTGCAAGTGTAAGCCATTACTATCTTATTACTGAGAGTACAGTGCCCTCTGATTAAAATAAGCAAAGAAAGGAGATAACAGAGGTATAGGGGATATTCAAGTTCCAGACATTCAATAAAGAAGCTATCCACATGAACCCAAATTATTTTTTTCTCAGCAATATGAAGTTATCTAAGACTTAGAGTAGTAAGACAATGCAAATAGCTATCATTTTGTATAGTTGTTAGGACTTTTGGCTTCAAATGACTGAAATTGGCTTCAAATGACAGAAAAAAAGAAAGTTTGTTGACGCACAGAGCAGGAGAAGGCAGAGAGGCAGCTTCATTTAAGCATGGATCAGTTCAAGGGCTTAAATGGTGTTGTAATCTGTCTCTCTCCCTTCTTAGTTGTTTACCCCTGTGTGGCCTTGTTTGCCCTCACATTGCTGACTCATCATATCATTCCAGCTTAGCAACCTTAGCAGAAGGAAAAATTGACTCTCCCACCTTCCATAGATTAATCCCCAAAAAGGACTTGGATGCCTCCTGCCCCAGCACCACCCTGTTCTCAATCTTTGGGTAACATGCTCACCTCTGTACAAATCGGAGCCTATTTACTTTTTCCAAGTATCAGATGTGTAAAATTGTAAGTAAAGGAATCTATTTTCATTAACATGTGGTCAAACCAGAAGCTCTCTTCTATCAGGAATATATTTGATAATACAATATGTACAATTATAAATGTGCCATATACTTTTTTCTTATGATAGAAATTCCATGAAATTGAATTTATTAGAATTCTTGAGTTTATAGCCTATGCTTGTGATATTTGACAGCTTTCTGAAATTTGTCACTTGTTTCAATTTTTCTTCTCTTCATTTGGCACCTACTGTGTGTCAAATGCTTCACTGGTCTCTGGGGATATGCAAGTGAACACAGCAGGCCCTTATGGCACTTGCCTAGGAAATTGTCAGATCACCACCAGTAAAATGAGAGGGGCTCCAAAGGACTTCTCTGTGAACCTTTGGTCACCCAAAAACTGTAATGCCACTTCACTATACACTTAGGTTGATTTTTAAAAATCTGTAAGTCTCCCTGTAGCCTAGCACTGGAAGATAGACAAAAACAAAAGAGAACTAGTTGACATCTATTAATAAAACAGAACAAAACAAGACAACAAAGGCAAGACTGCAATAGTGGCAGAGACCAACTTTCTGTATTTGAGGTTGGATCTTGACTTTTTTGGAATTTTATTTTAGCTATTTTTATCTTAATGAAAACTATATAATAATGATGGCGAAATGTATAAGCTGTGAAATCCTGTGTTTCTGGATGCAGTAGGGATATTCAATGGGGTGAAACAGGAAATATCATAAAACCCAGGCACTATTATGCTGGAGAGACATTTTAAAGGTGCAGATTAGCCTGGAATTTGTCTATTAGCTCAAAAGCCATAAGTTTATAAAACTCTCCCTACCACCACCGACAGCAACCCAGAACATATCAGAATTAAAAGTTCAAAAAGATAGTGCAGAGAAATGCTCTGCCATTTAAATAGAGACAACACACTTCCAAGTAGTAAGCAACTTCGGCTGGCATTTTGCAGAGTGTATTAAAAAATAAATCTTCTTAAATTGCAGCATGCAATGAAGACTTAAAGAATGAACTTTAAAAATCATTGACGCCAAGAGATTTGTGAATTCTCTAAAATGGTATTGAAATATCTGCTATAAGAAAGAAGCCATTTCAAATACAGATGGTGAAGGTGGTAAATATCTTCAGAAAGGGAAATAATCTATAAATTTACAGTAAAGGAAAAAGAGACATTCCCTTGGCATCCTTAGCTAAGGGTTTCAACAATTCCTAGTTAAGGATTGAAGGGTTGAAAGTTATTATCAGACTGTATGCTCTTTATTATTTTTTAATGTACATACACCTAATAGGTATGCATATGGGTATGGGTATGGGTGTGGATATAGACATAGATATATAGATACATGGATATAAACACACCCATTCTGGAAGGGCTATTATTGCATACTTGATCTTTTATCTTTATGCATCAAACTTCTATACACATCCACACATGGTTAAGTAATATAATAGTAAAGTATATTTAGTTTTCACTCTATTGAGTGAGTTTAGTCAATTTTACCCTCTTTGTTGTCATTACAATGTCTCTGCTTCATTACCCTCTCTGGTGAACTGAAAAGACCTTGGCATCGGATCTTGGTATAAAATTTGATTCTTCCACCTGCCAGACATGAGACCTCAATCAAATTGTGTAGTGTCCAAGTTGGTAAAATAAGAAGAATAAGACTGATGCTCAAGGCTACTTTGCCCAAGATTAAATTATGTAATATATGTAAAGTTTCTGTAACCTACCACCCTAAGGGAAACTTCCTGCCCATATTTTCTGTTCACAGGGACTAGTGTGCCACGTATAGAACAACGTAACCTCCCCTATTAGTTTTGGCCCTGGATGGTGACCCACTCTCTGGTACCAGAGAGGAAATGACCCCAGTCCCTGGGCCTGTGTCCTCTGAGCCTATGGGGGCAGGGGCTGCCCAATTAGCCCTCTGCATCCATGGAAGTTGTTCTTCCTTCGTTTCATTTCATCACTGTCCTTTTCAGTCCAGGCTGGCAGTATTTCTACTGGTATAAAATTCTCAGAAACCTTACTGGCCTTCTGTGCAACTCATGGAAATCCAAGCCATCAGACAAGAGGTCTTCCAGACTTTTAGATAACTATATCTCTATTCCTGGCTTCTGCTGAGATGGCTAATGGGATCCATGAGTTAAAAGCCTACTCTCTTTAGCAAAGGCTTCTCCAGACACACCCTTTGCCCTCTTTCCAGAGAACACTATCTGGTGAGGCTGAGACTCAGCCAAAGCATCAAGTGCTGGTTTCTTTTTACTTAGCAGTTTATTCTTCAATTTATTTCTTTCTTCTCATGTTTTGTTAAAAGCAATGAGGAGAAACCAGGTAGTACCTTCGATACTTTTGTTAGAAATTCCCTCAGCTAAATATCCAAGTTCATTGCTTACAAGTTCTACTTTCTAACACAGCACAATTCAACCAAGTTATCAGCCACTGTATAACAAGGATCACCATTCCTCCAGTTTTCAACATTTCCTCATTTCTGTCTGAGACTTCACCAAGCACCTTTAATGTTCATGTTTCCAGCAACATTCTGTTCATGTGAAAAATGTATTTTCTAAGACAATAGTAGCTTTCTCCAAAGCTCTCCTCTTTTCTTTCTGAGCCCTCACCAGAATCTCCTTTAATGTCTATATTTCTATAAAAAGTCTTTTCAAGGAAATCCATGCCTTTTCTTTCATGCACCACGAAACTCTTACAACCTCTATCCACTACCCAATTTCAAAGCCATTTCTAGCTTTTTAGATATTTATTACAGCAGCTCCCCAATTCCTGATACCAAAATCTGTATTAGTTTTCTAGGGTTTCCATAATAAAGTAATACAAACTGGGTGGCTTAGACAACGGAAATTCATTGTTTACTGTTCTGGAGGATAGAAGTCGGAAGTCAAAGCATTTACAGGGTTGCTTCCTTCTGAGGGCTGTGAGGAAAGGAGCTGTTCCAGGCCTCTCTCCTTGGCTTGTAGAGGGCTGTCCTCACTGTTTGTCTTTACATAGCTTTCTCTTTGTGTGCCTGCCAGTGTCCCGATTTCTTCTTCTTATAAGAACACCAATCATATTGGACTTGGTGCCCACACTACTCTAGTATGGGCTCATCTTAATTATTTATAACTGCAATGCCCCTATTTCCAAATAAGGCCACATTCGGTGGTACTGGGGATTAGGATTTCAATATATGATTTTTTTTGGTTGGGGGGAGGACACATTTTAACCCACAATATCTCCCTTACATGGTACCAGTTGATTAGGCCAGGGTTGGGCAGTTGATCTATATATTACTAATTTATAGTTGGCCTATGACATTATCTAGAATGAACAAGTAACTCTTGGGCATTTAACTTGAAAAGTCTAGCATCATCCAGAAAGTTTGCAGGAAGAGCTAACACTGAGAGAAACACAGAGAAGAGTCCCTGAGGTAAACGAGGGTTCCTGAGCAAGCCAGTTATGTGGGGGCAGCAGCTCTGAGTCTTGAATAAGCTGAGATATGTGATCAGGGTAAGGATATAGGGCAGGGAGAAGTAGCAAAAGGAGACTCAATAAGCTACACATGGAGAAGGGCAGACAGTGAGCAGTGGAGTTAAGTGAAGGCAGAGCATTAGAGGATAAATAGGTTCAGTATCACAGCCGAGGCCCCCGGAAATGACCAGGATATGGTTCCAGGCCCCATGAGGCCAGGTCCTGCTGTGGCCCCTGCTCCTGGAGTCATGATCTCTGTCTCCTTCCTAACTCCTTTCTTACTGTCCCCTCCCCTAAAAAACCCCCAACACCTCCTTGAGCTAAGCCAGGTACAATACCAGGAGCCCAATTAAATTAGCACCTAATTCAAGAATGGAACAAAGTTGGTCCTCAGCAGTGTTAGTTTCCATCCCTCTTCACCAGCTGTTAACTAGATCAAGATTCTGGTGAACAAAGATACCAGACTAAGCAATGGCCCTTCCATGGTGGTTGGCTCATTAACTCCTCTTACTCTTATATGGGTTTTAATGAGTTAAGGCACTGTCAGATGCAGCTTCTTTCAGGAACACATCCTTTAGACTTTACAAACCTTGGTACAAACATTAGGAATTGTTACGCTTAGAAACTCTCATTTTTATGCTTATAAACTGAGAAGAGGAGGTCATCACAGAGCAGTGGCTTTCCTTCTCTTTAGTATGCAATAGCAAAGGTGGGAGAGGAAAAAAGAGAAAACTGATGAGAGAAAAAGAGATGGCTGACTGTTGCTAAGCAACCTTTGTTGGCAAAAACTCTAAAAACAAGAATCATGAGCTTGTAATTGGGCCAATATCTTAGAGGATATTTATAATTCCTGAGAGATTTGTTTTCAGACCATTCCTTTTTGTAATTGAAGCACTTAATCACTTATTTTAGAGATGGTTGTCATAATTACATAAAATTTTATCACTTAAAGCTAATTTTGGAATGTCACTGATTGAGTTCCAAGTATTTGCAGAAGATATCTTAAGTTGTTTTTTTTAATGAAATATGCATCAGAATATATATGGTTTACACATGAGTACCATGGCTCTCCATATCTATAGGCAAGTATGCATCTCTCTGTTGCTGTTACAGCACTGGGAATGGAAGGGCAGCACCAAAGCTTACCGTTTACATAATTACACTCTTGGATAGGGAGATTAATTCATCCTGATTTGCCCAGAACTTTCCCAAGTTTAGTACTGAAAGTCATGCATCCCAGGAACCCCCTCAGTCCTGGGCATACCAGAACAGTTGCACACCTTATCTCTGATCTTATTGTTGTACCTAAGAGGGTTAGATTGGATTTGCAGTGGGCCCTGGGGCTAGAGTGTTCTTGAAAGATCTTTTCTGAACACCACTGTACTTCATATGTTCATATGAACTTTATGTCTGGGGATTCCTCTGGGCAACTAGCTAGTTTGAACTTGATGGGCTTTAATTCATTTGGTGGAGCCTCAAGAAAGAGTAGTTCAGTGGAATCCACTGGAACTCCTTGGGACTGAGAGTGAAACCAACCTGTTTCCTTAATCTGTATTCTGGGCCCATATCTTCAGCTCAAGACTTCCAACCTCTTGTCGAACCCTAGATGCTTTATATATGTAACAAATTCCTGTCTATAACATCAGTCATTATACAAAGCAATTCCAAATGGGTATGGATGTAGTGGGGGTCTGCCATGGCAGATGTGTACTAGTAAATGGATGTGCAATTTGAAAGAGAAAGCCATCCTACAGTTCTTACATGTATCCCCGCTATGGGAGCAGTCACATCCTTTCACACCAATACAAAAGCGTTCTTTCGAACCACTTTGGCAATCAGAGGTTTGGGTTAGGCACAATAAATTGACCAACTACATATCTACTTGCCTCTGAGGTTCTTGGCACATGGTACTGTTGACTATGTGATCAAGTGACCTGCATCCTGTGATCAGTTGACTATGTGATCAACTGACTTGCATCCTGTTATCTAGGGCACATAATCATAAGGTAGGCTATGCATCACAGCAAACTGAATTCAATGTGGAGGGCCCAGGAAGGAGGTATTCAAGGTGAATAAATAGTTAGAAAATAAGGTGGCTAGAACAGTGGTAATTTAACTTAGTAGAGATAAGACTGGGCATCGCGCAGTGGCTCACGCCTGTAATCCCAGCATTTTGGGAAGCCGAGGCAGGCAGATCACCTGAGGTCAGGAGTTCAAGACCAGCCTGGCCAACATGGTGAAACCCTGTCCCTACTAAAAATACAAAAATTAGCCAGGCATGGTGGCTCATGCTTGTAGTCCCAGCTACTCAGGAAGCTGAACCTGGAGAATTGCTTGAACCCGGGAGGTGGAGGTTGCAGTGAGTTGAGATCATGCCAGTGCACTCCAGACTGGGTGACAGGGCGAGACTGTCTCTTAAAAAAAAAAAAAAAGATAAGACTGAAAGGTAATAATCAATGCTCATGTAGATAAGGATTATTTCAGCTAAGGGATAGGTCTTGTACTGAAATAGAGCAAATAAGGGAAATTGTGAGCAATCCAAATATGCCAGAGTTAGGTGGAACATCCTGACATTCAACATGTAATAATTATATCTCATCTGGCAATACAGGGATGCCCTATATCCAGGGTTAACAAAGGATTTCCCAAGGCTTGACCTGATAATTCTCTGTGTTAATCAGTTTATACACTGCAGGAAAGATCCTAGATGAATGTACCACCACAGGTGTCCCTAATAATAATCCATGGTATCTCTCAATGCCTTGAATGAATACCAAAAAATTCTACAGTGATTTTTGTGTGTGTGTGAGCTGATGGCTAAGAGGCTGAGAGGTGAAATAGGACTAGGCAGTTACGTTGTAAAGATGTAGAATAAAACTCAGTTGATGCCCTTAAACTCAGCATGATGCCATTCTTTCAAATGAATAGAATTATGTTTTAGGCTGGCATTAAGGAGGGACAACGATGTTGCATATTTAACTAACAAATGCTAAGGGAGTTATAAGTGGATTTAAATGAAAAACTTTGCAGGTGAAGAAAGATAGAAAAAAGCTGAGAGTAGAAAAATAACAAAAAGCTCTCATCATACTTTATTCTGGGAAAACAAGGGTACCAGTTTCTGGGTTGACTTGCTTATGTAAACTAAAGCATTTTTAAAGTGTGCAACCCATACACTATCTTCCTTAACACTGAATGAAAGGGTGGTACTATAAGTCACAAGAAAGGTTATAGTGGGGTGAGTCAAGCGAATACTCAGAGTTCCAAAATTCTGAATTCAATTCTTTGGGCTCAAGGGATATATTCCTACTTATATATTACTGAAGTCAACAAGGAATTGGTATGGGGCTTGGTGTAAAGTAGGAGAGGGTTGTGGAGGTTCAGAGATGGCTTTTTTATTCCATCTATCTTGTTCTCAGATCCATTCACAGACACAGGAACTTAACCCTAGACTCTTAGGGGCACCCTGTGGCTAAGCCCTCAGTCAGCAGAGCTCATTTTACCTGCACTATCTTCCTTGCTCCAACCTCATTCCTCCACTACATACACACACACACACACACACACACGCACATGCACACACACATACACACAGTCCCTAAGCCCTTTTAGGTCATTTCATGACCAGCTTTCCACTTAGTATAGCACATCAGCCATCTTCTGCTCCACAAGGACTAGAAAGTGGGGACATGCTTCTTCAGATCCTGACCTAGGAGAGAATCTCTACAAACACATTTCCTACTAGAACAGCTACAAATCTTATTGTGATCAATTAATGTCATTTTCTCTCTCGACCTTAAAGCCTTCCTCCTAATTCTTATCCTCAGTAGTCACCAGAAAAGGGAAACTTGTCCTGACACAAAAGCATTTGAGGTTTATCATCTTTAATGCTCGTATCCCAGAGCAAAATGGTTGGAGAGGCTGATTCAGGAAACAAAGATTTGGACCAGGGAGAAAGGAAGGAAGAAATGGGGGAGAGAAGATGTGAAAATAAACAAGGAAAATGAAGGAAGAGAAAAGAAAGAAAAAAGGTAATACCATTTTCTAATTTGCCAGTGGAAGGAGTCTATGTCCCACAGACTGTATAATAGGATGACAGGAGTCACATTCTCTGTTCTCTTAGGACTTTCGTCCTTGCCATTCCTTATCCCCAGAATGCTCTTCCAGCAGACTCTTGCTCCCCTTTTCCTCTGCTCAAGGTCAGCTTCCCAGGGAGGCCTTTCCTGACTACCTCTGACCCCTTCTCTTTATTCTTGCCCTTTATTCTTCTTGTCTAGCTCTTATCACTGCATAATAACTAGTACTACTTATTATGTTGTTACTTGTTTATTGTCTGTTTTCCCCATGCTAAAAGGCAAACTCTGTGTGAACAGGGACTTGCAGGTCCCCAGAACAGCCATCCTCTGCAACATAGCAGAAGGTCCTTAAGTATTTATTGAATGAAAATTAGGGTAGGGCTTCCTCTAGGAGCTTTACTGATGTTTTCAGGATTCACTCTATTGGTTTCAAGCAAACAAGATGGGTGCTGGGGTATTAGGCCTATGATCAGTGTTCTTCAGCTAAAAGAATAAACATCAGAACCAACCTGGGTACTCCTTGATTTGTAGACCACCAGATGCTTCCTGGCAGACTAATTTCTTTCCTCTCGTGCTAAGTGAGGAAGAACTCTTAATACCTGGGTGTGAATGACCAAGGGCAATGGCCTTTCAGACACTGTGAGCCTTTAGAAGGGTAGGAATTCTTGAAGGATACTAGCCAGTTACATACAGGTCAAAGCATCTGGGAGCTCTATTCTATGTGCTACAACCCTCGCCACTCACTCCCAACAGGCAAGTGGATGTTTTAATTTGACTAGCTGCAACTCATTTTATCTCTGCAATAATTTGAGCAGAAAAACATCTGCTTGAAAAGAGCTTTGAGACCCTAAAATAAAAAAAACAGTGACCCAAGATTAAGCAAGGGGGAGTGTGGATGTGGGAGAGTCAATTAACTGAACACTGAAACATCCCACTTGGGCTTTGGGCTCATCTTCAAAATTCTTTTCTTGTTTCATCTATTGTAATTCCCCCAGACTGCTACAGAGAACTTGCATTTTATCCAAAGTAAATATTCCAGTAGATGAAATCTAAGCAGACCACTCTAGCACTATAAAGTGGAATTCTAATGGGTTTCTCCCACGCTGAGATTTGAGACTTTAGTGGAGGTGGGGTTGGGAGAACTATAGTTTTGAAATGAACAGTATTTTCTCTCTCTAAATCAATTTTACTTTAATGGATCTACACCTCCAGACCAATCTGTTGTAGCAGGCTGAAAAACAAAAAGTTTCTTTGGAAATATTCCCCTCTCCACCACCAGATATAGAAAATCTTACCTTATTCTAGATGTCTGCATCATTTTCTGCTTTATTTGCACATTGTGTATGCCTCTTTCACTTCTCATTAGCCTGCAGTATTTTTATGCTGTTCCTTAAACTTGATGGACGTCTGAGGATGACTTGGAAGCTCTCTCTCAGGAATGTCGTGCCTGAGACACACATGGCTTTCCCTCAAATCAAAGATGAGTTGAACAGCTGGCAAAGAAGGTCATTAGCTTTAGAATGGCTACATTTTAAAAACTATTTTTTAAAATTTACCCCTCCGATAGCATCAAGAAGAAAATGTAACATTTCTATGCAAGTCCTGAGCATCCTCTTTGTGCAAAGACAGATGATCACTGGACTGAGACGTTTCTGCCATCGTTTCTGCCTGAGGTCTGAGTCAGAACCCTTCCTCGAGCACCTGCTCTGTGTCCAGGATTCTGCTATACGCTTGGTGTAGGGGCTCACAGGAAGAAAAGATGCGGCACAATCCTTCAGCATTCCTGAATGGCCTCTGTACTGGGGGGCTGCTCATGAATGTCCTAAAATATCTGCTCCCAAGTCAATCTTGCCTCGTTCAATCCATTCTCCACACAGCAGCCTGAGTAGCCTTCCAATACCAAGCAGATGAGAGTCATTATCCCAGCTGAAACCCTTCAGTGTCTTGCTCTGAGTAACTTGGGATAAAGTCCAACTTTTTTTTCTTTTTTTGAGATGGAGTTTCACTCTGTCGCCCAGACTGGAGTGCAGTGGTATGATCTCTGCTCACTGCAACCTCCGCATCCCAGGTTCAAGCAATTCTTCTGCCTCAGCCTCTTGAGTAGCTGGGACTACAGGTGTGCCCCACCATGCCTGGCTAATTTTTTGGATTTTTAGTAGAGATGGGGTTTCGCCATGTTGCCCAGTTTGGTCTCAAACTCCTGATCTCAGGTGATTTGTCCGCCTTGGCCTCTCAAAGTGCTGGGATTACAGCATGAGGCACCACACCCAGCCAAAATCCAACATTTTAAATACGATTTATTCCTTGCCTAACCTTTCCAGCTCCATCTCTTACCTCCTGCTTAGAGCTCCGGCTGTGAGCAACATTTTACCTTCCTTAAACACACCTGTCCCCTTTCGCTGAGGCTCATCCCTGAGCATTTCCATCTGCTGCTTCCGCTGCCTCACATTCCCAACCTCCTTTTCCTGCCCTTCATCGCCTGGAAATCCCCATTCATCCCTAATGTCTCCAGACTAGGTCCTCTTCTATATGGTTCTACACAAGAGTCTTCAACTCAAATATGTTCAGGTGCAAGATTGATAAATCAGACAGGTGAAACTGACTCTATATGAGACAATTCAGAGTAGTGGAGAGTAGCAAATTGTAGAGTGCATCCTTCTCTAAATAGACAGTCATTGTCTCAGCTCCAGGCAAGTGTTGCCATTTGGGACTACAAGCCTACTTTTGCCATCTTTTCTTATTTTTAAAGAGACGTTAGAAATCTAAATGCCTTGATGTTTAACATGTTATGTGGGCCCAGATGTGGCCTGTTGACCAGCCAATGAAATATTGATTTGCTTTAGTTGTCTTCCCTGTGGAGCTATAATTGTTTCTCAAACTGTAGTGAGCACATCCTCAAAATGCAGAGATTTAGGCCTCACTTTCAGAGGGAGGCAGGTTTGGGGGAGGCAGGAAGACAGAGGTGACAGTCTGTGTTGTTCATTGTTTTACGGTACTTATAATGCCTAGCATGGGATCTAGGGCATAGCGGGTGCCCCACAAAATACTGGTTGAATAACAAATCCTAAACTGAAGTATCAAACCTGGCCTAGTTTACAAGCTGCTGCCTCTCAAATCACCAAGACTAGTTGGGAATGAGTTGAGAGGAACTGACGCCGGCTACCACAAGCCCTCCCAAATTCCCTTCTATTTTTAGTTTCTGGAATTGAGGTTTATCCAGATATGGTACTGGATTAGGTAAAACCATGAGCATTTAGGGGATTGTATCTTTTTCCCTGACCAACTTAGATTTTTCTAGAATCAGTTGCTGAGGAAAGAGATGAGTAGTTTCACAGACAGGACAGTGAAAATCAGAAGGTGGTCTGCTTCGCAGCCCAGGGAGGGAATTCTAACCTCCTCCTAAGCTTTTCTCTGATGGGTCTGGATTTCGAGGTGTCTCCATATACATGAGGGCATGTCCACCTGGGTGGTAAAAAAATGTCATCTTGCATGGACAGGCTGGAGTCCGTCTGGGAAGACTCCCTGCAGTGCACTCCTCACCAAAGGTGGGAAAACTATCTCTTGTAAACCACATTATTTAGTTGTAAGCTATTCTGTGCTTATTTACTTTTAATTTTCATTACAAGGCCTTTACCACAGTCTTGTTTAAATGTTCCAGCCTTGTCTGGAAGGGGAGACACCTCAATATAAGCAGCACCCTTTAGGTGCCACCTGGTGGCAGCAGTAGAGACGGAGCAGTATGGTCCTGGAGTGCTTGTTAGAAATGCACACGCCCAGGCCTCCCGCCCTCCCCTAGACCTGTCTCCTTCTGGGAGTGAGGGCTAAATCTCTGCATTTTGAAGACCTGCTCACTACAGTTTAAAAAGCACTGCCTGGACCAGCGCAGTGGCTCACACCTGTAATCCTAACACTTTGGGAGGCTGAGGCGGGTGGATCACTTGAGGTCAGGAGTTCGAGACAAGCCTGGCCAACATGGCAAAACCCCGTCTCTACTAAAAATACAAAAATTAGCAGGGTGTAGTGGCACATACCTGTAATCCCAGCTACTCAGGAGGCTGAGGCAGGAGAATCGCTTGAACTCGGGAGGTGGAGGTCACAGTGAGCCAAGACTGCGCCCCTGCACTCCAGCCTGGGCAACAGAGCGAGACTCCATCACAGGAAATAAGTAAATAAATAAATAGCACTGCCTAAGGAGAAGAGTAAGGGGAGGTGAATTTTTCCCTCCTTCATGTCTACCTTGTAATCTTGAGGTTTCATTTTGTCCAGGAAGACAGCAGGTATTTTTTCTGGGGCAGAGGTAATGCTTATTTCCTGAATGTGTCACGTGGCATGATCTAATAAAGGCACACTTGGCTAAATGGTCCTAATGATTTGGACCTTTGCCCAAGGCCTCCATTTCAGCTCTGTTGCTCACTTATGTTCTCACCTGAGACTTTGGTGGCTTGTCTTGTCGATAAATATGTGGACCAAGACCCTGTAAGTAGGCCATTTCACAGTCATCCTCTTGTCTGTCTTCCTAGTAGTCAACCGCAGGAACAGACTGTTCAAGTGCATAAAAAGAGACATGTAGTGACACTCAGCAGGGAAGCAGGTCTTTTCTAAATAAGCAGCTTCATTGTTTTCCTGCTCTGTGTGGTGTTTACGGCGTGGGAGGCTGACCAGCTCAGTTGACTCAGAAACAGAAAGAAAAATCAGGGAGCTGGGAGCTGGGGAGTTGGCTCAGTCCCTGACTCACTGCGTGGTCTGTGGTGAAGTCCTCCACCACCCCCCGCTCCACCCTGACACCCTGTAACGAGAAGGAAACCACACTACTGTGCTCTGTAAGCCAAGGATGATAGGATCATGCATTCTGGTTACTCAAAAGCAGTTTGCAAATTCCAGCATGAGATGAGTCTGCTATCTGGGTGTAGAGGTGAGGAAGGGGACTCTGGACTGTTGCTGAGCCACATGTGCTGTTGTTGGGAAAATGTTATTCCAGAGTCAGACCAGGTTTTAAGTCTTGGCTTTGACATTAGCCTAACTGTATGATCATGAGCAAGTCAGCTGACGTTACCAACCATAAGTAAGGAAACTTAAAGCAAAATGTGAGATGGGTTAGGTGATGTCTAAGGTCCTCTTGATGACTTAGCCCTGTCTAGTTCCTTCTGAGTTCATTCAGAAGGAAATCACTGTTTCTCGGGAGCACTATTTGTTGCTCTGACTTCCTTCAAGTCCTAGGTAGTTTGGTCTTGGAATAGGTACCAGAAAGCAGAATAGGCTCTATAATACCTCTTGTGTCCCTTCATATGTAGTTTAAAATTAAAGCAGTATGAAGCTATAAGGCAAGTGTTAGGAAGTACAATTCAATTCTCATTTTTTCCTACAATGAAATCTTTTTTGAAATGTTTTCTTGGAAATAGCAACAAAATTCTTTAAAAACAATTGTTTTGGTGCCTCTGATTTGCAGAAGACAAGAATGTGTGTTTATTCAGCCTCCTGGTTAACTCAACACTGGAAAGACCATCTTGCTGTCTCTGCAGGGATTCTGCCGGTAATTGAGCCTCCACCACAAAGAGGAGATAATTCTGCTCAGAGGAGAGGAATTGGGGTATGAGGTGTGAAGGAGAAAGGAATCCAGGAAAGTAAACACTCAGTGATAAACTGAACCCCATGGTCCCAGCTCAGGTTCAGATCTCAAGTCCTTGTTTTGATTCAGATAGCTGGGAAGGGAGTGGTGTTTGTCTCATGGGCTCCCTGATCCCTACTGTAAACCCAAGCTGGCTGTTTAAAAAGATTCTATGCATTATTAAGAGAAAATATCAGATCAGTAATATTCTTGCCCTCATCAGGAGCCCTTTGATCAGGTCCTTCAGGTTATGGGGCTGTCAGGTGGTACAAAGAAGAGAGTGAGAAGGCCCTGTTGATTCACCTGAGGCCTGCACCTCCAGCATGGGGCCTCTGAGTTCCCTTTCTTTTCCCATTGTCTTGCCTTTTTCTTTCCTTGAAAGTTATGTCACCACCTGAACACAGCTCTTCTGCCTTCTGGGCTGAGACTTATCCTTTCCTCTGAAGCAGAAAGCAAACAGGAGGTCAGCCACCTGCCAAGATCTAGCCTGTGGGACATGGCCAAGAACCTCCCTCTTCATTATATTCCTAGTTTCTGCTGTTTAGGACCCAGTGGACAGAGGGTCAGATGATCTCACCCAAGTGGCTGACTTACAAAGATATTGATCTTCTGTAAAGTTTGAGGTGGTGGGCTGGGGCCAGGGAATGTGATAGGAGCCCAGGCATGGAAGGCCTTTCTTGCCGAGGAGCTTGGCGGAGGACATACTAAATAATTTTAAACAGGAAGTGAAAGATCAGATGTGTGCCTTCGCAAATCACTCGGTGTTGAAAGTAGATTATGGCGAAGTAGTCAATGGGAGATACAATGGTGGCTAGAGTGGGGGTAGTGTGAGTGGAAATGGGGAGAAGCATATCGATTCCTGAGATTTTGGAGGGAGCACTGACTAGTCTAGGTGATTTACTGACTATAGGGGATTGGGAGTAAGGGAAAGAGAGAAATCTAGGTTTTTAGTTTGGACAAATGAGATGATACTGAGACCATTCACTAAACTTGGAAACACAGGTGGAGGAACTATAATTTTGTCTGGATGGCGAATATTGAAATGATGAGTTTGATTTGACTATATGATTCTGAGTTATTTTTGACATGTTCAAATACAGATTCTATTAGACAGTATTATACACTTGCCTGGAATTCAGGAAAGATGTCAGAGCTGGAGAAAACCACATGGATAGTTGAGGTTGTCCGGGGAGGAGCTGCAGAGTGAGCACAGCAGAAGTCCTAGACTACCGTCCAAGGAGCATTCATGATAAAGGAAAGGAAACTTGCAAGAGGGGCTGAGAAGGAGATGCCAGAGAGAGAGGAAGAGAGTCAGGAGACTTAAAGGAGGAGTGCTCAATGGTGACAAGTGTGACCAAAGCGGTAAGAAAAGGAAAAGGTGAAGTGCCCACTGAATACAGCAAAAAGGGAGTTGTTTGTGATCTTGTTAAGGTAGTTTTAGAGGTGTGGCGGGGACTGCTAACAAAATGCAGTGGTTGAAGAAAGAGGGGAGGAGAGAGTGAAGGGATGACTATTTCAAAAAGTTTGCCTATGAAGGGGAGACAGGAGTGGCTGGGCTGGAGGGAGGCTGTGTAGAACCAAAGGAAGTTTGTTTGTTGTTTTATTGTATTTTGTATTTAAGATGAGAGATTAGTATAGTGATGTAAAAGAAAAGAAAGAAAAATAGCTGTCAAATATGTCCAAAATGAATGAATCTGAAGAGTGTCATGCTAAATGAAAGAAGCCAGACTCAAAAGACATCATACTGTTTGATTCTATGTGTAAGGGATTCTAGAAAAGGCAAAACTATAGTAACGGAATGCAGATCAGTGTTTGCCAGGGCCTGAGGGTGAGGGAAGGGACTAACTGCAAATGGGCAGCAGGGAGCTATTTGGGGCATTGGAAAAGTTCAATACAGGCAGTTTTTGCTTTGCATGTTTTCTATATGCCCAAATTTCAGTTTATCATAGTTTGGTTGAAAAACACCAGTTCCCCAACAACATAGTTCCAAATTTCAGTTGCCACAGTTCTCTTAACTGTAATTGCATAAAGTACAAATTCTGCTGTTAGCTCTTCAGTCTGCAAATTGTTGTGTAAATAACAGATGTGCACATGATCAGTGACTGGCCACATCCCATCTGTGACTGACCAAAGTCTGTTGGTCACTGCACACCTGTTATCCATGTCACTTGCAGACAACAAAGCATATCTCTCTGTTGACTGCTTGTGTCCCAGTGACAAAATCCATATGACATTTTACAAAAATGAGCTAATCGAAAGAGGGAATTGGCCAACAGCGATGAAATTACAGCAAAGAAATGAAAAGTGATAATGCTGGACACAAACTTAGAATTGAATGTAAATGATGTTCTAGAAGAAATAGCTGGCTGTTTGAGAGACTCTAGATCTGCAGCCAGAGGAATTTAGAAAAGGTGAGCTTATTGACATCCATGAGGAAAGTAGTTGTGATGAAAAAGATGACGATGTCCCGGAAAAAGTGAAGCTGGTATTTGTGAAAAACAAACTTCACATAAAGGGCATTCTCAGAGAGCTATTTCATGACCTTGAAAATACAAAAGAGACAATGTTTGGAAGCAGATCCAGAGCTAGAAAGGAGTCCGGCAATTCACCAAGGCATGGGAAAGATGCTCACTTTGTATAATAGGTTACAGGACAGTCCAGGTGTGGTGGCTCATGCATGTAATCCCAGCACTTTGGAATGCCGAGGCCGATGGATCACCTGAGGTCAGGAGTTCAAGACCAGCCTGACCAACATGGCGAAACCCATGTCTACTAAAAAAATAAAATAAATTAGCTGGGCGTGGTGGCAGGTGCCTGTAATGCCAGCTACTCGGGATCGGGAGGCTGAGGCAGGAGAATTGCTTGAACCCGGGAGGCAGAGGTTGTAGTGGTCTGAGATCATGCCATTGCACGCCAGCCTGGGTGACAGAGTGAGACTCTGTCTCAAAAAAAAAAAAAAAAAATAGGTTACAGGACAAGAAGGAGGCAAGCACTGCTCTTGCTGCTCTTGAAAAGCTTTTCACAAATAAATAAAATTCTTTCTCAGTGTTTCTAATGTTTTAAATTACAGTGTACTAAATAAACATTTGCTTTACTACTTTTCATTTCTCAATTCACTGACATAAGAGTGTTTTGAATATTCTGACAAAAATGTTTGTAAGTCACAGACCAGTTGAAATTTTCCTCATTATGTATTAACTTGGCTTTGCATGGTCTCAGATTGCATGGTCACTTTTACTATCCCGTGCTACCGTGCCAAGCAAGGACTGCCTATATCTCATTTGAGGGGTAATTATAAGACTATGCTTGTCAAAACTCATCAAATTGTATATTTAAAACAGGTGACTTTTTGTATGAAAACTGCATCTCAATAAAACTTTTAAAGTAGCAATTATATATTGAAACTGCTATTTGACTGACATTTTATTTTTATTTTTTTGTTTTGTTTTGTTTTGTTTTTGAGACGGAGTCTTGCTGTGTTGCCCAGGCTGGAGTGCAGTGGCGCGATCTCTGCTCACCGCAAATTCCGCCTCCCGGGTTCACGCCAGTCTCCTACCTCAGCCTCCCGAGTAGCTGGGACTACAGGCGCCCACCACCACGCCCGGCTTATTTTTTGTATTTTTAGTAGAGACGGGGTTTCATAATCTTAGCCAGGATGGTCTTGATCTCCTGACCTCGTGATCCGCCCACCTCCGCCTCCCAAAGTGCTGGGATTACAGGCGTGAGCCACCGCGCCCGGCTTGACTGACATTTTAAAACACGTATTATCTCTAATCTTGCAGCAGTGCCGCAGGGTGGTTATGACATCAATTTATAGATAAAAGAACAAAGGCTCAGAGAGGTGCTATGACTTTCCAAGGCCACACAGCTAACAAACACCAGAGTTATGCTCTGTGCCCTCCCTACATCAGAGGTCTCAAACTGGGCTGCTTATTATTAGCATCATTAGAGGAGAGAGATTTTAAAGTCCCAGTGTCTAGGCTGCATCCCTAACCAGGTTGGATCACCAGGGCCTACACCTGCTGTCTTTCATCTGGCCAGCATGAGATCACATGGGTGACATCCCACGTGAAAATCATTTTAAAATCTGGGTGGGGGAATGGAGTGTCTAATTTCTGTAAATAGGAACCAGTGAAGGTTCATTACAATTATTTTCTATACAGAGGCCCAAACTCCAAAGCAAACTTTACTTTTACAATTTATCATCTTGTCTAGACAAAAAAAAAGAAAAAAACAGGTAGAATTGAGATTTCCTTTACAATCCTTTATAATCCTTTACAATGTATGAGATTTGGGTTCTGAAAGACTTTTTAATCTCAGTTTTAACTCTGACTCTTCAATCCTTAATTTTCAAGAGTTATTGAGTAACTACTATGGCCCAGGCACTTGCTGAGGGCTTTCATACACTATGTCATTAAGTCCTTACCCACGACAACTCCATTATCCTCATTTTTCAGATGAGATTCAGATTATTTAAAGTCTAGATTTAAACCCACATCTGACTCTGAAGCCTGTACTTCTACGTGCATTATGTCATTATAATTACTAATAAATTGTTACTAAATGTTATTGCCTAAACAAAATGTCTAGTAAGGTTCCTGGTGTATGGACAACACTTAGCAAATGTGTGTTCCCTTTTCTAAGGCTCTTGTCATCAGGGTTGGAAGGGACTTCCCAAGGCCCATCAGTGGCAATGAAAAAGCAGAGGAAACCTCTGAGGAGCTTTGCAGCTCCAAGTGGGACTCCGGGCAGGAGGGGAATAAAGCAGGTGGGGTCTGGGCCTTTGATGACTAAGGGGCAAGGGCTGTGCTGGTGGGAAATTATCAAATGATGTGACTCTACATGGTGGGCTTGTGCCGGGCTTCAGGAGGCTGACACCTTGGGAAGGATACAGCAGGATGCCTGCTGAATTGTTGGAATACAAAGGACATCCGCTTGAGTCAGGTTCATTTGCCTTTGGGAAGACCTGTGTGAAGCAAGTTAATGTTATGTTTGCTACTCATGAGACAAGATATTACCAGCCACAAAACACAGGTGTTAAAAGCCTGGTGGTTAAGGGCATGGGCTTTGGAGTCAGGCATACCTGAGGTTAGATCCTGGCCTGACCACTTATTAACTGTGTAACTTTGAGCAAGTGGTTTAGCCTGATTATCTTATTCATAAAAAGGAAATAAAACTGCTTACCATCTAAGTCTATCGTAATTCATAAGTAAGTTAATATATGTAAGGCAGCTGGCACAATGCATAGCATATAATAAGTTCTTAATAAATAGTAGCTATTGTTATTACTGCTGAAACACAAAAGCAATTGAGAGGAGAATACTATCTTATTTCCTGTTTCATTAGAGTACAATGACATGAGAGCTAAATTTTACAATAAATCCAAAGATATAGGATTCTTACCTTTTTCCACATCTTCCTTAAAGCACAACTCATGTGTGAACCTGTCTTTGATGCAATTCTTTCTTCTGTTATGTTCCCTTAGCCTGCTTTTTAATTTTTATTTTACCAGTATTATGATACTTCAGAGGCTGACTGTGTTGTGTAAATGTATTAATCTTGAGATCTGTTTATGCATCAAGGGGCATGTTGAGTGTCCTTTGGAGAAAGTACTGAGTTCTAGTATCTTTTTTTAAAAACCAATAATTTAAATAACTGAATGGAAAGTTTATGTCCTGAGTGTGTCAATGCCAGTATGAATCAACCAGATACCTCACAATTTGGAAGGGGTGACCATAAAACAATTACAAAAAAAGATTGATTGAAACTGGAGTAAATGCCTGGTATTAGATCTAAGACAGCCCTCCAAGACACAATCTATGAAGTAAGAGGATAATAGAAAACAGTTGTGATTTGAACAGGGGTCAACAATGTAAAGCTGTTTTTGAAATTTGCAGGATACAGGGTCGGGCCCAAAATGAATAAAGTCGTAAATATTCTGATCCTTTGGGATATGTGTACATAGGGAAATACCAAAATATTAAGGGTGATTATTCTAAACATTGACAAATATAAAGATGTTAAATGTAGTCAAGAAAAGTAGAAAATGAAAAAGAAAACATGAAAAACAGGAGAAAGGAAAAGGAGAATGAAACAAGGTCAGAAGAGTGAGTTAGCATTTTAGAAGCTATGTAAACAAGAATTTCTCAATTTAAAAGTTACTGAAAGTTTAATAAATGTTATTAAAAGTTTCTCAGTTAAAAGTTTGTGAAATGAATGAAACTATCTCCTCGGTTACCTTGAAAGCCACATTCAAATTTAAGGATGAACACAAAGGACTTCTTTGAGTCCTAGGAGTCCATGACGCTTGGCTTTCTGGCTTGTGCCTCTGGACGCACTATGTGTTTCTAAAAATCAAAATCTTAAACCATAAAGCTTGAGTGGCTAGTGCACTTTTCTGAGGATTCAAATCAGATATTTGGATTTCTCATTCAGTGATCATCATTCAATTACATTTGCCAAACAGCCCACCAGACCCCTTTCAGACTGGAAACAAATGGGCCAAGTGAAATAGCAACAAGGGCCCATCCTACCAATACTACCATGTTTTTTCCCCAGTATGGACTTTATATCAGGTTTCAGAGTCCCCAGAGTACAATCTGTATGCCACTGGAAAAATGTCATTCCTGTTATTCTGTTGTTCCTTCATAGAAGTCCAAGGATGTACGTTTACCTGAAAGTTTTGTAATGCACTGTCTTTCATTCTGTGTCCAGTGAGTAGCCTGGCATGGACACTGTGGCAGCCTCAGTTCCCTGGGGCAGAGCATGAGAACTGGGCAATTAACCATGTGTAAAGAATGGGACCTGATTCAGTTCTGACACATTAAAGGGTCAATATTTCTTGTTAGTAATCGTTCCTGCAGGATACCTTAGAAGGAAGTCTTATAGAAAGGAAGTTATAGGATTGAATTCCAAACCTACTGCTTGCCGAGTTAGGATGGATAGAACCATAATGCGTGCCCAGGTATATGCAGTGCCAATGACCTCATGAAGAAATCTAACTTGTTATTTTCAACAACACTCCTTAGAGTGCAGTAAAACCACCAGAGGGTCTGTGATTCTGAAAGAATGTCTTTCCAGCTGTGGTTGTTGCCACATGAAACCCTACCTGATACTAACTGAATAATACTCTGCAATCCTGTTTCATAAAGTTGTATTTTTAAAAAATTTCTTCTGTTCCTAAGAGCCTTCTGTTCTCCTGCTACCAGTCTCAGGAGTCATCCCTCCCTCTTTGTTCTCTTCATCTGTTCCTCTTGCCCCCCACCACATAGCTCTACAAATATAATTTTCCTTTACCAACAGCTCCATGCTTTCACTGTGCCCCAGTTAATGGTTCTAATTTCATTTGGTGGTCTCACTACCTCCCAAATTAACCTCCTCATTGCAGCAATATTCCAGCTTAAAATAATTTGGAAATTAAGCCTGTTTTTCCACGAGGGCAAGATGCCTGTTGAAGTAACAGTGTGAGGTTGAATCTCTTTGATGAATGCCTTTTATTAACTGATTAGACTGGATTTTACTTCCTGCCTAAAGTCAGAGTCAAAGAATCTCTGAGTGTGTCTAACCACCTCTGCTCTTCTACCTGATCTGAAAATAATGGCCTAACCCTAAAGTGTTTCCCTGTCTCCCTGCTACCTGTCTTGCTTCCCAGCTCCCTGGTAACTGGTTCAGCTTTGTGTGGTGGTGGTGAAAGTTACATTTCTATGGAGAAATGCAGCAGCACATAGCAGAGTGGCAGAGAAGCTCTATTTAGACTTTGTTTATTGACCACATCACTTGATTTTTAGGGAGATCCTATGATTGGTATTCTCAGCATTTTCTGAGTTGCCTCATTGTTGGGTCAATGGCTTTATCTACTAAAAGAAACAGAAAGGGAAATTGGTTCTGTCTCACTGAGCTTACCAGAGTGGAATCTGGCCAAACTGCTAAACACCACTGAGCTTCATTCCTCACCTGTAAAATAGAGATAAATAATAAAACTTACACTGTGTGAAGATGAAATAAAACAATGTATGTAAAGTAAATAGCATGGTGACTGAGAGGTCAGCATAGTGCCGTGAATAAGAGCTGAACTGGAGCAAGACTGTCTTCTCCAACTTCTCCCTCAGTCGTTTGCTGTCTATGTAGTTTAGGGGCAAGCCAAACCACTTGTGCCTCCTCTGCCAATCTGTAGAAAGGGCGATAATAAAATTTACCTTGTAGGGTTGTTGAGAAGATGAAATGAATTAGTGAAAACTGCTGAGAACCATGCCTGGCACACAACCACAACAAACACTAAAAGTGCTTGCCAGAAACAGTGTTTGCCATTATTATCAGAAAATACTGGTATTATTACAGCTATTAAAATAAGCCGTGGCCTTGAAAAGATTGTCCTGAAACCTGATACAATCAAAATGAAGCAATAAAGGTTTAACCTTTGGTCATGCATAGACTAAGATGTTTTACTTACTTTTTCTTTTATTTGCCAAAAGGAAATAGAAAATTCAGAGGCGATGTTGACTTGGGGAGACATTCTGAGGAAGGAAGAAATCCCAGGTGACCTGGTCCTCTTCACATTCCTCAGGAAGCCCGCTGGTTTCTGGAAGACCTGCACAAAGGGGAAACCTGACCTCATAATTGAACAAAGCTGATTTTTAAACATGGGAAGACAGGGCTAATGGGGTGGTTATGAGAAGTATTAGTCCCCTTTAGGGAGAGAATTTAATATAACTGAGGTCACAGGAGACAATCTCCAATATACCCATTAGCAAATTAGTATTTTGTTTATCTTTTAAAAAGGGTGAGCCGGGCGCTGTGGTTCACACCTGTAATCCCAGCACTTTGGGAGGCCGAGGGGGGCGGATCACGAGGTCAAGAGATTGAGACTATTCTGGCCAACATGGTGATACCCTGTCTCTACTAAAAATAAAAAAATTAGCCGGGCGTGGTGGCACACATCTTTAGTCCCAGCTACTCAGGAGGCTGAGGCAGGAGAATCGCTTGAACCCAGGAGGCGGAGCTTGCGGTGAGCTGAGATCGCGCCGCTGCACTCCAGCATGGCGACAGAGCGAGACTCCATCTCAAAAAAAAAAAAAAGGTGGGGGTGGAGTCAGTTCAAAAGCATGGTGGGGAATTCTATGTTGAGGCAGTGCAGTATTTGGAGAAACTGCTGAGAAGATGTGAAATACCACACATAATTATTTTATGCCCCTGTAAGATCCTTGCCAGGCCTTGATGGTGCCCATTAGTTCATTATTCCTTATGTTTTAAACTTTTGGTAGAACCTATAAGTATTATTATGTACAAGATGTATCAACTATGTTATAAACATGAACAGTGAAAAGCTATTTTTTAAACCTATATGAATCTTGTGTAGCTTTTAAGAACATATGTCCAAAAAATAAAGAATAAAAATAAAAATGTGTCCAAAAGAACCACCATATAGAGTGGTCTGGTATAGACAGTGAATTAAAAGTCATCTGGGTTAAGTGCCTTTGGGAAAATCACTTCCCTGAATTTTAGTTTCTACTTCCCCTGCTTATTCCAGAGGGTTATTGTGGACACCAAATCAGGTGATGAATGTGAGAAAACACTTTTTAAATGCAAAACTCATGTTAGGAAAACATGTTGTAAATTTATAAAGGTGAGATTGGGAGAAGCAGGATAAAGAGAGGGAGAAAATCAGAAAGACTTCAGTGAGCAGAAAAGGAGGAGGAAACGTGAGGGAAAAAAATCAATTTTCAAGATATTCAGGCATAAAAGAAGGCAGTTTGGAAGTGAAAAGATACGTGGTAAATGAACAACAATAGAAAGAAGCTAAAAATGTCATATCTGTAAGATGGAATATTATGTGGGTATGAAAATTTATGCTTATGAAGTATTTGAATGGCATCGAAAACACTCATCATATTAACTAAAAACAGATACAATATCATATGTGTGAAGAAAATGCAGCCAATTGTATAAGAAAAGTATTAAAAGAGATTGGAAGGAAATATGGTAAAACTGGTTGCCTCTGAGTAGTAAGCAATTAAAGGAGGTTGTTTCTATTCTTTCTGAAAAATTACCATTTTCTTTAGTGAACATGAATCACTTTTCTATTTAAAAACTAAGCTGAACTAAATTAACAGTAAAAGATAGGAGAAAAGCTAGATTAAGGAGATATATGAACTAGAGTATCAGGAAACATTCTGAAGCTTCTTTAGGCCTAAATGTGGGATTTGTACCTGAAAGATCAAATATAAGTGCTTTGTTACCCCCACTTACGAGCGGTTCGTTGTATACACATTGTATACACATGTACATTGCATACGCAGTTCAATTATACACTGCTCATGTAGTACAAGGAACTGTTTATTTTGTTTTATTACTTTTCACACATTTTATTTTTTTCATGTATTTTTTAAAATTTTAATTTATTTCGATCGTTTTTGGGGAACAGGTGGTTTTTGGTTACATGGATAAGTTCTCTAGTGGTGATTTCTGTCTGAGATTTTGGTGCACTTGTCCCCGAGCAGTGTGCACTGTACCCAATGTGTAGTCTTTTGTCCGTCACCCCCTCCCATCCTTCCACTTGAGTCCCCAAAGTCCGTTCTTAATGCATCATTCTTATGCCTTTGCATCCTCATAGCTTAGCTCCCATTTATAAGTGAGAACAGACGATATTTGCTTGTCCATTCCTGAGTTACTACACTTAGAATAATGGACTCCAACTCCATCCAGGTTGCTGCGAATGCCATTATTTCATCCAGGAACTATTTAAGTGGTTTATATTGTTAAATAAAATATATGGGAGGCTATTGTTTTGGACTAAGCTCCTGTACTAAGTGCCACCAGACCAATACAGAATGGAGTCATTCCTGCTAGATAATCAAACTATACTTAGAGATGGGCCAAATTTCCAAAAGAAAAAAAAAACAGGAGATTTGCAGCAATCGATCCAAACGGCCCCAGTCAACCTGAAGTATCATGAAAGAAGTCCCCTCTACTTTAACTCTATAAGGAAAGTAACCTTTTTTTTTTTTGAGACGAGGTTTCGTTCTTGCTCAGGCTGGGGTGCAGTAGTGCGACTTTGGCTCACTGCAACCTCCACCTTCTGGGTTCAAGCAGTTCTCCCGCTTCAGCCTCCTGAGTAGCTGGGATTACCGGTGCCCGCCACCACTGCTAATTTTTGTATTTTTAGTAGAGACAAGGTTTCACCAGGCTGACCAGGCTTGACTCGAACTCCTGACCTCAGGTGATCTGCCCATCCCGGCCTCCCAAAGTGCTGAGATTACAGGTGTGAGCCACCATGCCTGGCCAGGAAAGTAACTTTGAAATGACCAATCTACTGTTGGTTCCTGATTTTTGTTTTCTTCAATCTTTTCTTCCTGGAAACTCTACCCCGCTGCTCTGATCGTCAGAGAGCCTTTCTATTTTGAAGATGGTATACTACTCGACTTATACAAGTCAATTAGATCTTTAAATTCAATTTGTTGAGGCCAGGTGCCGTGGCTTATGCCTGTAATCCCAGCACTTTGGGAGGCCAAGGGAGGGAGATCACTTGAGGTCAGGAGTTCAAGACTAGCCTGGCCAACATGGTGAAACCTCGTCTCTACTAAAAACTCCATCTCTACTAAAAATACGAAAATCAGCCAGGCATGGTGGCACATGCTTTGCCACTTATTAGCCCTCGGATCTTGGAAAGTTACTTCTCTGGATCTCACTTTCTACCTCTGTAAAATAAGGTGAGGGGATAGAATTTCTTTAAGAGTGTTATGAGTGATCCATTTATTATTTATTTATTTATTTATTTTTGAGACAGAGTCTTGCTCTGTTGCCTAGGCTGGAGTGCAGTGGTACGATATCAGCTCATTGCACGTCTCCTGGGTTCAAGCAATTCTCATGCCTCACCCTCCCAAGTAGCCATTAACCATCCAATAACCAATGTGATTATTACACATTAGATGCCTGTATCAAAATACCTCACATACCCTATAACTACATAAACCTACTATGTCCCCATAAAAATTTTAATTTCAAAAAATAAACTACCTTCTCAACTATTAATAGATAAGGTTGGATTCAATAAGCAAGTTTTGCCCCAGAAGTCTACCTATATGTGTTTCATTTTCACTCCAAGATACTTCTTACTAGACTAGTTTCATGTACTCTGTACAGGGCTAGGGTACAAAGCATATGGGGTTAGAGCTTCTGAAGCTTCAGCAAGTTGAGCCACTGGTAAACGAACGGAAGTTTCACAGGTATGCGATCCCACATCAAGGGCCCGGCATTGCAGCACAGCCAGTGGTGGTGATTTTGAGGCTTTCTCACATTTTCTGCATTTTATAATTATTCACCTGGAACTGCAGTTTGGCCGGAAGATCAGATGGGCCCTACCATTTGGCATCCTGGGCTTGCTACCTCCCTAGGAAAGATCACTGCCCCTGAACTCACACAGACCCTCCTCCAGCAAGTTGAGAAGCTGCTTACTGAGGGCTCTGTATGGTGAAGAAGGGAAAACCATCTACACTGGACAGGGCAGGGTCCCCAGCACCATGGCATCCTGTTGATCCCTCAGGCCCTGGGGCCACATCTGGGCACATGCCCATGGGCCCAAAAGAAAGACCAGAGCTCTGTGTCATGAGAATTTGCACAACCATCCCCGTGGACGTGTCTCACGCTGACTTCAGGGCATCTCTCAGTCCCTAGCAAGTCACCATTCACTATTTGATTGCTTGAATTACAAGTTTTCAATGGAATCTTAGAGTTTTAGGGCTGGGAGACGCCTCTGAGATCATCCAATCTCCAAGAAACAGTACAGGGTAGTGTGTGGCAAAATCAAGGCCAGAGGCCATGTCTCCTGATACCCCATCCAACAGGAAACCGGTGACGGAAAGATGGCTACTCTTGAAGGCTCCTCAGATGGTTTGTTCTATTTGTATGAAAACAAATTTCCCCATTGCACATTTCAGTGTCTTTCTTTTGCTTTCTCTACTTGCTTCCTCATCTGTAAAATGAGACCCTAAAGCCCATAAGTTAATATGTGTAAAGCACTTGGAATTGTTATTAACACATAGAAAACAATAAATGAGATGCTGTTGCTATTATTCATATTACTATTATAATCATTGTTAATTTCCAAGGGCTGCCATAACAAAGTAACGCAAACTAGGTGGCTTAAAACAACAGAGCTTTTTTGTCTCACAGTTCTGGAGGCAGGAATTCTGAAATCAAGCTGATAGAAGAGCTATGTCCCCTTCGAAGCTCTACAGGCAATTCTCCCTTGCCCTTGTCCAGCTTCTGGTAGCCCCAAG
Source organism: Hylobates moloch (assembly GCF_009828535.3). Classification (NCBI taxonomy): domain Eukaryota; kingdom Metazoa; phylum Chordata; class Mammalia; order Primates; family Hylobatidae; genus Hylobates; species Hylobates moloch. Next base: position 81,364,829 of record NW_026652288.1, on the reverse strand, counting down.
AGTTCCTTGGCTTGTGGCAGCATAATTTCAATCTCTGCCTCCATCCTCACATGGTCGTCTTCCCTCTGTGTCTGTGTCTCTTCTCTTCTTACAAAGACATCAGTTTTATTTAATTAAAGATCCACCCTACTCCAGTATGTTAACTAATTATATCTGCATCCACCCTATTTCCAAATACAATCACATTTATAGGAACCAGGGGTTAGGACTTTAACATATCTTTTGGGATAATCCAATTCAACCCATAGTAATCATGACCATTGTCAAATTAGCACTTGTTGGAATGGACATTTCCATGTAGGGTAAAATGTGTTCACTTCCTTCTTGTCATAGCCCTGGATAGAGCTGCCTCAGAGCTTGCCTGTGTTCATTTCAATCAAAAACTGATTTAGATGCCGGGCTTACAGAAGTTTCAGATATGCTGGATAGAAAAAAAAAGGGATTTTAATTTGCGAAGAAACTGCAAAGGCAATACATTAATGCTGCTCTGTTGTTTTTATTAAGGAAGCCATAAAGAAAGTTAAAGTTCAACAGTAGGGAAGTTTCATTAGAGCCATTTTTTTCTGACTAGCAATTTCTCAGTATTCTGTGTTTACACATCTAATTCCTCCAGAAGTTTCCCAGGAGGAGAAAAGACAACAAAACTTGAATAAAATTATGACTGTTGCACTTCATGAATACATTATTCTAGTACTGGGACTCTCCAGGACAATTTTTCCTCACAGTGTATTCAGAAGAGGGTAGGATAAGAAAATGCACACATATGTGTATATGTATATAAATGTTATGTATACATGTATCTATATATAAATAAATACATATACACATAGAAATGCAAAGGATGAGTCCTTATCATAGCTCCCCAGAACTAAATGTATCATTTGTCATTGATAATACAAGCATAGGTAGAAAATGCTTCCAGCAAATTCCAAGGGAAATGAGTAATTAAGAGAAATACTTTGATGGTGATTTGAAATCCCCATTTTTAAATGTATTTCAAGCTCTTGCCAATTGATTCAAGTATAGGTCATTTCCCCCATTTGCTCTCCATGTCACAAACATCTTTAAATATTGATTATTTCTTTGGCTACTACTAAAATCATGTCATACTACCATATTGAAAAAATTATGGAGATTTTTTTTATTACCCTAATTGGTGAGCTTTGGGCTGTTTATAATTTTTCTATGAGTCATTCTGAAATCCAGGATGCTGCTCAGGAACTCAAATAACAGTGATTTTGTATGCTATTATTCAGCTCCTTCCATACAGAGAACAGACCCTAATGTGCATCTAATGGAGTTAATATAATAAGTGCACTTTTCATGTGAGCAATTCCCCAGTGGGTTGCTGCTTTCTCTTTGAACATGAATCACAGATTACAAAATCTATAAATAACAAAGCAAAATTTCTTATGCATCTAAAGGAGGAAAGATACCTTGTCACATCTTATTTTATATTCAAAATGCCTTTTCAGTGAAGGTAAGATATTTGTTTCCTAAATTTTTGACTAGTAGAAGGTGCCTCGGTACTTTCTTGGGGTCAAAAATAAGATAAGTGAACTAAAATGGATGACAAAGTGTCCCAAACTGGTAATGATAATGTGAACCAATTTTGAGTTATCATCCAAACGATGTTTTCAAAAGAACACAGAGGAGTTCTCGTCAGAGTATTTCATGTTGATTTTTTTTTTTCTTTTGCATTAATGGTTTGCTCATCCCTGAATCTCACTTGTTTAAATTGAACAAGCCACAGTGACAGGCAAGAATGACTCTATTCTCTCTGTCTTCTAAAAATGGCCTCAGGCAAAATATCATTTTTTCCTCCTGTTTTCCTGATGAAATCAGATAGTCGGATGGCATCTGTTCAGGAAAGAGGGCAGCAGCATGAGGTCTCTGGTGGAACCTAGCCACTCTGATTTGAATCTACATTCACCAGGTATCTTGCAGGGCTCCAGGCAAATGCTACCAGGCTTTGCCCCACTCTCCTACTCATCACTTGACCACCATGCCACTTTCGCCAAGTTTGAAGTCCCTGGAACACCATTTGTTGATTCATTAACCAACATTTATTACACAACTGCTATGAGTCAGACACTGCTCTAGGTGATGGGGGCCCAAACATATTGTCCCTATCCTCAAGGACAATACTGATTATCTCTTAATCCCCGGGAGCCCCTAGAACACTCAGGCATTAGGCCCCTAACATCCCAGCAAGCCCATTCTGGATCCCATAGAATTAAAGAATCTGAAGATAATGCATATTTACTCAGATTCCTATCTCCCGATTTGGATTTGTGGGTTCAAGGGAAAGATTCCAAAGAGGGGTGGGAGTGGAAACTGACATTCCTCTGTACTTCCTGTACATAGTCTGCAGTTGGCCCTATCTGTGGGTACTATAACTTCTAGGGATGGCTGGTGCCATTTTGAGCCTGAGTTGTTTATTTTGCTCTATAAACTTAAATCTCAGCTGTGTCATCAACAACTAGAGAGAGGAGTAGGGACTCTGACTTCTATTTCTTTAGAATCTGCATATTGTATTATACACCAGTAGGTTCTATAAACATGCTCTTGAGAGGCATATGAATGCATGCTACTGATTTGTCATCAAACTTGTCCTCAGTGTGAATGCACAGATTGGTGTTAGCAGCAACAACTCAGAAGGGAGCTCTCTCTTTTCTTCCTAAATGGCTCTAATAAACACCATCCTATCAAACCCCAGACTTCTCTTTCACACACTCAGCATATCCTGCTCATGTGTGTGGGAGCTGTAATCACTTCTGGGGTAATTCAAAAATCCTGAATCAACCAAACACTAAACACAGTGATAGGTGCACAGTGCAAACTTAAAAGATATTTGGAGTTGAAATCAAATGTTCTGTGAGAAATCTCAGGGGGTCCTTCTGAAATTCAGTCCCTGTGAGCATGACTTGCATGAGGCCCCCTCTAAAACACGTTCCATCTCTGCTTTCCTTCCTCTTCCTCCCCACATTGCCCTGGAGGGTACAGGCATGCTTGGGTTGGTGCCCAATCCTGAATGACTCGGGGAGTTTACTTTCCTGGTAACATTCCCCACCTGCCATTTAGAAATAAAAGAAAACAAATACATGGGGCCAGGAGGCCAGGAGCCAGCCAAGAGGCAGTCCTGCATATTGGTTACAGGCTCAGACTCTAGGGTCAGGTAAATCTGGATTCAGATTCAGGCTCTCTCACTTGCCAGTTTTGCACTTGATGGAAATTATGGAATTTCCTTAATGCTCATTTCCTGATCCATGACTAATGATAGTGCCTCTCTTGTGGTTTACTGTGAGGATTAAATAATGGCATTAATGGGAAGTCTTTAGCAGATAGCCTAAGAGAGAGCGCAAGCTCAAAATAAATGTTGCCCAAAAGCAATTTTCTGAGATGCTCTTTTCATATGCTTCCTGGGATATATCCTGGTCTTTATGCCTCTTTGTGGCTGCTAGAATCCCACTTCTTGAGGATTTCCTCTGCTTGGCTGCCTCTGCCACTTCTCTTTCTCACCTATTGCATCACATCAAAGATGCAGACTCTGATATATACCCTAGCCTAAAGCTCTACCTCCCAGGAGTGGGGGCTCCCAACCACTAGTCTCCCTGACCCCAGATCACTCTCCATCAAGTTCCTCCTAGCTTGTTCAAGGCATCTTGTAGCCTGAAACAGTTAACACAATAAAGAATAATTTTGCTTGGTTACAATTTATAAGTGTGTCTTGATTTTACAGGTATCACATGCTATAACCATAAGCTTTATGTTTGTTCTTATTTGAATAATAGCATGATAAAAATAACTCAAGTGAATGCTGCAATAGTTTCTTTTAAAGGTTCTGTGTGTTTTGTAAGTTGAAAAAGACGGGTTTAAAGGATTAAAGTTATAGCATTTCAAACCTTTTTTATGAAATGTATAACATGCTAATGTTTACTGTGTAGTATATATGTAAATCCCTTACTTGATTGTACATGTTTTGAGCGGAAATTGAATTGTATTTATATATTTCTATAGTGCCTACCACGGAGTTTTCCTGTCACATGTTCTCAGTATATATCCTAATCATGCAACAAATGGTTACTGAGTATCTGCCATGTGGGAAGCAATCTACAAGGCTTTGTAAGGAACACAAAGATGAGAATGACACAGGTCTGTCCTGGAAGGACAAGTGAACAAGTGATAGGTAACCAGCCAGCTACCATAAGGGGAGGGTGATTGGTATGGTCAGAGATAAAAATTAAGTGCTGGAGGTTCAGAAAGGGAGTATGTGCTTCTGGTTAAAAGACCTCCCTTAAACCTCATGGAAGAGGAGGCATTTGAGCTGAGATTTGAAGGAGATGTAAGATCTGGACATGCCAAGATGGAGCAGGAAGGTTTTGTAGACAGATGTGACAACTTGATCAAAGACCAGAATGCACAGAATACAAATAGAATATGGGTAGGAATCTGATTGGTGGTAGGTATGCTAAGTAGGAGAACAAGCCAAGAAAGCAGATTGGACCAAATCCTAAGGAGCTTGGCTGCAGGCTGTGAGGAGTTGTTCATGGAACATTTTTGATTAAGTGAGCAACATAGACGAATTGTTCTGGTACTTCCCATTTTCAAAGAGTAAAGAACAAATATCCTAATGAAATGTAATCCAGAATCACAAAGTTTTGAAGGATAAAATTGAAAGAGTAGAGGATTTTCTGGAATCTACTGCAAAGGCCAGAGTGGGAATTTCTCAGGAGCTTCATGGCACTTAGAGCTGAAACCATATGTTAGACCCTTAGCTACCCTCATCAGTGTGATGTTTGCTGCTTACATCTGTCAAGTCAGGCAACTTATGAGGCACTCAGAGCCTCACGATCCACACTCACTGATGGAACAAGTAGAGATTTCTCAAAGATGAGTAAGATTCTGTTTAGTTCTTTCCTTCAAAGAGACTTCTGGATAATAGGAAGAAGAAGACAATCACTCTGATAACGTCGTTCCTTGAAAGCCTGTTCCCAAGGCAAATGACCCATGAGAATGGAGGCTGCTGAGTGAGGGGGAAGAAATTGGATATAGAGATACCATTTAGGAGGCAAATTCACCCTCTATGAGAGGCATAGCAAGCAACTTAATGTGAGGGCCACAGGGTGGGGAGAGGGGGTGGAAAGAAGGGAAGATGGGAGTTTAAAGTGTAGACTTAGAACAAACAGGGCTTGTCACATCAGTGGATATTAGATGAGTGAGAAAAAGAAGTTCAACATGACCCTCGCATCTTGTGTATTTAAAGAGATGATGATGCCATTGCTCCATCAGTCAGAGCATGTTGGGGAATGGGGGGAGTTGATGATCCTGGAATATTTTGAGTATCACTGTGACTAGATTATAGGTATCTTCATTCAGTGGTTTGCCCAAGGGAAAGGATTGTATGATGTTCACCTGAGTAGTCCCAGCACCCAGCACAAAGCCTGATAATGAGAAATTTCTCAATAGATATAAAAAAACTGAACTGTTGACTTGAACGGCCCAGCACGCAGATACGCCAGTCTGGTGCTAGGGAGAGGAGTAGATCTGCTGAGAGGTGAACGTTGAGGAGAAAGAGCATGGAGCAAAGAGGCAGAGGACAACACCTTATACTGAGGTAGCCACACTGAATATGGGGAAAGGAAGAAAAACCTATGAAGGAAACTGAGATGGACCTTGCAAAGGAGAAAAGAACTGAGAAAAATGCAGGGTCCCTGAAACAATGAGAAGAAAAAACTCCAAGAACAAGAGTGAGAGAACACTTTTTAAACAGGAGACTAAAACCACTAGCTGTTAAGGAAAATATGGAACAATTTAATTAATGTTAAAATTTTCTGTCCTTCAAAAGTAACCATTAAGATAGTGAAAAGGCAAGCCACAGATTGGAGAAGACATTGACAACACAGGTAACTGACACTGAACATAATGGAGACTATATGAACAACTACTACAAATAAATAAGAAAATGAAAGGGAGTACAAAGGATAAACAGTCAAGAGACTTGAAAAGGTGCTTTATAAATAAAGAATATCCAAATGCCCAAAATGTGTGAAAGGATATCAACTAACAATCATTGGAAAGCAAATTTAAAATATTATACATCTACCTTTACGGCTAAAATTAATAAGACTGATTATGCCAAGTTTTGGTGAGGATTTAGAACTATAGAAACTGATATACTGCTGGTGGGAGTGTAAATGAAGACAAACACAACACTCTGGAGAACTGTGTGGCACTGTTTACTAAAGTACCGGATAATGCAATCTATTCCTCAGTAATTCCACTCTTAGGCATATCTCCAGAAGAAATGTGTGCCCACACATCAAAAGACATACACAAGAATGTTCAGAGCAACACTATTCATCCTACCTCCATCTGGAAACAACACAGATGGCCATCAACAGTAGGATGGATAAATAAATTGTGGTATATTGTGTGAAACACTATAAGAGCAATAAAAATAACTAAACTGCATCTAAATGCAGGAAAACAAATAAATCTCACAAATATAATGTTGACTGAAAGAAGCCAGATCCAAAATATTATTATAACCAAACAGAATATACTGTTTGGGGCCAGGCACAGTGGCTCATACCTGTGATCCCAGCACTTTGGGAGGCCGAGGCAGGTGGATCACCTGAGCTCAGGAGTTCGAGACCCTCCTGGCCAACATGGTGAAACCGTGTCTCTACTAAAAATACAAAAAATTAGCCAGGCATGGTGGTGGGCACCTGTAATCCCAGCTACTTGGGAGGCCAAAGCAGGAGAATCACTTGAACTCGGGAGGTGGAGGTTGCAGTGAGCCGAGATCATGCCATTGCACTCCAGCCTGGGCGACAGAGTGAGACTCTGTCTCAAGAAAAAAAAAGAATATACTGTTTGGTTCCAATTGATAGACAAAACTAAGTATTTAGGGGTGCACACTAGTGGCAAAGGAGTAAGAAAAGGCAAGCAAGTAAGTGATGTAGAAACAAGGGTAGTGGTTGCCTTGAGGAGGGCAGGATGGGAACTGGAAGGGTCACAGCTGGGAGACGGGCACTGTTTAATTTCTTGTCCTGGGAAGTGATTACATGGATAACAATCCATCAAGCTGTGTATTCACACAGCTTGCACATTTGTATATATATTTTATTTTAGAGTAAAAAAAATTTTTAAAGAACATGATGGTAAAAAAAAATTACAGCTATTTCAGTGTGGGGTTTAGGTGGATAATAGCGGAGGACAGACTCTTGGCTTTATGGGTTACTTTTAATTTTCCAAAGAAGAGTTTCAGTAAGACAGGACAGAAGCTACATTTTAAGGGGTTAGGGAAGAAATTGGTTTTAAGGAAATGGAGGTCAATAGTAAAGACATGCAAAGGTTCTTTTGATAAATTGAAGGAGAAAGAAGAGGAGGCAACTTGACTGGGTAAAGTTTCCACTTTATTTTTAAGGCTATAAGTGTCTTCAATATAAAGACAATCTGGAGAGGTGAAAAATGCAAATGATAGCAAAGATAATTGATGGATAAGGTAAATGACATGTGGCAGTATTGGCTGTCATTGAGGGGTTACTTCCTAAGTGATAAACATAAAGGAAGAGCTCTCAAGGATGGAAAAAGGGGGATCAAAGAGGAAAACTGGGGTTCAGAGGTCCCCCTTCTGCTCAGTGACACAGAAGGTAAGAGGTGCTAAAGCAGCCTTGGGGACCTGAGAAAGGTATACATGCCCTACATAGACCCCAGGGTCTGTGGGTGGCAACTCAGGTCTAGCTGAAGTTGGTAGGAAGAACTTGGGTGGATTTGATCAGCAAGGATTTTGAGGTTCTCTAGCAAGTACAATAGATTGGAAATAATAACGATGAATGGGACAGTGTCATTTATCATGGTCCATACATTGATGGTAAGGGCAGGCACTGCTGTAGCTGTATTTGTAGGGAAAGTTCAGAAAGCTGAAGAGATCAGAAAAATGATATTCCCTTGTTCTTCTCAATAAAATAACAGAGAAGATTATTTGCTGAGGGTGGAGGGATTGAGAGCTTTAAAGAAACTGATAAAGTTTGAAAGAGTCATTGAAGGCAATGAAAGAAGAGCTGATCAAAGACAAGTTCAAGAATTGACTGACAAGGCAACACGGAGAGCCAGGCTGAGGTTTGGAGCCATGAGTCTGCTGTTGCATGAATCTACAGGCTGTGTTCCCAAAACACCAAAGGTTCAGTCTAGGTCCTGCTGCTCACCTCACAGAAAGCCAATCACTGAGACAAGAGTATTGCCAGAGAAGAAGGCTTTAATTAGGTACTGCAGCTGAGAAGATGGGACATCGGTCTCAAATCCATCTCCCCGACCAACTAAAACCAGGAACTTATATAGCAGGGAAGAAATGTAACATGCAGGAAAACAGGAATTAGGGAGGGGTAAGGAAGAAGAGTTGGTCAACAGAAAGCAAGTGGTCAGATAGGCAATCATGATGGGTGAGGGGTCTGGACTGTTGTCCAGATGGAGTGATCTGGTAAGTTCCAGTTCCTTGATGCTATCTGGGAGGACTGATGTTTGGTTTCCTGGGAAAGAACTCAGATACGACAAATGTATCTTCCTTAAGTTTTAAGACTGGAAGAGTCAATTTTTATGTTTATTCAAAAGAAACCATAGCATCAGTTCTATGGGTCAAGTGAAATCAGTTGAATGGGACAAATGGACTTGTTTCAGTTGTAGGATTTTCTCCTCAGCGTCTTGGAGAAGGAAAAATAAAACTGCAGTACTAATCCCATACCATGTTTTGCTAGATGAATATAGCAAGGGACAGGGTGAAGAGTTGGTGGCAAGAAATTAGAAGATACTGGCAGAAATTGGTTTAGGATCTCACCATGTGGCCCAGAATTTGAAAGAAAAGACAAAAGAAGAATTTCTGGATAAAATGAACCTCCATAGTCAAAGAACAAAGGCAAAAGAAATAGTGTCATGAGAACATTGGAAATGTTGAATATTGCAATCTGGGAGGATATTAAGATAACTGTTCCAACTAGTGACAGTTTCTAGGGTGTAAATAGATGGCTGAAGTAGAGACAAGGTCATTAAAAGAAGTGGTCTAGGAACTGAAAGGCTAGGTGATCGGATGAGCCTAATGGATGAATGTTGAAACCTTCATAGGATGATAAATAGGTTTCAGATTTTATGCCAACTCAGCCTGAACATTCTGGCTGCCTCAATGCAGTATTGAGAGGGATTCTGAGGCCATTTTAAGGGCCAGACAAAAAGAGTGCAGGAGTTGGGATGCAGAAGAAAACAGAGTAAGGTATGACTCAGGAATTCAAAGAATGAGAGGTAGTGACTAGTTCAAGAAGAATTGCAGGCATGCAATAAATATTAATCACCAAGTTGATATTCTTTTCTTTCCAGTCAGGCTATATTTCTTCTCTTATTTCTGTTCAACTAGTTACCACCATGAACCCAAATCCCCATTCATTTTAAAGATGGCTTAAAATCTTCCTTTGCCAGCACTTTTTGAGTTTTGTCCAATCAGAGGTCACTCAGTGGAAAACTGTACAGCAACATCCATACACACTTAAGGAATTCCAAGCCATTCACATAGAATCCAAACGGTCTCTTAGGAGTGCTCCCAGGGTTGTGTAGAAGAAAAAGAAAGCAAACTGGACCCTTTACAGAAAACATACTTTTATTATCTGTGAAACTCAACTGGCCATTTAGAGTATGATTGTTCTGTACTTGGAACAGTGGAAAGATGGACCAAGTTATAACACATTAAGCATGCATATTATTTCAATTGATACTCATGATGGCCCTGTTGATGAGATATTATCACTACTATTTATTTAACAAACTATTTAAAATACTTTGTTATTTTAAATTAAAATGACATCTTTCATGTAACAAAATACAGATGCATGGATAGCATAAATTAAAAGTCTCTTTCTCAACACATCTTATCTTACACCATTGTCCATTTTGTTGATAGAGACAGTCCCTGTGAGATTAAAACACTTGTCAAAAGCCACATAGGGAGTGGAAGAGATAGCAATGAAAGCCAGGTTTGTCTAACTAAAGACACTTTAATCTTTGTTTTTTTACTTAAACACCATTGCCTGGTACTAGTCTATTCAGGAAGGATATTACAATGAGCAGAAAAGATAATAAGCAGAGATCATGAAGACTACTTCTTCTTATTAACTAAACAGAAAGATGAGGCAATGTCAAGTGATATGGTTTTGCTCTGTGTCCCCACCCAAATCTCATCCTGAATTGTAATAATCCCCATGTGTCAAGAGTGGGACCAGGTGGAGATAATTGAATCATGGGGGTGATTCCCCCATGCTGTTCTCATGATAGTGAGTGAGTCCTCACAAGATCTGATGGTTTTGTAAGGGGCTTCCCCCTTCACTCAGCACTCATTCTCTCTCCTGTGGCCCTGTGAAAAGGTGCCTTCCGCCATGATTGTAAGTTTCCTGAGCCTCCCCAGCCATGTAGAACTGTGAGTCAATTAAACCTCTTCTCTTTATAAATTACCCAGACTCAGGTGTTTCTTCATAGCAGCGTGAGAACAGACTAATACATCAAGGAAAATGGAAACTGCTACAAATTTTAAAATTCTGTTGAGACAGACTGACCTAAGCTGGTTCTGTCTATGGTTCTGGACTTGCTTATAAAAGCAAGTGACAATAGCCAAAATATGGAATCAATGTAAGTGCCCAACAATGGATGAATGGATAAAGAAAATGTGGTATATATACAGAATAGAATATTATTCAACCATACAAAAATAATGAAACCCTGTCATTTGTGACAACATGGATGAATCTGGAAGACACTATATTAAGTGAAATAAGCCAGATGCAAAAAGACAAATACTATATGATATCACTCATATGCGGAATCTAAAAAAAATTGAAAGGCTAGGCATGGTGGCTCAAGCCTGTAATCCCAACACTTTGGGAGGCCTAGGAGGGAGGATCACTTGAGATCAGGAGTTCAATACCAGCCTGGCCAACATGATGAAACCCCCGTATCTACTAAAAATACAAAAATTAACTGGGCATGGTGGTGTGCACCTGTAATCCCAGGCACAAGATTCACTTGAACCTGGGAGGAAGAGGTTGCAGTAAGCCAAGATCATGCCACTGCACTCTAGCCTGGGTGACAGAGTGAGACTCTGTCTCAAAAAAATAGATATCATAGAAGCAGAGAGTAGATGGGAGGTTGAGGCAGGAGGATCACTTGACCCCAGGAGTTTGAGGCTGCAGTGAGCTATGATCATGCTGCTGCACTCCAGCCAGGGCAACGGAGTGAGACCTTACCTCTAGAAAAAGAAAGAAAGAAAGAAACAGAGAGTAAACAGTGGTTACCAGAGACTAGAGAGGGCAGTGGGGAAGAATGGAGAGAGATTGGTCCATGGTACAAAGTTATAATTAGATAGGAGGAATAAGTACCACTGTTCTATTGCACAGGAGGGTGACTGTTACAAAATAGCTAGGAGAGAAGCTTTTGAATATTCTCACCACAGAGAAATAGTGAATGCATGAGGTGATGGATATATTAACTACTCTGATTTTATTATTATGCAACATATATATGTATTGAAACACTAAATTGCACACCATAACGATGTACAATTACAATGTGTCAAATGTTTTTTAAAAAGCAATTGAACATATCGTTGACTTTCACTTCAGCCAAAGATGGAGTAATAGGGACAGGACTTACTTTCCTCCTGAAAAAAATCTGGAGAAAATATATGAAACAACCAAGACCATGGACATCAGCAATGCAGGACAGTAATTCCTATGGACAGTTGCCCCAGGTTACTGCCTGGAGAGAATGTCCAAGCTATGGCACAGGGAAGTGTAATGCAGAAGGGCCCAGTGTTCTCTCTGAGTGGAGGAGATGAAGCAGGGAGTCTGGGAAGGCCGAGTCAGCTGGAGTTCTTGGGGCAGAGTTGCAGAGAGGGAAAATCTGCATGCTCAGGGAACTCCAGAGGTCTGTGGAAGGTTCCCTTTGGGTCTTTAGCTCCATACTGATTGGCACATGTAAGATAAGAAACTATCTGAGGTCGGTACACAAACCAACCAAAAGGATTAGAGGGAACATAGCTGAGGCTCACACAGAACCAGGAATAATTTCTGATCCTACTAGCCACAGTAGAAAACCTCTTAATTCACAGGGCATCAGACGGTGTATTGAAAAGGTCTTTGCCTCAAAAGAGGGGCAAAATTAGGTCTAGAATAAATGATGCTCCGGTCTCACCTGAAAAAAACCGTTAAAATCAAGATCCAGAAAGATCAAAGTGTGTCCAGATAACTTAATTGTTAGGACAAATCTCATGCATGTTTATAGGAATATACAAATATTCAGCACTCAATAAGGTTAAGTTGCCAATGTCTAGCATCCAATCAAAAATTATCCAGCATGCCTCTTCCTCAATCCATGTTTTCAGTTCTGATCAATCTGTTCCATATTATTTCCAACTGTACCTTAGGTAGCAAATGTTAAATGTGTCTTTCCTCTCTGCCACTTTCTCTGAATTCTTAGCAGCTTTCACTAGGATTTTGAAACTGCATTCCTGTACCCAAAGACCTCTAGGCCTCACTTGGTTTCCCTCTGCTCTCCTGCTAAAGTAGCCTGAAGCCACCTTTTAGAGAGGATACAAACAAAAACCCAAAAACAAACCAAAAAAGGAATGTTGTAGGCCCCAGCAGTTTCTTGGTATAATTAATTTACTAAGAACTGCTCCTTTGGGGGTGAATAATCCAGCTTGTCTGACAATTTCTATATATTATATGCCACTCAGTACAGAGTGTAGTAGTTTAATGACAGGAAGATTTGTGTTGTGAGTAATCTGAGCAAATGTCCTCAAAGCCACAAGAAGCTTAGGGTTTAAAGGCAAGAAATTTGGGAAGGTTTTAAATGTGACTCATCCAGGTAAATAGGACCACAAACATAAAATTCAAAACACATGCTCTAAAAATATCCACATCTTCACATGAAGCATACTCTCCTTATGTAATAAGGCATGTCTTTTAGATATTTTTCAAAAAGAACCTGATTTCATTCTTGAGAAAAGCTATTAAATTCCAAGATCTGTGCTTTGTGTGATCTCAGTCTCCTGACTAAAGCCTCAGGCAGTAATAATATATCAAAAACAAAATCGGCATTGAAAAGATTTTAAAATAGAGGGAACTGCAAGAATCTCTTCCTTCCTGGAGGCAGGTCTCTCAGGCTAGGGATGGAGTCACAGGATTCACCTAGAAACGCTTGGTATCCTTGGGATGTCCTCTTAGGTAAGAAAACAAACAAACATCCAAGTATTCGTCAGATTCCTACCACGTGCCAGATTCTGTGTTGTGTGCCAAAGGCTTGGAATAAAATGAAGCCAAGCCCCAGCCTCTCAGTTAGTGATGTTCTTATTCAAGTGGTTTTGGTTTGGCTTCCTCTGACACTTTATTCCAAGTTGCCTAATAGTTTAAAAAGCCCCTATTTTATAGTCAGTGCATCTTTCTGTGGGTCCCCAGAGAAGGGAAGACTGTGAAGTAAGGGAAATACAGTTTCTTCCCTCCTCCCTCTCTCTCTTCCTTTCGTGCCCTTCCTGGGCTCTCTGACAAGGGCTGTTGTGGGTGGGGGAGCTCCCAGCGTTTGAGGCCCTAGTTTTAAGTTCTGTTCAGGTTTTCCTCTAAGTACTGCTCTTCACTCTGTCTGCTCATAACTGAGTCTCCCCACTTTCCTGGCTCTGCTTATTCTTAGAGCTCGGAGACCCCTAGGATCACTTCTTCTGCCCCAGCCAAACTCAGCTCTCCCCTCCATTTTAAGGTACCAGAAACAACCTTCGGTCCACAGGAAAAAGCGGGTTTGTTGGCAAGCCCCAGGACACTGGGGTATGGCCTGGCAATCAGACCCTGCTGGGCTGGGCTGTGAGTGGCCTGTGAATGTGAACGCTCCTACCATGAGCGGCATTGGGCTGTGTCCTGCTCCTTCCCCTTCGTATATAGTGATCCCTGTCCCTGGAACTCTTCTCTCATTCCTGCCCACTGCCTCTATTTTCACCTAGCCAACTCCTTTCTTCAAATGTTTCCTCCTATAGAAGGCTTTGGGGGTTAGGTAGTGTTATGGACTGAAATGTTTCCTCTGCTCCCAAATCCATATATTGAAATCCTAAACCCCAGTTTTCAGCATGTGGCTTTATTTAGAGATAGGTTCTTTTCAAAGGTAGTCAAGCTAAAATGAGGTCATTAAGGGGGGCTGAAATCCAACATGACTGGTGTCCTTATAAAAAGAGAAATGTGAACACAGAGCCATGCAGAGGAAAGATGATACAAAGAGACACAGGGAAAAGACAGCCATCAACAAGCCAAGGAGTGAGGCTCTCACAGCCCTCAGGAGGAGCTAGCTCTGCCAACACCTTGATCTTGGACTTCTAGCCTCTAGAACTGTAAGAAAATAAATGTCTGTTGTTTAAATCACCCCACCCATGGTATTTTATTATGGCAGCCCGAGCTGTTGCACTTAGCCTCTCTGAGCTTCAGTTTCTTCATGTATTGACTAGGGGTGATAATTTCTATTTCATGGGTGGATGTGAGGATTGAATGAGATGATATGTGAATATCCCTGGATAGATGGCCATTCTGTGCACAGGGACAGTCAGGGCATGTCTGCACAGCAAGCGGGGACTGAGCTCAATTTGGGACTTACTGATCATCAGGTGCCTGTGGGACACCCAGGAAGACACTCTAGTAGCAAAGGCACATACAGTGCTGGGTGAGTGCCAAATCCATGTCAACTGAATTCCTTTATTTTCCCTGTTCCCCGTTTATCTCTCCCTCATTTTCATATGTATAATCCAACAAAGCTGGTGTTCTCTACACTGCCTTTCCACCTCCACTCTTCTCTCTACTCTTTATAACCTGTCAGCACAAACAATAAAATGTGTATCTATCTATCTATCTATCTGCCTCTGTTACCTGGGAAGGCATTTACTTTATGAAAAAAATAAAGATTGGAAACCCAGGGGCGTGTGGAGGATGTAGAGAATGTTTGAATGGAGCAGGGCTTCCTTTGTGTCACAAAGACGAGACTGGGTAGTATGGATGATTTGTGAGGTTTTTGATGGTACTTACCATGAGGAGACTTGGGGAGGCAAACCAACTTATTTATAAATATGAGCTACTTCCTTCAAACATTTTATACTGAGACATGTAGATAAAAATGCCTCAGGCATGAATTCTTGGCAATTTAGTTGCTTCTGGGTTTTAGAGAAACAGATTTAAGTGCATTAAATGATTATATCTGGGAAAATATACCATATTGCTTTGAAATAAAAAAAGCTCTGTCATAAGCTCAACATGTGTATGTATATGTAAATGCGTGTGTTTATGTTTGTGTATGTGCGCGCACACACATACATGTGTATTTGTGTGTTTGAATAAGAAAATAAACTGAGGGAGAGGAGGATGCTTAATGTTTGTTTATATTCACTAGTCTTTTATCTCAAGCTGAAATCTTTTTTCTTTGGATACCTGTGGTTGTCTGATCACCACAGGTGTTAGTGAGAGCTAACAAAATGACCGGAAAGAAGAAATATAAAATTATACAGAGAAAAGCCCAGACTAGACTTTCAAATCTGACTCATTCCATGATGTACTGCCTTTCACACAATTATGAGCCATAGCATGTCATAACCAGGAAGGACACCACTGTCACCTGGTTCAGCTCCCTCATTCTAAGGCAAGGATGGGAGGAACAGAGAAACAGCGATCTGTCTAAATGACCTGGTGGAAAAGCAGTGGGGCAGCCCCATCCAAGCCTGGGCAGAATTTCATGCTGTGAGGCCACTGTGTAATCCACATGAGGATTTAGGTCAGAGGTGACAGGTTTATGAGAGGGCAACGCTTCAGTGTGGCATTTTAATTTATGAAATTGAAGCCTACTTTGCAGTAAGCGACTCTTCAGCTGCTGAAGCAGGGCTCCAGTAGCATAGAAGACGCCTTCATGACAAATTAGAAAAAGGCACCCCGTCCAGGCATATGACACAGGAGAGAGATATACCTTTCAGTAAAACAGGGAAATCTCCCTTCACTACCTCTGAGTAGACGTCCATGGTGCATGGCTTGGAAAGCAGAGAGCAGCCTGGATTTCAATCCCCACTGCCCCGCCGAGCCGAGTGCTCTATTGCAGGACAGCCTGCCCAACTGTACCTGGCAGATCTTTGCAGAGCTGTACCCTCACTGTGGCTGAGGGAATGGGGAAGTGTTTGCATAGCTACATGATACCTGGGGTTCCTTTTTTTAAAAAAAAATGTGTTATTGATACATTATCTTTGAACATGTTTGTGGGGTACATGTGAAATCTTGTTACATTCATAGAATGTGTAATGATCAAGTCATTGTATTTGGGCTATCCATCACCTCAAGTATTTATCATTCCCATGTGTTGGGAAGATTTCAAGTCCTCTCTTCTAGCTATTTATTTTGAGATATACAATACATTGTTGTTAACTATAGTCACCCTCCTCTGCTATTGAATATTAGAACTTATTCCTCCTCTCTGACTGTATGTTTGTTCCCATCAACCAACCTCTCTTCATCCTCCCCCTGCCCCAACACACCCTTCCCAGTTTCTGATAGCTATCATTCCATTCTCTACCTTCATGTGATCAATTTTTTTAGCTCCCACATATTAATGAGAGCACATGATATTTGTCTTTCTGTGCCTGCCTTATTTCACTTAACATAATGACCTCTGATTTCATCCATATTACTCCAAATGACAGGATTTATTCTTTTTTATGGCTAAATAGTATTCTATTATGTGTATCTATACCACATTTTCTTTATCCACTCATCTGTTGATGGACACTTAGGTTGACACCATATCTTTGCTATTGTGAATAGTGCTGCCATAAATATGGGGGCACAGTTATATTTTAGATATACTGATTTCCACACCTTTGGATAAATACCCAGTAGTGGAATTGCTGGTATTTTAGTTTTTTGAGAAATTTCCATACTGTTTTGCATAGTGGCTGTACTAACTTACATTCCCACCAACAGTGTATGAGTTCCCATTTCTCTGCATCCTCAGTAGCATCTGCTATTTTCTATCTTTTTCACAATGGCTATTCTAATTGGGGTAAGATGATATCTCATTGTGGTTTTGATTTGCATATTCCTGATGATTAGTAATGTTGACCATTTTTTTTTACCTATTGACCATTTGTATATCTCCTTTAGAAAAATGTCTATTCATGTCCTTTGCCCATTTCTTAATGAAATTATTTAATTTTTATTTTTTAACTATTGACTAGTTTGAGTTTCTTATCTGCTGGATATTAGTACT
Source organism: Hylobates moloch (assembly GCF_009828535.3). Taxonomy (NCBI): domain Eukaryota; kingdom Metazoa; phylum Chordata; class Mammalia; order Primates; family Hylobatidae; genus Hylobates; species Hylobates moloch. The sequence goes on along the minus strand of NW_026652288.1, from coordinate 81,347,516 downwards.
TTGTTGGATGAAAAGTTGGCAAATATTTTCTCCTTCACTCTGTTGATTGTCTCTTTCACTCTGTTGATTGTTTCCCTCACTGTGCAGAAAAGAAGCTTTTTAGTTTAATATAGTCCCATTTGTGTATTTTTTGTTTTTGTTGCCTGTGCTTTCGAGGTCTTAGCCATAAAATCTTTGCCTAGACCAGATCGAGACCATCCTGGCTAACACAGTGAAACCCTGTTACTAAAAATACAAAAAATTAGCCAGGCGTGGTGGCAGTCGCCTGTAGTCCCAGCTACTCAGGAGGCTGAGGCAGGAGAATGGTGTGAACCCAGTAGGCGGAGCTTGCAGTGAGCCGAGATCGCGCCACTGCACTCCAGCCTGGGTGACAGAGCGAGACTCTATCTCAAAAAAAAAAACAAAAAAACAAAAACAAAAACTTTGGCTAGACCAATGTCCTGAAGTGTTTCCCCTGTGTTTTCTTCCAGTAGTTTTATAGTTTCAGGTCTTATGTTTAAGTTTTTAATCCATATTGAGTTAATTTTTGCACAGGTGAGAGATGGGGTCTAGTTTTATTCTTCTGCTTATGGGTATCCAGTTTTCCCAGCACCATTTATTTAAAAGGGTGTCCTTTTCCAAGTGTATGTTCTGGATGCGTTTGTTGAAAATCAGTTGGCTGAAAATAATAGATTTATTTCTGGGTTCTCTATTCTGCTCTGTTGGTCTACATATCTGTTTTTTTTTATACCAATATCATGTTGTTTTGGTTACTATAGCCTTGTAATGTATTTTGAAGACAGGCAGTGTGATGCCTCCAGCTTTGTTCTTTTTGTTCAAAATTCCTTCCGTTATTTGGGCTCTTTTTTGGTTCCATACAAATTTTAAGATTGTTTTCCTATTTCTTTAAAACATTGTTCTTTTGATAGGGATTGCATTGAATCTGTACATCGTTTTCGGTAGTATGATCATTTTAACAATATTAAATCTTCTGATCCATGAGCATAGGGTGTCTTTCCATTTGTTGGTGTCCTCTTCAATTTCTTTCATTATGTTTTGAAGTTTTTCTTGTAAAGGTCTTTTACCTCCTTGGTTAAATTTATTCCTAGACATGTTATTGTTATTGTTATTGTTATTATTTTATAGTCAGTGTAAATATAATTGCTTTCCTGTTCTTTTTATGTATTTCATTATTGGTGTATAAAAACACTACCGGCTTTTGTATGCTGATATTTTATCCTACAGTTTTACTAAATTAGTTTACCAGTTCTAAAAGAATTTTTTTTGGTGGAGTCTTTTGTTTTTCCAGATATAAGATCATATTCTCTACAAAGAAGAACAGTTTTACTTTCTGTTTTCCAATTTGGATGCCTTTTATCTTTTTCTCTTGCCTGATTGCTCTGGCTAGGACTTCCAGTACTATGTTGAAAAGAAGAGGTGAGAATGAACATTTTTTTTCTCATTCCAGTTCTTAGAGAAAAGGCTTTCAACTTTTTCACATTCAGTATGATGTCAGCTGTGGGTTTGTCATACGTGGCATTTATTATGTTAAGGTATGTTTCTTTTATGCTCAGTTTGCTGAGAGTTTTTATCATAAAGGGATGTTAAATTTTATCAAATGCTTTCTCTGCATCTATTAAGATGATCATGTGGTTTAGTTGTTCATTCTATTGATATATCACATTTGTTGATTTGTGTGTGTTGAACCATCCATGTATCCCTGGTATAAATCTCATTTGACCACGTTGTATTATTGTTTTGGTATGCTGTTGGATTCAGTTTGCTGGTATTTTGTTAGAGGATTTTTGTGTCTATGTTCATCAGAGATTTGGGTCTGTAATTTGTTTTTTTGTTGTTGCATCCTTGTCTGGTTTTGGAATAAGGATAATGCTGGCCTCATAGAATGAGTTAGGGAGAATTCCCTTCCCTTTAATTTGTTTAAATAGTTTGAAGAAAATTAGTGTTAGTTCTTTATACATTTGGTAGAATTTGGTAGTGGAACCATCCAGTTTGGGACTTTTCTTTGTTGGGAGACTTTATTACTCATTCAATCTCACTACCTGTTACTGGATACCTGGGCTTCTTAAGCTGCTTCACCATCTCTTCCTGCCTCCTTCCTGTCTCCTCTTTTACTTCTTCTTCTTCTTTTTTTCTCACCACTTGGTAAAGTGGCTGGTACGGCACCAATAGGACACAAAGATGCTATTTTAGGATAACATACTGAGACTTATATACTTTACCTAGCCTTGCAAGATCACTGGCTCAGAAGAAGCCACACCAGGGTTCCCCACTTCTCCCCTGGCAGATTCCACCAGCAATGTCTCTCCTCATTTCTTCGTTAAGTATAAACCATGCCCACACCACACAGTTGTCAATAGCTTTCTTAGGGCTTTGTTTTTTTGCCTTATCATATGTAGCATAGCTTTGGTAAAGCCTAGGATTTGCAAATTAGGGCCACAAATATATGTTTTAGTCAATTTAATTCTTCTGTTTTTCATAGCTCTTCATCCTCTCTCTCTCTTGCTATCTAGCATTTTTGTTTGAAGTTGCCAAATGAAAACGTAGATGAAAAAAAGAGATAAATCATTTCTAGGTTCAACTAGGCAATGAGAGGTAATAGGAAAAGCATGAGCTAAACAGCCAGAAGATCTAATATGAGCCACTGTTCTGTCACTTCCTGGACAAGTGATCTTGGGCAAGTTACTTAATTCAGTTATGCTGTGGTTTTTCCACTTGTAAAATAAAGTCTAACATTTTAAAATAAGACAATGTTGGTAAAAACACCATAACTGCCAAGTGCTATGTAAAGGTTTATTATCATTAATTTTTATTGTTGTTTGTGGCTGATTAGAGATGGCCATGTGTTCTTTGCTATTCTTCCCATCAAGAAGTGATATCTACTTCTTCTTCGACATGAACTCTGGACTGGCCTTGTCACTTACTTTGACCAATAGACTAGAAGTCGGGAAACAAGGAAGACAGCAGTAATATAGGAGAGAGGACGGGACCTCAGTGGGGCAGGGCGATGTGGAGACCTTTCTATCAGTCACCAGGGATAGAGCTAACCTTTGCCTCACACAATCAATCACAAGTTGGGATTTGCAAAGCTGAGACCACAGTGGTAAAATGGCAGAAAGAGACCTAGGGAAGGAAACACAGCAGCTGGGAAGATGTGAGAAAGAAAGAAAGATTTTCACACCAACCCAGGCTCAAGTTGGGCAAAGAAAGGAGAATGGATTATATTCTATCTGCCAAAAATCCTCCCCATTCTGGAGACTGTGGTAAGATTTAAAGAGAAGGAAGATAAGAAGAAGGAAAGATCGTATGGGGAAAGCTACTACAGAAGGTTAGGAAATGTAGGGAAAGCACCTGGATTTTGTCAGACAAGCACAGGCTTGGTGCTGGCTCTATGACTCACCAGCTGCGAGACTCTGCATGTCCAACCCATGGAACAGGTGCTGGTAAAGACACTGGAGGGGAACAAGACTGGAGGCAGGAAGGTCTTGTGGTAGAGACCACCAATGGGTCACCACACTCATTCTCCCTTTCTTTAGGTACAAGCTTGGTCTACATTTCTCAGCCTCCCTTGCAGCTAGATGTGGTCATGTGACTGTGTTTATGCAGATGGGATGCGAGCCACTTGCAGACCTGGCCTATAAAAGATTCCCATACATGCTTTCCATTCTCAGCTCCCTTTCCAACTGACTGGGATCTCAATGCCCATGGAGCCCTTGGAGGCCACATGCTGAACACAGACAAGTCTCCATCAGTCAGAGTCTCTGAAAGACCGTGTCAGGGAGAGCTGCTCCACCAACCTTGTAGCAAAAAATATGTTTTTATTATGTTAAGCCACTAGAATTTTGAGGTCTATTTGTTTCTACAAGTTAATGCAATCCACTTAGCAGATGGCTGCATGGCCCATAAAAGAGATGATGAGGATTTGGTTCAGGGATGTGGCCACAGGGGATAAAAATGCAAAGATAAACTGTGGCTCAAGCCGTACAAGCTTTCCTCACATTGCTCAGAGGAATGGAGAGGAGTTAAAGGAGTCCGTTGGAGTTGAATGAAAGCTCTACTGCCTGGAAGGAACTGGAATGGAATGGAATGGAATGGAATGGAATGGAATGGAATGGAATGGAATGGAATGGAATGGAATGGAATGGAATGGAATGGAATGGAATGGAATGGAATGGAATGCAGTGGATTGGAGTGTAGTGGAGTGGAGTGGAGTGGAATGGAATGGAATGCAATGGAGTGGAATGGAACAGAATGGTATGGAATGGAATGGAATTGGCAAGCAGGTAGCCAAATAGATGATGAAGCTGATGGTGGAGGTGTCAGTCAGGAAAAGTAGTAGCCATGGCAACAGACTTGGTAGAAAGGCCACCAAGAGGCAGTACAGAGCAACTTGGCCGGGACAAAACAGCAGGAAGTCATCAATAACAGAGATGGAAACCGCTGGGACTCGGGAAGGCAGAGGTGGAGGCCCTGGGTTTAGCTCAGGGGGTTTGTGCTGTCTCTCTCCTTGCCTCGCTCTCCCTGCCGTAACACACTATAGGGAGTGTTCAGAAGTCCAGGAGAGAGAGGAGGATGAATAGGTCTGGAAGAAGGAATTTGCTTGAGTTCTTTCCTCTTCCACTTTTCCTGTCCTTTTCTTCAGAACTTATCACAGATCCTCCCTGGTTGTTTCCAAGCAGAATAGAGCCCAGGCTGCCATGCTAAACATCACTAAAACATTCCAGAGATGTCATCAAGCCCCAAACACTTGCTAGCAACCCATTTTAAGAGTGTATGTGGTGTGGGGGCGGAGTAAAAGAATTTATTAGGGGGATAACTAATGATTTGGGCGGGTCTCAAAGATAATTGTTTTGAGCTGTTATTTATCCTATTTTACCTCTGCCCGCCTTCTCCCATCCTACCCCAATTCTCAAATCCTTTACTAAGCATTTAAGAGATGCAAATGCCCTCCCCCACTTCCCTACCCTGCTTTCTTTTGCTGTCAGAGTCTCTATTTTTACTTCTATTTTTTCCTCCAGATTTCAATGCAGCAAACCCTGTGAAAACCTAATCAAACTTTTTATTAAATGTGAATATTCAGAGCAGAATGGAGCTGAATGGATGCTGGGCAGAGGGTCAGTTTTACTTTAGTAGAGCATCTTTTTGATGTGCTGGTAAAGACATGACATTTATCAAAGAATAATTTTCCCAAAAAGGGGCAAAATCATGACTCTTATAGAGATAAAATGAACATGTGCTAAAGATTTTATTCAACTCATTGATTAAGTGACTGAACCAGGTAAATATTATAACTGCTTAAAGAAGAAGTGAAAGAAGCAAAAACATATACTCCAGTTTTATGGCAGTATATATTTTTATATTATTTTATGGAATAAAGGAATATGAAAATGAATGCAAAACTGACTTTTTCTTGGAGTGAGGAAGAGGTTGTCCCTTCCTTGGACTTAATTTATTTACTTATCTATAAATAAGAATTATTTTGTGTTGCTATCAGTTATGTACAACTTATAGTCCGAAATAGTGCCCATGGAATTAGAAGCAGACAATTCCATATAAGTGTGCTTTAAAAAAGGCACAGTTTTTTACTGAAGTATACATTTTTTTCCTTATACATTTAGACTAAATGCTCCTGGTGTGGGAACTCACTCACTAACTTTTCCCATGGATGGCCTGAACTACCTCAGAGAAAGTGGATTACAATGAGCATCTTAAATATATAACAATCCAGGCTGAATTAATAATAATTTAGCTTCAGTAGTATACAAAAACTCTGCTCCTAATCGGCCCCATCCTTCTTATGTTGTTATTATCACATATTACATTTTTATACAATGTGTCAAGAAGGAAACTTGGGTCTAACTGCAATTTGCCTTCCAATTGCCACACAAATAACTCAGATTGGAACTTGATCCTATCTAATTTTCATGAAACGGCATTAAACTGTGTTTCATGATGAGTTTTAAAAAAAAGTCTGGATTTGGCAGTTGTAGAAAGATTTAGGAAGCCCATGACCTAGTTCCAGCTTTCTGGCCAAAGGGGAGTGTAATCTCTGAGCCTCACTTTTCTTATCTCCAAGATGGAGAAAGGGCAGACAGATGGCCTCAAAAGTTCCTTTTCATTCTCAGTTCCTGTGATTCTACTTCTCATATCAATAGGATGTTTTCTGTTTTATATTACTGTGCAGGTTAATTTTATTTGTCAACTTGGCTGGGCCATGGTGCCCAGGTGTTTGGTCAAATATTATTCTGGATGTTTCTGTGAATATAATTTTTGGATGATATTAACATTTAAATCAGTGGATTTTGAATAAATCAGATTACCCTCCATAATGTAAGTGGGCCTCATTCAATTAATTGAAGGCCTTAACAGAACAAAGCCTAACCTCTCCTGAGCAAGGAAGAATTCTGCCAGAAGACACCTTTGAACTTGAACTGTAACTCTCCCGAGTCTCCAGCCCACTGGCTTAGCCAATTAGATTTTGGATTTGCCAACCCTCCACAGTACATAATGTGAGCCCGTTCCTTACAATGGATTACACACACACACACACACACACACACACACACACACACATTCTGTTGGTTCTGTTTCTCTGGAGAACCCTGACGAATACAATTGTTGTTTCAACAACAGAGAGTTGTTGAAAATAGATTTCTCTACGCTCTTCTGAAATCTGACAAAACCCATGATCTTCTGCCCATCTGAAGAGAAGAACAAAATTTTGCATATGATGTCTATTCAAAGGACCTTTCAGACTTCTTTGATAAAATCTAATATATTCGTTGAAGAGGAAAAAGAAAAGAGCATTCTTGAAAGTGATAGCTTGATTCTCTGATCTATGACCTCTCATTTTTTGACACCAAGTGAACGGGACTGACCCAGAGGATCATAAGCCTATAATTTCCTTCCCAACTTCTTAGTGAAGTCTGGCATTCCCAGGAACTAAAAAGGTAGGGTTATTATCCTTGGTTTTCACTACCATGATCCTTGATCTTTCTCTTATCCCATCTGAGACAGGATGGAGATTATTAAGTTTGAAAACATCCATTTGACTTATGGATTTATTAAGGCCCAGGGGTAATGGGATGGGATGAGACTGAGGAAGCAGACTGGGAATCAAGTGGCCCATTCCATATTGGCAACACATCAAGATCATTTAAATAATGATACTAAGTGCATCAATGATTTATTATGGAGCAAGAAATTTCCCAGCCTGCTCTTTTAAGCATAAAGCATGTCATGATGATATTGAGCTCCTGCAATGTGCTAGACTGTATTCACTATCATACAACTTTCTTCTATCCGTTCTTATCTTTTTTTTTTTTTGGTCTCTTTTTCCTGTTTAAACAAACACAATTAAAGGGATAGTAGAATCAAGTGGCTCACTGAAGACCACAAAGCTAGTAAGGAGCAGAGACAAAAATCTAAGCCGGATTTGCTGACTGTAAGGTTCCCTGTCTTTCCACTGCATCACAGCTCTGCTCTTGTGGCCCATCCTCTCTGCTCCCCTCCAATTGTGTGGCCATAAACCAGAGCTTCACAAAGAATGCCAAATGAGAGATGATGCTGCAGGGAAAATGAAGGAAAAGAAACAGCACTTCTTAAAGCAGCTATCATTGGCAAGGGAAGCAGTGTTCCTGTGAAAACACGGTATCCAAAATGCTTTATTGGTGGGAAGGTAGGAATCTCGCACACAGACACACACACACAACGGATAGGGTCTATATTGCAGAACCAAGAGGATAATCTTCACGACTGTTGTGACTGAAGAAGAGTGCTAACAGATTTCTCCACATGGTTTGCTACATATGCTTGCTATAGAAAAGACTTATAATCTCACACTAAGGGTAAGCTTGATGGTGAATATGTATGTTTTTAGTAATTCAATTGAGTTTATAAAACATGTATTATGGTCAAGACTCTGACCCCAGAGAGACTGGAGAGGGGCCCCAGGAAAAGGAATCCCTAGTCTCTGCCCTTCGTAGCTTTTTTTTTTTTTTTGAGATGGAGTCTTGTTCTGTTGCCCAGGCTGGAGTGCAGTGGTGCAATCTCAGCTTGCTGCAACCTCCACCTCCTGGGTTTAAGCAATTCTCCTGTCTCAGCCTCCGGAGTAGCTGGGATTACAGGCCCCCGCCACAATCACCACCCAGCTAATTGTTTTGTATTTTTAGTAGAGATGGGGTTTTCACCATGTTCACCAGGCTGGTTTTGAACTCCTGACCTCAAGTGATCCACCCGCCTTGGCCTCCCAACCTTCAGTAGCTTTTTATCCAGACTTACCAATAAAGAACTTACCAAGAAAGTTACAAGACGTACCGAGTAAGATTGAATTAGAGCTGGATGTACAGCCAGTCTGCCCCATTTGCTCCAAAGGAGGAGTGCTTAATTTCAAATGGAGAGTTGAGAAAGGCTTTATAAAGTAGGTGGAATGTGAGCTGGACCTGGCAGGCAGAGAGCCACTCTGGTTGGCAGAAAATGAAGGGAATTGCATTTCCAGCTTAGGAAACAGACATGAAAGTGTGGGATCATGTGTTTAGGGAGAAAGGAGACCATTCGAAGTGGCCAGAGCACAGACAAGATAAGAAATGGTGGGCGATGAGGCCAGCTGTGTTTTATGCTAGGATAAGGAGTGTGGTGTAGATTTTTATTATGCTTCCCAGCCCTTCACTTTTCCTTCCTGTAAGAGAATTATACATCTCCAGTCATTGCCATTGGACTGTTAGTGCCCACATGGGAGGGGTACACATTTCTGCCCCACTGATATGGGACTCAGTCATGTGACCTGTGAACAGACGCCTTCAGGCCATTCGCTGTTGACAACAGCTCTCTAGCTTTTTTCCTTTGCCACCAGAATGGCTTATTCCATAGAGGGGCTGCTCCTCCAGCTGAGTTCTGGAATGAATGTGATTCATGGAGCAGCCCCACAGTTGACCCCACAATGACCTATAACTAACATGTAATGTGAGTAAAAAGTAAAACTTTATTGTAAGTAACCGAAATTTTAGGGTTTTTTGTTGTCCCCAGCAAAGCTGACTAATAAATGTTTTTTACTTTATTCTCGAAAGCAATGGATTTTGTAAAAAAAAAAAAAAAAAAAAAAAAAAATTCTTCTCTCCTTTCTGGCAGTCTCCTGAATTTCAGTGCTGAACAAAATTTAATTTTAAATTTCCAACTGTGTTCAGATTCAATTGCTTTTTCCATATCAGGCATTCTGGAAGAATAGAATAACAATTAATTTATACTCACTTTTTGTAGCCACTGGATCAGATTCACCTGGAATTCATGTTAATCTAATAAATAGCACTGTGGGCGTCCAGTGCTTTGTAGCTGATGGCAGCAGATACATCACTTCCTTCCAATTGTTGAGGATATATAGTCAATTTGCCAGATAGGAAGAAAGATTTCAATTTGAACACAAAGTTTATTTTTCAGAGATGGAATATTCCATTCAGGTTCAGCAAAGAAATAAGCAGACAGATGTTTCATGCTGAGGGGAACACCAGGGAAATGGCTTGGTCATGCTGGCCGTGATGCTGAAAGCTCATGCTGCCACCAATTTAAGTAAGTTCAAGGAGGCTTAACCTTCATGGGGTTGATGAGAAAAAATTGAGAATACATTTTGTTATTATTTATATTCTTTATGTAGCACTGAGTTGAGCGCTAACAAAGGTCACCATTCATGTAGTATGAGAGGGAGCATGCCAGGTGGAGAGTACAGAGACTTAAACAATATTAGGAATGGTGATGATATGATGACAAGATACAAAAAGAGAAAGAAAATGGGCCTGGAGTCAGCTAAAACTCAGTTACAAGAATGGCTTACAACTTACTAACTATAGGTTTTATGGGAAAGCTGCTTTTAAACATCTCTAAAACATAGTTTCCTCATTTCTCACATGGAAATAATAATACCTCTCTGTTAGAGTCATTATGAGGATAATATGAGATAATGAATGTAAAGTATTTGACATGTAGTAAGTGCTAAATAAATGTTCTTGGAGTTCTTTTTCTTCCACTTTTTAACATCCTCCCTCACATGAATGCTTTTTCCTAACCCTGTTCAAAAGCCCATTTATCCTATGGTGCCTGGACTTACCAGCTCATCAAAGCCTTCTCTGACTCCAGTCTGCGACACTCTACCTTCTCTGAAACAGCAGTAAAGGCCATAGGTGTTCATTTTTTTTTAATTCATTCACTCATTAATTCATTCTTTCACCAAATATTTCCTGAGTACCTACTCTGTACCAGGCACTGTTCAAGGTTCTGGAAATACAGCAGTGAACACAATATCCTTTCTCACCGAGCTTACGGTATAGTGAGGAGAGAGGGTAATAAACAAATAACAAGATGTAGCAAATCAAATAATGATTAAGTACTATGAAGAAAAATAAAATAGGACAAGAAGAAAAGGGAGTGCCAGAGTGGGAGAGATATGATTTCATGTCAAGGCAGAGGGTCAAGAAAGGCCTCGCGGAGGGGACGCTGGAGTAGAAGGAGTGAGCCTTGGGGAACCTGTGTGATAAAATCTCAGGGTAAAGGATCTAACCCATGCAAAGGCCCCGAGGCAAGCCTGACATGTTCTAGGAAGGACACCAGTGTGGCTGAGCAGAGTGAGCCGGAGAGGGAGTGGTGGGAGATGAAGACAGAAAGGTAGGATCTAGCAGGTGGTGAAGAGGATTTTGATTTTTAACCTGAGAGAGTCAGGAAGACATGGGAGGGTTTTGAGGAAAAAAGTCACATTATTTTACTTAGATTTTTTTTTTAAAAAAGGTTCATTCCATCTGCTGTGTTGAAAATAGACTTCAGAGGAATAGAGAAGGAAAAACAAAGTTAAGGGATTTTTGCAATAAGAAGTGAGAGATGATGGCAGCTTGGAAGAGACAGTACCAATGGAGGTGTTGGAAAGTGGTCAGAGTTTGTATATATTTTGAAGAAGGAATTTCAAAAAATTTTCGGATGTGGTGCGAGAAGAAAGAAAGGAGTCAAGGATGACTCCAAGGACTTTTGTCTGAACAACTGAGAAGATTCAGAAGACAGTAGTAGGAGAAGTTTTTGAGTAGGGGAAGAATCTTGTGTTCATTTTGGCATCCGTTGACTTTGAGATGTCTGTTAGCCAAGTGGAGATTGAGTAGGCAGCTGGACATGAGTCTGGTCTTCAAGGGGTGAAATCTAGGCTTGAAATATGAATTCGGGGATGAAATATGTAAATAAAATTTAAAGCTACGATCCTGGAGAAATCAGTGAAAGAGTGATTCCTGGGGCTCTCCAGTGGGCAGGGCTTGGGACGATAAGGAGGACAAGGACAAGATACTGAGATGGGGCAACAAGTGAGGAGAAATGAGAGTGATGCCTCAGAAGCCAAGCAAAGCAAGCATTTGAAGAAGGAAGTAAGCAATGGTGCAAAATGCTGCCAATAAATTGAATAAGATAAAGACTGAGAATTGGCCATTGGATTTGATCATGTGGAGGTCACTGGAGATATTGGTAAAAGCAGTTTTCAGGGAGCAATTTTGAGAATGAAGGATTATGAGGAAAGGAATTGGAAGTAGTGGGCTTAAAAGTCTTGTTCAAGGAGATTTGCTGTAAAGGGAGCAGTAACTACAGGGGAAAGTTGGGTCAAGGAAGGTTTTCTCTGTGAGATGGGTGGTAATTCAGCATGTTTCTATGCTGCTGACAGTGACTCAATAGAAAAAGAAATATTCTTGAGCAGGAAAGAGAATAGATAATTGCTGGAAATAAGTTTGTGGATAGGCAAAAAAGGATGGGGTCAAGTGCACAGTGTAAAAGTTTGGCTTCAGATAGAAACCCAAACAGATCATCCATAACATCAGGAAAGAGGGCAGGACATAGATGGACAGACAGTCAGTTGGGAGAAGTGGGAGTTGGGAGAATAAGGAAGGTCTCTTCTGAGAGCTTCTATCTCCACCAACCCTACCCACACCCTCCTCCACCACCACCACCACAAGCCAGTGAATTAGGAAAAGGTAAAAAGTTGGAGGAGGTGCTGGAGATTTGAAGAGAGACAAGAAAAGGTACAGTGGTTATAGGAAAGTAGAGGATTGAATGGACTGATCAGGACAATGACGAAAGATTGCCAGCAGCTGTATGGGCCCACTGTGTTTATTATTAGTCACGAGTTTAAAATGAGATTTGTCAGTGTGGTTGTGGGGATTTTCTCCAGCCACAAACAGCTGTGGGGGTGCAGGATGTAGAAGAGGAGGGAAACTGGATTTAACCAGGGTTTTATCAAGCGGACATGATGAATGAAAGGAAGGAAAAGGTACTGGAGGGTGAATGAGTGAGCAGTTTTTAATAAGGGACCATAGAATGTAAGCTGAGTCTAGAGGGAACTGAAGATTTTATGGGAGTGAGGGATGGTGAACGGATGGAGCATAGGTCCTAGTGAGGTTGAAGAATTTTTGGAGATGGAGTGTCAAGGAATGGCATGGAAAGAAGAGATCAGTAGGTCTAAGAGTGGATGCATGAAATGACCAAGTCTGGGGTATAACTATGGGGTAAGTGACTGAGGCGAAGCAGAGGTTGAGATCATTAATCATCATTACCTGGGTCTTATGTCCCCAGTAAGTACTTAGAGGAGAGGAACCATATCTTAAAAGTCTGTACCTTTCTCCTCAAGCATCTAGCACAGTGCAATGGGTTTCACAAGGGCTTTGTTATTTTTTATTTATTTATTTATTTATTTATTTGAGACAGAGTCTCCATCTGTCACCCAGGCTGGAGTGCAGTGGTGCAATCTCGGCTCACTGCAAGCTCCGCCTCCTGGGCTCATGCCATTCTCCTGCCTCAGCCTCCCAAGTAGCTGGGACTACAGGCGCCCACCACCACACCTGGCTAATTTTTTTGTATTTTTTTTTTTTTAATAGAGACAGGGTTTCACCGTGTTAACCAGGATGGTCTCGATCTCCTGACCTCGTCATCAGCCTGCCTCAGCCTCCCAAAGTGCTGGGATTACAGGCATGAGCCACCACGCCTGGCCTGGGCTTTGTTCATTTTTATAAGTTGATGTTGAATTAAAAGTTTAACATCAACTTATAAACATTGAGGAATTTTTAAAATTGGGACAATGAGACTCAAATTTTCTACTACAAACTACTATTTTCTGCATCACCCCATCACCCAAATTATTGCCAAGCTTTAGGGATCAACTAAAGGGGATTCCTGGCCTTACAGAGATTAAAGTAATGATTTCAATTATTCAAAGCCAACCACAGAGTTCCATGGCAGGAGGTCATTTGTAACTTGTGAAAGCATGAACCTGAACTTCATGGCTTTAAGCCTTAGCTGGTGAGTAAGACTAGCCACTCAGCTACTTACCCTCTGTATCTCAGTGTGGCCATGTTATTTTACGATTATCAGATCTGCAGACACTCTCTAAAGAGAAGAAAACATTATATGTAAAATTGCCTGAAAATCAAAGTGATACTTTCATTAGGGCATCCATAGAGGCCTCTGCATAGAAACCTCAAAAAAGTAAAAACAACCAAATTTCACATCCGTTTTATTTAAATGGGCTAATTGCTTTAATCTGTATTTCAGCATGTTGCTAAATACTCAGGCCAAAAAGTACCAAGCACTTGGAGGGGGTGGAGGTTGGGGGGAATTATCTTCAGCCCATTAGGGGCAAGCTCAGGGAAACAACAGAAAAAAATCTTTTGGGGTCATGGGCTGGGAGAATGAAAATAAACCAAGGTTTTTAAAATAAATAAATACAATCTTATCAAATAAAAGGTATAGCCATAACTTGCAGGGGAGGAATAATTGGAAGGCTGAGGCTTATAGTAATCAATCAAACCTGATCACACAGCAGCTTTGGCAAGGAAGAGAAACAGGGGCTTTAGTTAATGTCTTGGCAAGAGCCTGCTTCCTTTCTACTTGACCTGGCCAGAGAGACAAGGTGTCCAGAGGGGTCAGACATAATGTTAACTACCACCCCCACCCCCATATGGTCCCTTACAGTCCACAAATCTTGCTGACTGAGTTCTCACAACCATCCTATGCGGTAAGTATTAGTGTCTCATTTTGAGGATGTAAGTGGAGGCTGAGGGACCAGGCAATCTGCTTAAGAACATCCAGCTTTGGCCGGGCGCGGTGGCTCACGCTTGTAATCCCAGCACTTTGGGAGGCCGAGGCGGGCGGATCCCGAGGTCAGGAGATCGAGACCACGGTGAAACCCCATCTCTACTAAAAATACAAAAAAATTAGCCAGGCGTGGTGGCGGGCGCCTGTAGTCCCAGCTACTCGGAGAGGCTGAGGCAGGAGAATGCGTGAACCCGGGAGGCGGAGCTTGCAGTGAGCCGAGATTGCGCCACTGCACTCCAGCCTGGGCGACAGAGCGAGACTCCGTCTCAAAAAAAAAAAAAAAAAAGAACATCCAGCTTGTATATGGCAAAGTAGTGATTCAAACCACATCTTCTGGGTCCGGGCCAAGCTGTTTTCACACTCCAGCCAGCCCTGTGTCTAACCTAAGAAGTATTTGTCCTAGTTTATTTAGGGTGCATTTCAATCAGGATTACCATTTGGGAGGGAAGCACATCCCAGCATGAGTTGCTCAGCCTAGCATTCAAGAGGACTGAGTCTTCCTTCATTATGTCTCAAGCCTGTTTCTTCCCCTTTTTCTTCTCACTGCCCTTCTTTACCTCATGCTGGGATATTTCGTCTAAGCCAAACATTCTGCCACTTCCACTTCTTTCCCCAAAACCAGTTCTTGTATTAATATAGATTAATTTTCCTAAGATACCAGCTTTATTACGGATTTTAAAATGTTTGCTGGCTGCTATTCTCAGGATCAGGTACAAACTCCTTAGCTTGGTATTCAAGTCCTCCACAATATGGTCCCTAGTTATTTTGTAATTTTATATCCCCCTTTCTTCCCTTTGTCACCCCAGAATGAGCATATTTCCCAATCTGAACCCTAGTGTCCTGTGTTCACTCTGAATGCAGCGCCCTCATCTCTTCTACACCTATACATTCTACTTCTCCTCTTTCAAAGCTGAGTTCCATTCTTACCGTCTCATGGCCTTGCCCCAACATTTCAGCATATGTTGATTCTTTCAGGGCTAGTATGTTGTTTATCCCTCCAGGTCAGCTCTCCATCCTCTCCTCCCCTCCACCCAGGAAGCTGAGCAGCATCGACTGGCTCCCTCACTCCCCAAATACTCAACTCTCTCTCTGGTTTTCTTCCACTCAACACCTACCTTTGTAAATAACTTTTTTAAACAATTAAGCTCTCCTCACATTACCCAATCTGAATCTGCCATCTGCTTCCTGCCAAGACTCTGACTGATACCTCTCCATTCCTCTGTATGCTCACAGGCCTTATTTATTGCTCTAAGTCTTCATGTACCATATCAAAGTCTGCTTTGAATTAATAGCTATTTTCCTCTGTGATTACATATTCCCAAACTGACTAAAGTTTCCTGAAGGCAAGGAATATGTATTACACTTTTATGTATGCTTGAATATCTTCCTTACCACCTCCTACGGCAATAATACTTAGCACAATATACTAAGCAGTTAATAAGGACATTATAGGTCAATGTTCAAGGATAATGCTAAGAAGGGGCGGGGGGGAATCAAACTAGAAAAACCTTCAAGTCTTCACCATTTTGTTTATTTCAAAAATGAATAAGGCTTAATTTTCTTATTTATTATTTGTAAAATGGGGATTAGGTACTTGCTCTTTCTACCTCACAGGAATGAAGCAATAATTAAATCATGCAAAGTGTATAAAAGTATTTTGGAAACTATAAAACGTTGTGCTTTATAAATGTAAGTGATTATTACTTTTAGCAAGTTAATAGCTAACCAGCTATAAAGGCTAGTGTTTCAAATGATTGATGAGAAAGGCAAACTTCCAAGGGAATGATTGCATGATATTAGGCCATGAAATTTGAAAAAGTAGTAAGGAAAACACTTGAAAGTTTAAAGAATTTTCAATGAACAAAGCATTTGGACATCTTTTATTATCTTGTGTTCCTATTTTAAAAACATTTAAATTGGTTAGAAAAAGCAGGCCAGTTTAAAGCCTTAACAAACACACACTTGAAAGCATCCAATTACAAGGGAAATAGGTAATTGAGTGGTGGCGGGAATTGATGATTTACTGCACCTTCCTTCTCCACGTAATTGGTTCCAATTTAGTCTTGCTCAAAATTAAGCAAATTCTTTTTTTGTGTTTTTTGTTTGTTTGTTTGAAATGGAGTCTCCCTCTGTCGCCCAGGCTGGAGTGCAGTGGCATGATTTCGGCTCACTGCAAGCTCTGCCTCCCGGGTTCACGCCATTCCCCTGCCTCAGCCCCCCTGAATAGCTGGGACTACAGGAAACCGCCACCACGCCCAGCTAATTTTTCTGTATTTTTAGTAGAGACGGGGTTTCACCGTATTAGCCATGATGGTCTCGATCTCCTGACCTCGTGATCCGTCTGCCTCCCAAAGTGCTGGGATTACAGGTGTGAGCCACCGCACCCGGCCAAGCAAATTCTTATAATAACTCAAAGACATCTCCACTGGCCTCAGTTTACGTACCTCCTGGCTGTTGGAAGACAGCTACGTTGAGTGCTGCCAACTTTAAGGATCTGACAACAAACCTTCTGTACCTTAGAAATGGCTTCTAAAAGACCTGGAAAACAATTTTCCAGGAATTAAGGAAGCAACCAAAGTTATTGTAAAAGGTACACCTATTTTCCACAATACTGATGAAGAATTAAATAATCAGTATAAAATACCTAGCTCAGTGCCTGATGCTGACATCATTCAGTGGGGGTAGCTCCCTTCTCCCTTATATTCAGATGCATATATATCATATATAATTATAATAAACATGCAGAGTTATAAATAAAAATCATACATAGGCTTAATTATAAATATATTGCATATGTTCAATGTATAGCAACATAATACAGATTGTGCTTTTGGAAACTTAACTGAGAACAAAATCTACATGCTTTTAATTATAGTAAATATGCCATGCATTAAGGAAAATTAACATTTCTCAAAATTCATATGCAAGAGAGTTGCTGCCTAAGACAATTTGCTGGAAAACGAATTGTGATCTGTACAGTGTCTTTGTGCTTGTTGTGAATTGCAGATATGGGAGTGTTCTGAGTATTTATTTTATTAACCTGTCCTAGGCATTATAATTACTTGTAAACTCATCTCTGTAGACCTTATAAAGAAGTTTTAAGAAAAAAGATCATTGAATCGGTTGACAAGAAATGAGAATTATAGATAACCAGCTAAAAGGTATCTTTATTTTCTTGTTAACATCTCACAAATAATGGGAAATTGAGGAAGGCATCAAACTAAATCCATCTACAGGCTAGATTTGAGTGAATTAGGGTTTTTCAGGTTTCCTCCATCTCTTCTGCTTTTTCTTCCTGCTTTTCTTACTCCTCTGCTACTTTGTTTCTTAGGCTCTGCTTCCCTGCGTTTGGGGACAGTTGCCATCCAGTAGAGCATGTCTGTTGGGCTGAGCTCTAGCACCAGGTCAGCACCAGCATAGACATGACTGACTTTTGGTTCAGGTGCTGCTCCAGGCTCTGCTCCAAGCAAATGTGGCCAGGTATTTGGTATTATGTAATACCTGTGGCTGAGAAATTCTCAAAGTGGCCTAGAGACATGGTTAGCACCAGTGTAACTCACAGAATATAAGCACTCCAGGAAAATCATCTTTTAAAACAATTATCTTTAATTTTACATTGCAGATGCATATATCTATGGGGTACAAGAGATACTTTGATACAGGCATGCAATGCATAATAATCACGTCAGGGTAAAAATGGGATCACTTCAAGCATATATCATTTGTAATACAAACAATCCGATTATACTCTTTTAGTTACTTTAAATAGAGACGGGGTGTCACTATGTTGCCCAGACTGGTCTCAAACTCCTGAGTTCAAGCAATCCTCCTGCCTTGGTCTCCCAAAGTGCTGGGATTACAGGTGTGAGCCACCGCACCTGGCAATACTCTTTTAGTTACTTTAAAATGTAAAATTAAACTGTTATTGATCGTAGTCACTACGTTGTGCTATCAAATATTAGGTCTTATTCATTCTTTCTAACTATATTTTTGTTTCCACTACCCATTCCGACTTCCCCTTCCCCTCACCCCTCCACTACTCTTCCCAGCCTCTGGTAACCATCATTCTATTCTCTGTTTCCATGAGTTCAATTGTTAAATTTTTAGCTCCCACAAATAAGTGAGAGCACGCAAATTTGTCTTTCTGTGCTTGGCTTATTTTACTTAACATAACGACCACCAATTGCGTCCATATTGTTACACATGACAAGATCTCATTCATTTTTACAGCTGAATAGTACTCCGTTGTTTATAAGTACCACATTTTCTTTATCCATTCATCTGTTGAGGGACACATAGGTTGCTTCCAAATCTTGGCAATTGTGAATAGTGCTGCAATAAACGTAGGAGTGCACATATCCCTTTGATATTAGATTTCCTTTCTTCTGGGTATATACCTATCAGTGGGATTGCTGGATTATATGGTAGCTCTATTTTTAGTTTTTTGAGGAAACTTCAAACTGTTCTCCATACTGGTTGTACTATTTACGTTCCCACCAATTTCTCCAAATCCTCACCAGCATTTATTATTGCTTGTCTTTTGGATAAAAGCCATTTTAACTGAGGTGAGATGATATCTCATTGTAGTTTTGATTTGCATTTCTCTGATAATGATGTTCATATATCTGCTTTCCATTCGTATGTCTTCTTTCGAGAAATGTCTGTTCAGAACTTTGGCTCATTTTTTAACCAGATTGTTAGATTTTTTCCTATAGAGTTGTTTGAGTTCCATATATATCGTGGTTATTAATCCCTTGTCAGATGGGTAGTTTGCAAATATCTTCTCCCCTTCTGTGGGTTGTCTCTTCGCTTTGTTGATTGTGTCCTTTTCTGTGCAGAAGCTTTTTAAATTGATGTGACCCCATTTGTCCATGTTTGCCTTGGTTGCCTGTGCTTGTGGGATATTGCTCAAGAAATCTTTGCCCAGTCCAATATCTCAGAGAGTTTCCCTAATTTTTTCAGTAGTTCCATAGTCTCAGGTCTTAGATTTAAGTCTTTAATCCATTTTTATTTGATTTTTTATATGGAGAGAGGTAGGGGCCTAGTTTCATTCCTTTGTTTATGGATATCCAGTTTTCCCAACCCATTTATTGAAGAGACTGTCCTTTCCTCAATGTATGTTCTTGGACCATTTGTTGAACGCTTTGTTGAAAATGAGGTCACTGTAGGTGTGTGAATTTGTTTCTGGGTTCTCTATTCTGTTTCATTGGTCTATGTGTCTGTTTTTATGCCAGTACCATGTTATTTTGGTTACTATAGCTCTGTAGTATCATTTGAAGTCAGGTAATGTGATTCCTCTAGTTACGTTATTTTTGCTCAGGAAAGCTTGGGCTATTCTGGGTGTTTTGTGGTTCCATATAAATTTTAGGATTGTTTTTTCTATTTCTGTTAAGAATGTCATTGGTATTTTCATAGGGATTTCATTGTATCTGTAGATTGCTTTGGGTAGTATGGACATTTTAACAATATTGATTCTTTCAATTCATGGACATGGAATATCTTTCCATTTCTTTGTGCCCTCTTCAATTGCTTTCATCAATGTTTTCTAGTTTCCATTGTAGAGATCTTTCCAGGAAAATCATTTTGAGGTCACTTCTAAATCTAAGATTCTATGACTACCAATTCAGAATGAGATTCAATTAATATGTGTTGGATGACTATTGCATGCCAGGTGTTCCCACATATACAGTCTCATTTATTTCTTATAAAAATACCACAGTACACTTTTATCATAGCTTATTGACTCATAGATGTCAGTAGTTATAAGCTGAATCATTATTTTATATGCCATTAAGATTGAAAAATATTCCCAATTAAATTTTGACACAATATTCTCTTATCACTTAGTTTTTTGTTGTGTTCATCTCAAAAGAGCTCTCTTAAACTTATGTAAACATAGCTTTTCATTACATATAATTTTGTGTGTACACTGAAGGGAAAATACAGCAAAATAAATTAGTGAAGGTTTTCTGAAAACCTCTTCACTTTCAGAGTCTGACTCTTCTGAATTACTTTTCTGTTGAATTGTCCAAAGATGCCCAGGTTCTTGCACTTGATATTGTCCTCTGGGCCATCAAGTGCATTGGTGATTCTTCTGTTCTTTAAAGAAAATGTGGCATATATACAGCATGGAATACTATGCAGCCATGAAAAAGGATGAGTTCATGTCCTTTGCAGGGACATGGATGACGCTGGGAGATACATTTAATAAATAAAATTCATGCCATGTTCATAGGTGGAATGCTAAATATTAAATATCAATTTTCCTTGAAAAAAAAGAAGGGCTTCACTATATTGTCTCTGATAGTTTCTTTCATGCTGCTTATGCCTATTTTGCAAGTTTTGATGCTAGGACATTGTTTTTATCTTATTGTTGTGGAAAATTGTACACTCAAATTCCTCAAATTCTTCTTAAATGGTCAGAAGAGCTATAGGTCCCGTCATGCCTTCAGGAATAACAATAAGTTCACACCTATGCAAGCAATAACAGCCATGTCACAACTGCCCTGTGACTATCCAAGACAGCAAGATGCTGCTAATTGCAAGATGTTAAAATGCCAAAAGCGTATCTTAGAATCGACAATATAGGTATTATTACCATAGATGAGGCTCAGGGACATTTTACCTGGTTCCCTGTGAAAGCAGTGGGAAGAGAATTAAGTTATTGAGTATCTACTTGTTTAAGTGTCCCAGAAAGTTCATTTGTGTTATATCATTGAATGCTCAAGAAAACACTCTTTGAAATATGTGTTGCTTTACAGATGAGAAAGCTAAGATTAGAAGGTGAAATAATTTGCCTATAATCATAGATCATCAAATGGCAGAGCCAGAATTTAAACCCAGATCTGTCTTGTTCTCAGCTAGACCAGTCCATAAAGGTTGGAGTGGGATTAGAAGACTGGACAAGAAAGACAGCTAAGACTCAGAGAAAGCACTCTTTCACAGACCAGCACACTGCCAGTATTAAGGATACACATGAAGGTGTGGATGAAGTTCCTTGGTGTCTGAGGTTTGGTGGTTAATGGAATCAGCTTCCAGCCCACTGGCTCACTGCTTTTTATACCCTAGGCTAGAAATGGGGTCTCATCAGTTCTCAAAACTCTAGCACCAATCATATGGAGAAGTCACACTACACCAGTTAGTTATATTCTTCTCCATCCTGTTTCTTATCATTTCATCCAGCTTGCTGTAGTTCTAACTATGACCTCCTGACTCAAATGACCTACTACTGAGCATAAAGCTTGTACTTTCTTTTTTGTTGTTTGGTTTTTGTTGGTGTTGGCGTTGCTTTGTTTATTTGGCCCTAAAGTATTAAAAGGATGTCATTTTATAATATGATCCCAAAGAAGTAATTTAAGTGAGCATTTTCTTTTCATTTTATTCAACATATAGACAATAATGAACCAAGAAAATGTCTAGTGTAAACCTGAAAAGAGCACAGCTGTTTTTGAGTGTTATACCTGAGGCTAAGATTTCTGTTGTGGGCAGAAGTGAATGGCTGGACATAAGATTTCATCATTACAGATTACATTGTTGCTCTGAGCTCCTTCAGCTCTTGGCAGGGAGCCCAGGGCTGTGTGTCTAAAATGAAAGGCCAAAGGGCAAGAAGTCAGTCCAAGATGGGGCTAGAGCTCTCCATGAATGGAAGTGTTTGATGAGTGCTCTGACTTCCCTTTTTGACACCCCTGGTCTACATCCTCTGTATTTTGACTCACTCCAGTTTGAAAACCTATTCTTTTGGGATACTTCACACAAAGGAACAACACTTCCCCTCAGTTCAGCAGGCCAAGTTAATGCAACAGCTCCAGACAGAAGGTCTCTGGGACATGGGTGGGAGTTGGGATAAGTCTCCTCGATTTCCCCACAAGACCTTGGTCTTCTGAATGGGAACATCAGAACCCAAAGACTTTCACACAGGCAAACCAAAGTAAGATGGCCAATGTTGTTGGAATGCCATGGTTGATAGTTTGGTCTCTAATGTCGGAGAGCTGGTATTAAACATATCTATAAGGAATGTGGTCTACCTAGCCTTGGTTCAAGGTTCAGTAATGGTGATTCTAGGTACAAGTCAGTAGGAATCGTTGGAGCACATGTGTGTGAGTGTGTGTGTGTGTGAGAGAGGGAGAGAGAGAGAGAATGTGGAGTTCTGACTGAAAAGGTGCAGCACAGGAAGACCATGCCGAGAGGAAAACTAGAAGCTATAATTTGAGGAGGAAAATGTAAGCAGATACAGGTTATTGTGGAGCTTTCATAATCTTACTCCCTCATTCTCTATGTTTTATCTTCATAAACCCTTTTTCCTTTTTCCTCATTGGCCAATTTATTCACTCAATAGATACTCATGGAGTTTCTATGATTCTGCATTCACTTTACTCCGGGAAAATGTTCATTCTCATTCAATTTCCTATGGAAAAGAGAACTATTCTAAATATGCCTCCACATATCCCCTCTGGAGTTCACTATAGACTCTTTACGGCATCGTCTCACTCTTCAAGGCATTTCCTTCTAGAAAGGTTCAATAAACGCTCAAATACCTCCCACAAAGGAAGCCTGAGGCAAGATTTAGACCCACCACCCATCTGGAAGCATGCATTATTATCTCTGTGCTGAAAATTCCAAATGAGGCATAATAGTCTGAGAGATTTGCCAGTTCTAAATGACTGATTTGCCCTTCCACTGGCATCCCATTGTCCTTAAAATCATGGACAGGAAAAAAGGTTTAAAAGAAGGGAGAGAGTAGTGGGTGGAGAAAAGAACAAAAAAGGGAAAGGAAGGGAAAGGATGGAGAGGGAAGAGAAAGAAAGAAAAGAAAATGGCCATTTCACTCTGCTGGTGGGAGGAGAATAATTCACTGAGTTATGAAAGCATCCTAATCCAGGGTCCACTTGCGTGTGTGTATGCACATATGTGTGTGTGAACATGTGTGTGTGAGGACAAAAATGAGTACATGCAGTTTTTGTATTGCTTCAGAAATTTATTAAAATTTATCACATTTGATCCATGACCAAAGTGCTATTTATGTGCATTACAACTAAGGTATGACTACATTTAAATTACCAAATAAGCCCAGCTGAATAATCTCTACAACTGAAAATGAGATGCTCCCTCTTTCTTGGCTCTGACTTAGCATTCCTTGATTGAATTGCTGATAGTTCTGTTTCAATTTAGACCAACTTCTTCTCTTCATCAAGGGTCAATTTTGGCTCAGAGACACCATATATTTTCAACTTCTCTTCAGATTGAATGTTTTGGTGACTATACTAGTACTGATGGTAATTATCAGGCTGAGATAGGGTCCAAAGTCATCCTGTATAATAATTAGCACTCTCTTCTCCAATTTGACTTTCAACCTTAGGATCAGTCAGAGACTCTGCAAAGCTTTGCTGGGACAGATATATCACTGCTCTCTTGATATGGTTTGTCTGTGTCCCCACCCAAATCTCATCTTGAATTCCCATGAGTTGTGTGAGGGACCTGGTGGGAGGTAACTGAATCATGGGGGCAAGTCTTTCCTGTACTGTTCTCATGACAATGAATAAGTCTCACAAGATCTGATGGTTTTATAAAGAGGAGTTCCCCTGCACAAGCTCTCTCTCTTTGCCTGCTGCCATCCATGTAAGACGTGACTTGCTTTTCCTTTTTTTCCACCATGATTGTGAGGCCTCCCAAGCCACATGGAACTGTAAGTCCATTAAACCTCTTTTCCTCTGTAAATTACCCAATCTCGGGTGTGTCTTTATCAGCAGCATAAGAATGGCCTAATACATGTCTCCATAACTATGAGTTGTGGCACCTGTCTCTCTCATTCTGAGTTTTCATAGACTCTTGTGCAAGAAATTCTGCTTGAAATAATTCATTTTTGCATTCTTGATCATTCTATTATATTCATTCAAATTACTAGTTACATGAATATTATCAGTGAGTTACCAGAAGCATTGCAGTTACTTGTGTGCAACTTTATTATACTTCCACAAGTTATAGCACTATGGAGGATAAGAACTTTGCCATTCTATTCATCTTTCTCTGCACTTAGTAGATACTCAGTAAATGTTGCAGAATCTATGAGTAATTGTTATCTCTAAATGATGCTCTTCTAGAATAAATAAGAATTTTCAGGTGTTGACAAATGGTATTCTCTTTGGTATAAACCAGTTCCAAATTGCTGAGTAGTTTGGAATTTGTTTGATGTTGTCAGTTTGGGCACAGCATCATTATTTCCAGCAGTAAGTACCATTTTTAAGTGGTTATCTATCTGCCAAGCACTGTGTTTAACATATAATTTTTTTCTAATCTACTAAATAATCCTGGATATAAATTTTACCATTTTGATTTTAAAGATAAAGAAAGTGAAGCTTAGAAAGGTTAAGTAACCTGACCAAGAATACATACATAAACAGTGAGTAATGTTGCTGAGATTCTTACCACAGCAGGCCTGCATTCATCTACATCATCATACCTCTCATAACCCAACTATAAGGAAAAAAACAGAAAGTCCAAAGATTATTTGAGATGTGTAACTTATGCAGTGGGTAGCTTTTCTGGAAGCAAAACTGTTTTACCTTTATATAGCATTTTAGAATGTATTAAGTACTTACTCATATTATGACTTTATTTGATCTTCACCCAAACCTTATGAGATATTGTTTTTATTTTTATAGTCCAAAGAATTTATAGATAATCTTACTGGATCAGAAAGACTGGAAACCTGTCCCAGGACAGAAGTAGCAAAGCCAGAACTAATCACAGGATTTTTGTGTTTTCTACATGATTCAGCATCCCAAAGATAGCAAGGAATCCTAAAAGACTGAACAGAGAAGCAGTCAGCTGATGGGCTCTAGTCTAACACTGTGGAAACAGAATTGAAAGTCAAATATGTGCCAAAATGTAATGCTGATAGCATGTACATTCAAAGAACATATATAGCAACCACACTTCAGTGCCGATTGGACATGGTTTCCATAGCAATATGATTTATTTCCAGTAGAATTTTTCAACTTAAAATAATAAGCTTCCTCTCATTAAAAGAAATAAATAAAAAGTTCATCAATGTTTGTTTTTCCATTATACACAGATCATAATGCCTGGTTATGGCAAAAAGATAGCAATTCCCACCAGAGAGCAAAAAGGAAGTAAAGCTACCATTGTTGATCTGGAACTAAATGGATTCTTGTCCGTTGTGAGGAGCAGCAGCCTACAAAACACAGTGAATGCCAAACGTGTTGCACCGGGGCTACAGGTCTGGCTCCTTCATGCCTGCACTGTACTATAATGCACAGATGTTTACACTGGTCTTCCTTAAGTAGAAAAAAAATTAAAGAAGAAGATGAACGATTTTCTTCTAGCTTTCTGTAGGGCTAAGGGAACACTTAGGCTTGAATGGGGCAGAGAAGTCAAGAACTAGAAGAAAACAACAATAATAAAAGTTAACACTTTTTGCATTCTTACTTTGTGCTGGACACTATTCTAAGTTTCTCCTATGAATTATCTCAGTTACTGTCCCCAACAGCCCCATGAGGTAGGCATTACTACTCTCCCTGGTTTACAGATGTGAAAACCAATGCGCAAGAAGTATCCTGTCCAAGGGCACACATTTGGGGATTGGCAAAACTAGGATTTAAGCTCTGGAGTTTTGGCCCTCCAACCTGAATTTTTAACTCCTTGCCTACACAGGGAAGGAAATTAAAAAGAGAAAGATTCATGCTCAAGCTTCTACAGTGTCCTATGTGACCAAACTTGAGATGTTAAGCTACAGGTTCGCTGGGATTTCCATCATCCCAGGCTGGCTCTTCATCCACAGACTAGGGTGCTTGGAGAATGAAAAGAGAGTCACAAGAAGCAGAGCCATGAAACTGATAAAGGCATCTGTTTTTCTAATGCTTTTTCATAAATATACTCATTCCTCTAATTTCAAATATACAGCTTTCTCCAAAACTCCCTCTACAGCTCAAAGTCTGCTGAAGCCCAGATTTTGGTGAAGCTGCAATTTGATTAGCTGATAATAATTATTTCAAGTTCAAACCTCTGATTTGAACTTGAAATAATTTGCCATTCAGCAATTGTCATATTTGGAGAAAAAGGGTCTGATCCACATTCCTTTCAGCCAAGGAATGATGATGATATTGTACAATGGCTGCATTCCACACACCAGCTATCTTTGCTGACCTTGCAGTTAAAAATATCTTGATTAAAAACAAGTACTTTGGCAGCTACTTGATGAGATCAAAAACCAGAAAAGTTTTTCTGTGAGCTGGAGTAAGAAGATAAATATTGGGGAAGCAGTTTTGCATAGCGATTAATAATGTCACTTCTTCAGGGGGGTCAAATCTCATTTCTACCATCTACTAGTAACCTTGAACAAGTTATATAACCCCTCTAAGGCTCAGTTTGCTCCTTTATAAAATGGGGCAAATGGTACCACCCTCATAGTGTTGTAGAAATTAAGTGAGATAATAAATATTTAGCAGTTAGAATGGTATCTGGCATACTATAAGCCTCAGCCCTGGCTTCCTTTACCTTTGCATGCCAATGATACTAAACTTTTTGAAGTTGTCCAAACATGACATGTTATATAAGGCATCAGTGCCTTTCTATTCTGCCTGGAAGGCCTATCTCCTATATATTCTCTTGAAAAATACCCTTCATTCTTCAAGTTCAGCTAAGTTACTCATGTCTCACCCAGGCAGTCTTCCATATCTCTTCTATCCTTCCACTGTTTCTAGTAATCCACTTTATAATGCTTATTTAAACTGCAATGATTTGCCAGAATATCCTTCTCTTCATTCAACTTTTGAATGAGGAGTATATATTAATCCTCTGTACCCAGCACAGAGCCTGGCACATGCTGGGCATTCAATAAGTAGTTGTATTTAACAACTACTTATTGTATTCAACAAATACTGAATTTCAGTATGAAATCCAGTCATATTCAACAAATCAAAATGATAAAATCTTCGGGAGGTAGTAACAATCTAATATGATCAATCAGAAGGGCTCTAACCATGAAATCTAAAGTACATTCCCACTTTGGTTTTAACTGAACCCCAAAGCTTTAGAAACTATAGTCCCATTAGACCCAGAAGAGATTATAGATAATTTTGTAATGAGGCCAGCGAAGCAGTTACAATGGCATCTGGCACACTGTAAGCCTCAGCCCCTGCTTCCTTTGCCTTTTGCATACCAATGATACTGAACTTTTTCTCAGCCTGAGAAAGAGGCTGAGATCTTGACCCAACTTCCACCAGAGGAATTCCACAGAATTCAAATTCTTATTTCATGTCCAAATCAGCATATAGTAATTGATTTTTTTGCCATCTAGTAAGTTTTACAAATAATAATGGACCAGGGGACACTGATGTATAAAAATACATTGTCTTAGTCCATTTTGCATTGCTATAAAGGAATGCCTGATACTGGGTAATTTATAAAGAAAACAAAGGCTCATAATTGAGATGATTGGCTCATAATTCTGATGTCTGGAAAAGTTAAAGATCAGGCATCTGATGAGAGCCTTAGGCTGCTTCCACTCATGGCAGAAGGTAAAGGGGAGCCAGCTTGTGCAGACATCACATTCTGAGAGAGGAAGCAAGAGAGAGAGGAGAGGTGCCAGGGTCTTTTTAACAACCAGCTCCCTTGGGAACTAATAGAGAACTTACTCGTCACCCTAACCTCCACCTCCACCCTCAGGGAAGGTGTTAATCTATTCATGAGTGGTCTGACCCCACGACCCAAACTCCTCCCATTAGGCCCCATCTCCAACATTGGGGATCAAATTTCAACATGGGATTTGGAGAGGACAAACATCCAAACTGTAGTACATATCAAGAATAACTAGAGTATTTTTTTTTCACACTAAACTAAGGATCTATGGAAATAGTGGTATCCCTTTTATTGTTCCAAAGGGACATCCAGGTGTTGAGCAGCTTCACTGTAATGGAAACAGAGCTAAGACCTAAGTCTGGAAACTAGCCCATCCACACAGTTCATAGCTCCCCAGGCCTCGACTACTGTAGCAGGGAGGATGAGAGCATATTGAAAAGGACAGAATATTTCCACTTTTCCTGAATGAGATCTGAGAGAATATGCACTAAACAAATACCTTGTAAAGTCACACTGCAGAACACCCCCACCGCACCCCAACCCCATGTAGCCTGTTGACCAGACTATATAAAGCTGTATCAGCTCACAACCAGTGGAGAGAGCCAAAATCATAATACCAGGCAAAGGCCCGAGAGCAGAGGGAAAAGCAAGGCTTTTTCTCAGGCAGCCTCCATGAGAAAAGCCAGATTACACAGGGTGTCTGCAGGCTTGCGGGGGAAGTATGACGTCCCACAAAATTACTTTACAGACTAAAATTGCTTTTGTATACATCCATCTACAATGTCATGGTCAGAAGGAATATATGTGTGTATACACATAAAAACACATACCATATTTTCCTCAAGATACAAGACAATCTGATACTTAAAAAAATCAATGTGATACTTAAAAAAAATCAGTGGGAAGGCAAAAGTGTGTCCAGCTGGAGTCCACAAAGTCCAATTTACATTTCTCATCACTTTTCCATGTGGCTCTTTAGGTTTCCATAGGAGGACAATGGGTATTCCCTACTCTGGTATTTCCTTCCATGTGGTGGGTGGTCAGTGAGAGTGATGCTCTACTGTCTATCTGCTCCTTTAATGGTTCCTGTCCAATAAGAGTGACTGATCTTATTGGTGAGTTTCGGAAAGGAACTAGGCAAAAGTAGCTCAGTCTTTTCTCTCTCCTTCCTCTAGGGAGTTGACTGCTCACAGAAAGCAAGCATTCTGTTCTAATTCTGTGCTGTAAGCTTTGCAATAAGAGGCTCCATATGAGAAGGCTGGTGGTTTTCCAGGTGGGCTTATGACAGGTGGGTCTGTCTGATTCTGGGTGCAGCATTGGAAGTTAATTCTTCCTGCACCTAAATCACATTCACCAACCTAATCTATATCAGCAAAAAAGCTGATGCGTTGGACACCAGCTGCCTGATTGGTTCAATTTTGAACCAATTGGTCCAAAACTAGATAGAAGAAAAGGAGTACATGGGCATACTTCAAAAACATTGTGGGTTCGGTTCCAGATCACCACAACAATGTGAAATCTTTTTTTCTCTCAGCAGTAGATCTCAACAATAGGCTTAAAATATTCAGTAAACTTTGCTACAAACAGATGTGCTGTCATTCAGGCTTTGTTTTCCCATTTATGAAGCACAGGCAGAGTCGGTTTAGCATAAACCTTAAGAGCTTTAGATGTTTGGAATGGTAAAAGGGCATTGGCTTCAACTTAAGGTCACCAGCTGCTTTAGCCCCTAGCAAGAGTCAGCCTGTCCTTTGAAGCTTTGAAGCCAGGCATTGACTTATCTTCTCTAGCTATGAAAGTCTTCTTCCAATAGAAGACTGTTTCATCTCCATTGAAAATCTGTTGTTTTGTGTATCCACCTTGATCAATTATCTTAGGTAGTTCTTCTGGACAACTCACTGCAGCTTCTACATGAGCACTTGCTGCTTCACCTTGCACTTTTATGTTATGGAGATGGCTCCTTTCCTTAAACCTTGTGAACCAACATCTGCTAGCTTTGAACTTTTCTTCTGTAGCTTCCTCACCTCTCTCATCCTTGATAGAATTGAAGAGAGTTAAGGCTTTGCTCTGGATCAAGCTTTGCTTAAGGGAATGCTTACTGGGGAGTTGAACAGAGGAGGCTTCCAGGGGGAATAGTGTGAATGTGTGATCTACTGGGCTTCATGGCTGCAGAGTGACATCACCATGGCTCATGGATAGAGGGGAAGGAACCCAGATGGATGGGCCAAAATGACTCCACCAGGCTGGGTCACAGGGTGACACCTTAGCCTGGGTGCCAGGCTAGATGAAGACTGCATAGACTTCATAGAGACACTCCAGATGCACAGGCTAAGAGGGAAATTTGGAAAGGAAAGGCTCTGACAGAGCAAGCAGATGGCATTGAGAAATCTTCTCAAAAGAGCTATGGCATCATCCTCTGCTTTGGTTTTGCAGATGTGATTACATCAACTCCCAAGGATGAGAGAATTTGCCACAGATCAACCAGCATTTTCAAATAATAAAAATTGTATAGTATGTATCTCACCAGTTTTAAGGTGATGAGTGAGCATGGCAAATTCCAATTTTCATTATGAGAAAGACCAAATAGAATGTATTATTTTTGTATGCATGATTACATGTCTAAAGATTTAGGGTTTTACATAACATGCTATGTTTTTTCCATTTTCAGACACACCCAGATGTTTTTAATCTGTGCAAAATAATGATGGATACATGCTACCTTCTTCAACTAATTTTCAAGATGTATTTATATAAAATAAAAGAGTCTTTTAAAGCACAACTTTTTCAAATGTATTTGTTACTGCACCTTTTGCCCTGGAAAATTATTTTTCTATTTTTATTTTTATTTTTTGAGACAGGGTCTCACTCTGTCACCCAGGTTGGAGTGCAGTGGTGTGATCACAGATCACTGCAGCCTCGACCCCCACAGGCTCAAATGATCCTCCCGCCTCAGGCCCCTGAGTAGCTGGGACTACAGGCATGCACCACCATACCAGCTGATTTTTAAAACTTTTTGTAGAGACACAATCTCACTACATTGCCCAAGCTAGTCTCAAACTTCTGGGCTCAAGCCACCCTCCCACCTCAGCCTCCCAATGTGCTGGGATTACAGGCATACGCCACCACACCCAGTCTTATTATTTTGCTCTTTAGAGTTAAGATACCCAAACTTCAAAAATATTGTTAATTTGGTACAAGTTAAGTCTCAGAAATTTTGGAAACAATCGCCTTCTGTAATATATGTAAAATATTATACACAGTGTCTGGCATACAGTCAGTGCTAAATAAAAGTTTTTCCCTCCCTTCTTCCTCCTCACTTACCTCATTGCCAGGGGCCATTTGGGAAAGAACCCCACCTTCTCATCCTTCCTGCATTGGTGTTCCCATTCCATTCCCATTTCTAATCTCCCTGAAGACACGAAAAATCTTCAAGATATTTCTGCTTAAATTGCACCAGGTGCTGAGACTGCAGAGATGACTCAGTCCTTGCCCAAAGAAGCTGACAGCCTAGAGGGGGAGAAAGGCATGAAAACCTTTAACAAACTCAGTCAGACACTCATCTGTCTGTATCGAATTCTATGGTTTTCTGTTACATTATGCTGTGATCATCTCACCTGGCTAGCTCTGCACTGGTTTTCTTCTTCCTTGGGCCACTGTCTGATGAATGGGGTCAGCCCTTATAAATTAGGCCTGCCTCACACAGCCCTTCAAACTAAACTGCAGAAGAGTAACAGCTACATGGCTAGGCTTAATAGAGTCCTTAAACAGGCTCTAAATGAAGGAGAATCTGTTCTTGAATTGAAGAGGGAGATAGTTTTTAAAGTAAATATTTGTGTAGCAAAGACACCTGCCTACTCACAATTTGGATTTTAGGAAACAATTTTTCTCACTTCCTTTCATTTTTACCCATCAAACCTTCCATTTAATAAGTATGTATGGAGTGCCTGCCTTGGGCCAGGCATTGTATAGGGTTAAGATGAGTTGAACATGGTGCCTACCCTCAAAGAGTTCGTGGCCAAGGAGAGAAGGAAGGCAAGTCAACAGGAAATGAGAGGGGAGTGTGATGAAGGTGATGGCAGAGTCATGGACATGGAGCTTCAGAAATACAGAGGAGATTCACTTCAATCAATTTGGTAACACTTGTTCCTTCACAATGTGTCCCTGGCCAAGTTAATCTCCATTACTGTAAGAGCAGTGATCCTGGCACAGAGAATAAGAAGGTTATTTTTCCTGATTCCAATTTGGCTCCCAGGAAAGTGGAAGTGGCATGTCTTAAAGTTTGCATTTTACTGCTAAAGTAGTTAAGGTTATTAAGATATTGGTCTCAGTCTGACAGTCTTCTGGACTCTGTATTCAACATCCCTGAGAACATCTCAGGATGTGCATCTCAAAAAATGGCAGCAGGACTGTCAATGGCATAGTCAGAGCTCCTCCCAATAAAGTCTGGGTTTAGAACTGGTTTTGTCCACATTGAATGGAAACTTATCCCTTCATATTTCCACTCTTGGTCCATTGGTGTCCCACTAACACTTGGTGTGCATCATCACCTCTGCATTTTGCACCTCCAAGCTGGATTAGATCAAGTAGAATATCTTCATTTCCCTCTAATTCTTTCTCTCTCCCCACACCCCACCTTTTTTTTTTTTTTTTTTTCTTTTTTTGAGGCAGGGTCTCACTCTGTCACCAGGCTGTAGTTCAGTGTCACCATCAAGGCTCACTGCAGCTTTGACCTCCTGGGCTCAGGTGGTCCCCCTAATTCAACCTGTTGAGTAGCTGAGACCACAGGAGCATTCCACCACACCTGGCTAATTTTTGTATTTTTCGTAGAGACGGGGTTTTGCCATGTTGCCTGACCTTCTAATTCTCTTTTTTAAAGGTATGTCCTCTAACTCTTTATTCTCGTATCAAGATGGATGAGCTGAGGGGCCAAGGAGACTCTCTCACCTGATTCCAGTTCAGAGAACTAAGAGATATAGCAGGTCCTTTCTTGGGTTCTACCACTGCTCTTTCTAAAGTAAGAAGCTTTGTAGTGCTAGGGGTAAATATGGGGTTGGAAGAAAAGACCTAGGCCAGGCGCTGTGGCCCATGCCTGTAATCCCAGCACTTTGGGAGGCCAAGGTGGGTGGATCACCTTAGGTAAAAAGTTTGAGACCAGCCTGGCCAACATGGTGAAACCTTGTCTCTACTAAAAATACAAAAAAAAACAAAAAAAATTAGCTGAGCGTGGTGGCACGTGCCTGTAATACCAGCTACTTGAGAGACTGAGACAAGAGAATCGCTTGAACCCGGGAGGCGGAGGTTGCAGTGAGTGATCGTGCCACTGCACTCCAGCCTGGGCAACAGAGCAAGACTCCATATCAAAAAAAAAAGAAAAGAAAAGACCCAGTAAACACCCTGGAACCTGTGGCAGAGTGGAAGATAGGGGAGACCAGAACGTGGAAGTGGGCCTGGCGTGGCAGAGCTAAAAGTTAGGAGGTAGTCTTATCAACCAAGCCAAACTCAGCCTAAGATGGAGAGATTTAAAGTGCTTAAAAATATATTAATTTCTTAAAATATCATTTAAACAGGCCAGGTGCAGTGGCTCATGCCTGTAATCCCAGCACTTTGGGAGGCTGAGGCAGGCGGATCATGAGGTCAGGAGATTGAGGCCATCCTGGCTTATATAGTGAAACCCCCTCTCTAAAAAATACAAAAAATTAGCAGGGCATGGTGTCAGGTGCCTGTAGTCCCAGCTACTCGGGAGGCTGAGGCAGGACAATTGCTTGAACCCGGGAGGCGGAGGTTGCAGTGAGCTGAGATCATGCCACTGCACTCCAGCCTGGGCGACGGAGCAAGATTCTGACTCAAAGAAAAAAAATTTTTAAACATAAATAGAAATCAAGTTTAAAATATTTTATGCTTTGACACTGACAGCTGTTTTAAAAATTGTTTGGCAATTATGAAATTTTTGGTAATGTTTTACAAATTATTGGAGTTGCTGGAAACATCACATAAGGTTTTAAGGGAGAGCTATTTACGAATGTAGGGGCGCTTCAAGCTTCAAGCTTGTCATAAACAGCTCCTCCTTAAAACCTTAGGTGAGAGTAAGAGCTTCTCAAAAACCTTTTTTTTCTTATTGAAAAAAAAAAAAGATTTTACACTACTGTGTGATTCAGAAGTGTTGCTTCTGCTTTTGCCTTGTTAGGGAAAGGGAGAGACGCCCCTCCCAAGAGGGGAGGAGAAAGACGCTGTGTTTTTCTCCCTCTACTCACAGTTCTTCTTCAGTTCAATGAATGACAACAAGACTAAAATAACAGAGCGATGAGAGCAACTATGTATTGCTATAAGAACAACTATCTTACTTCATTGCAGAGTTAAGCTCCTTATAAGCCTAGAGACTTCCATAGCAAATCAAAGAGGGACAAAATTAAGATGTTTGCATGGCTTTTTTTGATATGAACAGACACTTCTCAAAAGAAGACATTTATGTGGCCAAGAAACACATGAATAAAAGCGCATCATCACTGGTCATTAGAGAAATGCAAATCAAAACCACAATGAGGTACCATTTCATGCCAGTTAGAATGGCAATCATTAAAAAGTTAGAAAACAACAGATGCTGGAGAGGATGTGGAGAAATAGGAAAGGTTTTACACTGGTGATGGGGGTGTAAATTAGTTCAACCATTGTGGAAGACAGGGTGGTGATTCCTCAAGGATCCAGAACTACAAATACCATTTGACCCAGCAATCCCATTACTGGGTATATAACCAAAGGATTATAAATCATTCTACTTTAAAGACACATGCACACGTATGTTTATTGCAACACTATTCACAATAGCAAAGACTTGGAACCAACCCAAATGCCCATCAATGACAGACTGGATAAAGAAAATGTGGCACATATACACCATGGAATACTATGCAGCCATAAAAAATGAGTTCATGTCCTTTGCAGGGACATGTATGAAACTGGAAACCATCATTCTCAGCAAACTAACACAAGAATAGAAAACCAAACACCGCATGTTCCCACTCATAAGTGAGAGTTGAATAATGAGAACATATGGGCACAGGGAGGGGAACATCACACGCTGGGGCCTGTTGGTGGGGGGTGGGGACAAGGGGAGGGATAGCATTAGGAGAAATACCTAATGTAGATGACGGGTTGAGGGGTGCAGCAAACCACCATGGCACATGTATACCTATGTAACAAACCTGCATGTTTTGCGCATGTATCCCAGAATTTAAAGTATAACTTAAAAGAAAAAGAACTGAAAGAAAATGTAGAAAAGTACCTTAGCAGTTTCTATCTTGTCCATAAACATATAGAAAATTTTAGGAACCATAACTGATGAGGTTTAATGAATAACATGCTAAAAACATACATAGATGTTTATTTCTGTAAATCTTGCTCTATAAGAGTAGTGTTCTCTAATGTTCTTATATGTATTTTCAAAATGTCATATTTTACAAGATGATAGCTGTGTAGAAAAGCAGGGGTTTTTTTTTTTCAGTTCACTTGCCTGCTATACAGATTCTCTGACCAAAACTAAAGTACCTCAAGTGACCTCAAGTCAGGATATACAAATTGCAGGAACACTCTGTAATGGGTTTGGGATTAGCACATTCTTAAGTAATGAATTTGCAAACTTAAATATAAAATGGCAAAGGGTACTCAGTAAATGCCTATCTGAATAATAATATGTCAAACTTACAGTGATCAAAACATCTTAATGATTGAACTTAAAGCACTGGGGGGAAAAACCATTCTCATTGAGCTCTGAAGGCAGTAAACATGAATAAAAGTCTTGCCAAAAATTATTTTGGAGGCCAAATGGTGGCTTCTATGGTATTAATTGTCAGAGTTGAAATCAAAGTCAAAGCCACCTGTGAGAAAAATGAAATTTCTCAACCCTGAGAATGATAGTGTGATTTTTTTTTCCCCGAGGTATGTGTAGATAATTCAAAACTGTAAGCTGGGTTTACCCTTTGGAATCACATATCTTGAAAGAGGCTAGATCACAAGAAAGGCATTCACTGCTCTCTTCCCTTCATGGGCACTGGCCTTTGGAATCCAGCCACCATGCTGTGAGGGAGCCCAAATAACCCCAGGCAGAGAGACCACATTGGGAGGCCCCATATAGGTGTTCTGTCCAACTAAGCCCAGCAGAAACCCTAATCTTCAGTATCCACTGCCAGGCATGTAGAGCGGAGATACCTCCAGATGACCCCAGCACCAAGCTGTTGAATCTTTACAGCTGAGAAGCCCCAGACGTGTGGAGCAGAAGTAAGCTGTCCTTGCCATGCACTGTCTGAACGACTCACAGGATCTAGGAGTATTAGCAGATGATTGTTCCATCCAGCTTAGCTCTGGGGTGGTTTCTCACGTAGCAATAGTAACTGCAAAAATATCTTTAAGTCTCCCAGTCCAGAGAAGCTCTGTTATAGTATCTTGAGAACAAATCTCCAGTCTTAATTCAGGATAGAAGAGAAGCAAATGCCAGCCATTTGGACTCAGAATCTAACAACTTATTTAATGTACTTTCAGTTATGCTTCTCCTTAATCACACACATACTCCCACTTCCAGAGGTCTTGGTGCTAACAATTCCTAAGCCTTTTGAGGGCTCCGCTAAATTTTTTCTCACCTTCCCCTTATACCAGCTCAGGATTCCAGTTTCTTTGCCTCTAAGGTCATTCCTTTAGTTCCCCAGCTTCCATAATTTTGTTGCTGTAGTCTTCTCTTCCATTTCTTTTTCCTGAGAGTTTATGCTTTAAAAAATCATCATGTTGATGTACTAATTGAATTTGTGGAGGAAATGGGATTAAATGAACATGTTCAATTTACTGTCTCCAATTAGAATTTTACCTAGCACTTGTATATCTTTTCTGGGTGTTATGAGTCTGTTTTCTTTTATTTTTTAATTAAAATCAATTACTCAAGAGCGCTGGATGCAGGAAGGCTTGTGCTTTATTGAAAACAGCAACAGCAACAACAATCTTTACACCCACTATCTTTTTCAAATCTTTTAGTTCTTTGAGATTTGTCCAAACACATGTGAGTCTGAAATCTCCCCCCTTTCTCTAATTCCAAACATCATCAAAGAGCTTTTGTGTATGGTCTGTGTTGCATATTCATAAGAAGTTTTAAAAACAGACTCATTTCTGAAGGAGAAGACAAAGATAGAAAACAATGTAGAGAAAACACCAAGACTGTCAAAGAGCATGCCATAATTGTAAATAATAAGTAGATTGGATGACATATTTACAGATTGAATGAGCTAAGGGCTGAGTAGGTGGTGTAGGCCACGGAGTCAAGAAAGTTAGAGGTTTTTTGCTGTGGTTACAGCTGTTACCACTTAACAGGACCACTGACATGTCCCTTTGCCCCTGCAGACAGGGCCTTGGAGACTGCTGTTTTTGCTGTTGGACTCTTCAGAAATGGGAGACTCTCCCTCTCCTGTTCTCTGTCTTTGCAGAAAAGAAAACACTTCTCCTTGGGGTACAATGTCCCCCAACCTCTCAGCTGAGTCACAGCCTTTCTGTTACTTGCTGCAGGTCTTCCTCATTGTCTCCGCTGGATGGCTGCAAAGGGCTACCCAGAGAAACCATTCTCCATAGTTAACCAGCACCTCCATCCCCTACTTCTAGACCTGCTAGTATTGGACAGCCATTCTGCTATTTCCCTATCACATACTGACTCATTCCAAACTCTAATTCTTCTCTATGTGGGAGCCTCTCTTTCTCATTCTCTTTGGGGAAAAAAAAATTATATATATATGTGTATATATATATATATATATGTATGTATATATATATATGTGTATATATATGTATGTGTGTATATATATGTATGTGTGTGTGTGTATATATATATATATGTGTATATATATACTTTTTTTGTTGTTTTAAAAGGGTCAGGTAGCCTGAAGTAGCTTTGTATGTGATTACCCTAGCCAATGAATGATCAAGCATCATGTAATCATGTGAAAACCATGCCTATTAATTCACAAGTGTTTTCTTTAATAGAGATGAGGTTGGTAGTCCTTAGAAGAATTGTATATGTTCAAGTATTTAGTTTTTTAAAGTGAGCTTGAAATTTCTTTAAGTGTAAACTTAAACTAGTGTCATTTATTTTAAAATAGTATATAAAAGCTTTTTTTTTTTTTTTTTTGAGATGGAGTTTTGCTCTTGTTGCCCAGGCTGGAGTGCAATGGCGCGATCTTGGCTCATCACAACCTCCGTCTCCCAGGTACAAGCGATTCTCCTGTCTCAGCCTCCCAAGTAGCTTGGATTACAGGCATGCGCCACCATGCTCAGCTAATTTCTTTTGTGTTTTGTAGAGACGGGGGTTTCACCATGTTAGTCAGGCTGGTCACGAACTCCTGACCTCAGGTGATCCATCTGCCTCGGCCTCCCAAAGTGCTGGGATTACAGGCATGAACCACCATGGCCGGCCACATTTTTATGTACTAAATAAATAGTATATAAAAGCATTTTTGAAATTATATGCCTCTGACAATTATCTGTGCAAATACTTTCATGCATATTAGGGTATTTATTTGTTTAATCAAGTCTAAATAACTTAAGGCGTATGAAAATAGTTAAAACGCCAAAGAAGAAGTGCTTAAGTGAGAGACAAATGGGCTAATGGACAAAATGAAACTAACACTATGAAAACAAAGAAGGAGACATATCAGAAACCAGAAAGAGTGAAATGCCAAAAGACTAATGAAATAGAAGCTTCTAATGAGATCACTAACAAACTATAGTGAAGGTAAAAGAACGTGATAGGAAATGTGTTGACTTTCTGTAAACTTTCACGTTGGCCTCACATCACACGTCTCTTATTTCATCTTATACAACTGCACGTCTCAGAGGCAGACAAGGCAGTTCTCTATACATTTCACACTTTTACAGTCATCATCAACAAATTAAAGAAGCATACTTATTAAATAGAATATGCTTATACCTTTAAAACCTATTTTTATTCATAGTTATGTGCTAATCTCAATAATTGAAACTCCTGTTATCCCAGCACTTTGGGAGGCCGAGGCGGGTGGATCACTTGAGGCCAGGAGTTTGAGACCAGCCTGGCCAACATAGCAAAACCTCAACTCTACTAAAAAATACAAAAATTAACCAGGCGTGGTGGTGCATGCCTGTAATCCCAGCTACTCAGGAGGCTGAGGCAAGAGAATCACTTGAACCCGGGAGGCAGAGGTTGCAATGACCCAAGATCACACCACTGCACTACAGCCTGGGTGACAGAGTAAGACTCCGTCTCAAAAAAACAAAACAAACAAAAAAAAGAACCCATTTAATATAATAGCTAAGAAAACAGATTGTACATTACGTTTAAATGACAAATATAAGTAAATAATTACAATTTAATGATATTTTTATTAATACATTTAAAATCCTTTGGTTCAGGTTTGTTACCCCAAAGAAAATGTGATAATTTTCAAGTAAACCGTAACAGTTCTTTTTAAATTGTCTCCTAATTCCCATTCCTTCTCTTCAGAGGCAACCACTGTTAGGTACTTAATTCATTATATAATTAGGCGTATGTACTTTCAGTCTTTTTCTACGAATTTTGATATGGATTGGCTATGTCCCCACCCAGATCTCATCTTGAATTGTAGTTCCCATAATCCCTACATGTCGTGGGAGGGACTCAGCGGAAGGTAATTGAATCATGAGTGTGGTTCCCCCATGCTATTCTCGTAATAGTGAATAAGTAAGTTCTCATGAGATCTGATGGTTTTATAACAGGCTTCCACCTTCATTCTCATTCTCTCTCCTGCCACCATGTGAAAAAGGACTTGTTTCTCCTTCCACCATGATTGTAAGTTTCCTGAGGTCTTTCCAGCCACACTGAACTGTGAGTCAACTAATCCTCTTTCCCTTATAAATTACCCAGTCTCGTGCATGTCTTTATTAGCAGAGTGAGAATGCACATTTACACACATATTAGTATATATACACTTGTGGTGGGCAGAATAAAAACCTCCCAAAGATGTCTACATGCTATGCCCTGGAATTGTGAATATATTAGGTTATATAGCACAGAGCAACTAAAGTGGCTAATCAGCTGACTTTAGAGAGAGACGTGATCCTGGATTATCTGTGTGAGCCCAATGCAGTCACGGGAGTTCTTAAATGTGTAAGAGGGAGGCAGGAGAACCAATGTCAGAGTGATGCAATGTGAGAAAGACTTGAATGGCTGTTGCTGGCTTTAAAGATGGAGGAAAGGGCCAGGAGCTAAGGAATACAGACAGCTTCTAGAAGCTGGAAAAGATAAGAAAACAATTTTTCCCCTCCAGCCTCCAGAAAGCAACAAAACCATGCCAGCATTTTAATTTTAGCCTAGTGAGACTTACTTAGGACTTCTGGCCTAAGATACTGACAGTGGGAATTGCTCAATAAATGGCCTACCCAGTTTATCCAACAGTGATGTTCGGAATAAATAAGCTCTATGCAAATACACGGTTTCTAATCAGCTCTTTTCTCCATTTATAATCATGAGCAAATAGACAAAGATCCCCAGATATCTGAAGAAAGCCTTATACATGAAAAATAGAAAACAATGTTTTAAAAAAGCTTGGAGTAGTCAAATCTGTTAGTCTTCTCCTATAGGGCTTCTGGATTTTTGTGAATTGATAACCAAAACCTGCCCTCCTTTTCCATCAAGATGCTAACGTTGTTTTCTATATTTTCTTTCAGTTCTTATAATGTTTTAGGTTTTCATTTTTAGCCCTTGCTTTATAACCCTTTTACCCATAATAAGCCTGGGCTGATGGTCTCAGCCTTCTATAATATATGCAGATTATCAATGCCTTTATATCATGATCTCTCCCATCCTGGGTGGTTCTAGCCCTCAAGGTTTTGTAAGAAAGAGTGAGTTAATAATTACAAAAGTAATTTGTAAAAATAAATTTTAAAAAATTATAAAGCAATACTCAAATATAAAGTTTTAGGATGCTGATGATGATGATTACCAATATTTCCCACTGCTCTATTCTTTGCCAGTTATTTGCAGGTACTTCTTTCTCATCATCTCATCTCTATATTTCTGACTTCCCTTTTGTTTCTGCCTCATCTGTCATGTCCCCAGAATTCCCAATAAGGAATTCTATATCACCTGGGAAGATGGACTCTGCATCACCAGAAACAGTCCTGAGCAGCACAAAAATCTCGGAGCTCTTATAATGTGTCTAGCATCA
Source organism: Hylobates moloch (assembly GCF_009828535.3). Lineage (NCBI taxonomy): Eukaryota > Metazoa > Chordata > Mammalia > Primates > Hylobatidae > Hylobates > Hylobates moloch. Next base: position 81,306,618 of record NW_026652288.1, on the reverse strand, counting down.
CCATTTAGAGAAACCTGGATAAAGGCAATTGCTTCACACAGACACAAGCAAATCATCCTCTGGGCCCCACCTGCTGGGGTTTATTTACCAGGCTGGTATTCCAAACAGAAGCTCCACTCACTTCATCTCTTCTTCAGGCTTCAGAGGGTGCCAGACACAGGTGGCAGACACATACCCTACGCCATGGCTGAAGTCCTGAGTAAGCTTGTTAATCAAAGTTTCTCCAGCTTCATCTAACAACAGGGGTGTGTTGAATAAAACTCCCAGTCAACTGTTGGCTCTGCCTCCTTGAAAGGAAAGCAGTGAGACAGGAAAGGCCTCCAACTGAGATAAAAGCTAAGCTAACAAATGATAGCATTTCTAAAACAAATCACTGGACTTGAATGCCCTGGAATGAAATAGAAGAGGAGGGAGTGTCAGAGAAGAGCACAGGATGAACCCAGCCTTTTGGTCAACAGAAGGCAGGGGGCTGACAGAAGACCTTGATATAAGACGTGGGTCTTTCTGACAGTTTTCCCAAGATGCTGGCCTGCCTGTATTATGCTGCTCTTCCTGTTTGCCCCATACTTCCTGTCTTCTTCAAAAGGTGCATGCTGAAAGGACATATTAGGCTGTCATTCTAGGCTGATAATTATTTTCACTGTTCTGTTTAAGAAAACAGTCTACTGGGGAGAAACACAGAGTTGATCGAGAAGAAATAGCCTCATCGTTTTAGCATGGACAAGGGGTAATGAGAAATGATGATCAAATGTGATGATGGAAAGGTTTGGGTGGTGGAGACAAGATCATGCCCAGGTCTCTTAGGTCACAGTCTTGCTCCTACATCAAGGCGATCTCTGAGTCGCTGTGCTATAAAAGCATAGATAGGCCACTGGAGAGTGCAGAGGGAAACCATCCCAATCTGTGCTTTCTTAGTACCTTCTTTGTGCTAGGCATTATTCTATCTTGGAAAGGGCATAAAGATAAGCAAGACATCCTTGTGCCCCCAGAGGCACATCACTCAGGTAATGGAAAACAGGAACATGTGACTCATTTGAAGAGTGTCAGCAGGATTTGGTGATTGTCTTCAGTAAAACTCTTTTGGTTTCAAGGATGAACTTGACCTAACCTTCACTTGGGGGTGGGTATTACAGGTGCTACATCATGGAAAAACCAAGTATTGCAAAGGGCAGTAATACAGTGGAGTCTCAGAGTCAACTGGAACTGAGAACTTGAATGCTGCCACGAACTCTTTTTTCATCTTAAGCAACTGCATCCTTCTTTCCTCTTTACCTGTTGATTATCCTCTACTTCTCTAGTAAAGCATTTGATAGAATTCAGCTATTAGAGAAATTATTTTTGTCCTTTCTTGATTTCAAGTCTAAAAGTCCTAGGAGGAATCTCATTGATCCATCTTGATTTGTGTTCCATCTCTGATCAATCCACAGAAGTGAAGGAACAGCTCCATGTAAGAGCATAGATGCTCTAGTAGGAACCTCGCAACTACTCTCTTCAACTTGGTAAATCCCTATAAGCTTTGCCTCTCGTAGGCACTTTAAGCCTTCTGATGTTTATCTGTTTTTTCTGCTTTCTCACAAAGTCTTATGTCCATTCAGATTCCCCTTTCTCTTCCCAGCTCTTTCAAAATAATGAGAATTTGAATGATCTGTGTGGTTTGAACCTGCTCTGTGAACACTGGCCATAGGCTCATGATGTCTATCCAGCCCAGGCTCCTGGATGCCAGGCACCCTTGCCTAGGCAGTGGTATTATGATGTCCATCAAATGACCATGGAGTTACCCAGAACACTGTTTGAAATGTGGGTCTGGAGCTCAAAAGAGCATTTGGATTGAAGGCATTGATTTGGGGGAATTGTGTGCCTGGGGATGACAGTGGAAGTTGTGGAAGTGTATACATCATTACCAAAAAAGAAAATGGTGTGTGAGAAAAGAAAAGAGCCAATGAGGACATGGAGTACCCTATATATAGGCAGAGGAGAAGAAGACTTCATGGGAAAGAAAAAAAAGCCAGAAGATGAACAGTAGGAGGGAATTTGATTGACTTAGAGGACTGACTTGTATTATGCTACAGGCAACTCTTAGCTATCCAATGGCCAGAAGTGCTAGACTTCAAAGTCCATGATTTCTCTCCATTTTTCTATTTCTAGTCGTCTATTTCACTTCTTGATAACATTACCATTTCGGGCCGAGAAAGCAGATGAATCAATTTCATTTTGCTTCAAACACTAGGCCTGATATAAAAGAGCTGACTGGATAGGGAAATGGCAAATATGCAAAGTAAAGATTTTTTTATTTTCTTATTTATGGATTTTTATTCATCCCTTCTAACAGGGCATTAAAATTTTATTTCATTTTATAGTTGCTTAGGATTCTAAGAAACAAACTGACTGGCTTCCAAGTTTAGGAGACCAAGGTATATAAGATTGCTTATTATTGCCTAGAAAGGTCTTTCACTATAGGATACCCTTTTTATGTCATCCTGTTGTCCTTTTATTTACACACTTGGCATTTAAACCATGGCAGGAAATGGACAACCCTACTGAGAAAAATATATGTCTATGTTTGTAATAGCATTCATTGCCTAACTGCTTTGGCCAGTTTCCATGCTTGTGAGTATATTAATAGATATATTAACTGTGAAAGGATATAACCATCAATTAACATAGATGTTGGAGGTCATAAATGATTAAGTTCTTTTTTCATTAGTGATGTAAAATATTCCTCAAGGTTTTGAAAATTAAATCTTGTGGGTCAGATTATGGTGATTTGTCAGGCAAAGTGCATGTCCTGTGATGTGTTTTTAATAAACAGCTCATATCAATTTTCTGCAAAAGCTATTCATCATCAGTTTCTGAAATCAGTGGTACAGGAAATTTTCCAGTGCCTTTTAAAAATTCCTTTCTCTTTATACATTGAACAATGAGCCAATTGAATAAAATCAGAAATCCTTCAAAGAAACAACAGCAATAAAGATAAATGGAATTAACAACCATAGAAGTTGTGGCACCATCCTAAAGTATTATACCAGGACAACACTCTATTGGGCACTTCAAATATTTAGTGACAGGGACCATGTTAACTCCTATCACGTTTGCACTGTACTTACTTTGGCACACACTGCCAGCCTCCTACATATTCCCATTCCTATTTAAATCACATTTCCAACATACTTCTTTATATTAGACATTCCCCTCCTGATCCACTGAAAGGCTCCGTTTTAAGTGTGGGGCTTCAGCTGACCAGAGGACTCCAGATGTAGCCCAACTAAAGCAAAGGGCAGCAGCAGGATTCATACTTCCTGTGGTCTAAATGTTGCATTTGTTTTCTGAACAAACTGTTCATTAAAACAGTTGTTTATTGGCTGGGCGCGATGGCTTACGCCTGTAATCCCAGCACTTTGGGATGCGGAGGTGGGCGGATCACGAGGTCAGGAGATCGAAACCATCCTGGCTAACATGGTGAAACCCCATCTCTACTAAAAAGAAATACAAAAAATTAGCTGGGAGTGGTGGCGGGCACCTGTAGTCCCAGCTACTCAGGAGGCTGGGGCAAGAGAATGGCATGAACCCAGGAGGCGGAGCTTCCAGTGAGCCGAGATCATGCCACTGCACTCCAGCCTGGGTGACAGAGCGAGACTCTGTCTCAAAACAAAACAAAACAAAAAAAATAGTTGTTTATTAAAACATATATATTATATATATATATATTTTTGAGATGGAGTCTCTCTCTGTCACACAGGCTGGAGTGCAGTGGCACGATCTCAGCTCACTGCAACCTCCGCCTCCTGGTTTCAAGCAATTCTCCTGCCTCAGCCTCCTGAGTAGCTGGGATTACAGGTGTGCACTACCACACCCGGCTAATTTTTGTAATTTTAGTAGAGACGGGGTCTCACCATGTTGTTCAGGCTGGTCTCGAACTCCTGACCTTGTGATCTGCCCGCCTCGGCCTCCCAAAGTGCTGGGATTACAGGTGTGAGCCACCACGCCCGGCCTATTAAAACATATTTTGTAAAATGGTTGGTATAAACTGTCTATACTGCATTGAGAAAAAATCTTAAAGAACAGGAGTTTCCATGGCTGGGATAAATTTGAAAAAGATATTTTTCTATCTGACAAGTTATGGCCAGAGAGAAAGGGTATGAGTGAAATGCCTTACCACTCCTAAAAATCAAGAGTAAGCAAAAATGGATGAAGAAATAGAACTATGGTGAAGGAATTTGAATGCAGCATGGTATCATGAGTGAGAGATTGGCAGAGATGAGTAGAAGCCAACTCAAGGCCACAAAGAGATGGAGTTGCAGAGCACCTCCTTTTCATAATATCCAGTGCGTGTGTTGGGAGTAGGAAACATGGCCTATAAGGGTAACATGATAAATATTCCCAACTGTATTAGTCAGGGTTCTCCAGAGAAACAGAACCACTAGAGATAGATAATTAGATGACAGAGACAGAGAGAGATGAGAGGGACTCATTATGGAAATTGGCTCGCATGGTTATGCAGGCCAAGAGGTCCCATGATCTGCCTTCTGCAAGCTGCAGAACCAGAAAAGCTGGTGGTATGATTTAGCCCAAGTCTGAAGGCCTGAGAACCAGGAGCACTGATGCCTGAGGACAGGAGAAAACGAAGGTCCCACCTCAAACAGAGGAAATGAATTCACTCTTCCTCTGCCTTTTTATTCTGTTCAGGCCTTCAAACTATTGGATGGCGCCCACTCACATCGGTGAGGGCAGAGCTTCTTTACTTAGTCCACTGATTTGAATGCTAATCTTTTCTGGAAACATCCTCAGAGATACACCCAGAAATATTGTTTTACCTGCCACCTGGGCATCCCTTAACCCAGTCAAGTAGACATATAAAATTAATCTTCACATTGACAAAATCAGCTGAAGCATTTATAAACATCATCTTCATTGATAGTTGCCAAATACCACTATGGTTTTGATGATTTTCACATGAAACCTTTGATCGTAACTGATCCAGTCATTAGTATTATTCACAAATTATCTCTGGCTTTCATTTTCTAGACATTGAACTTCACTTCCCCCTTGGAAGGTAGATTTGGCCGTATGATTAGCTACAGCTAATGTTTGTGAGTGGAAGCCTTACAAGTTGATGTGCAATTTGCTACAGTCCCTTCCCACTGCCAAATGATGGTGAAAACATGTGTCAAGATGATGCCTCTGCCAGCTTGAGTCTTCATACCCTTCTTCTGACTTGCTTTGGACATGTAGTATCATGGAGAACTAGGATTTCAAACTGGGCCATTTTGAGAGTAAAAGGGACAACAGGCACAATTTGAAAATGTATGGTCATCCTAGTGAAACGTGTAATGTTAAGCCACTGAGACCTGGGGGTTGTTTTTTTACTGCAGCATAACCTAGTCAATCTTGATTGATATATCAATGCATGTATAGAAATACTCAATATCCCATTCATAGAAGTGCAACAAGTGATGCATGTTGCACTATAACTGTGTGAGGTTGATAAGAAAATGGATTCTAACATCTAGGCCTAATGTGAGTCAGCTACATGGACATTGACAAGTGAGTAACCTGCTGGGATCAAGAGCTCTTGGCTTCTAAGTGAAGGCTCTTTTTCAGATCTTTCCAAGGGAATGTTACCAAGGAGCTACATTCAGGACAAAAGCTGCTGACATGAGAAAAGGGTTAGTATAGCCCAGAAAGACTAGCCTTGGTCTTGTCTGTATGACCCTATATGCTTAAGAGTATGGCACCAAGTTTTTACCATGGAGGAGCCTGAGCCAACCTACAGAATGTTTGATTTGACCAGCAGAGTATTGTAGACAAAACACGAATTTGCAGCCCTTTCAGTTGAGGAAGCACTCTCAGCTTTGCCACTGCCCTTTGTTTCTTTCTGTCATTTCATCCTGCTCATTTCCACTTCTTCACCTCAGTTGTATTACCTGCCTGGCTTTTGAAGACATTTGAGTTTGGACCTCTGCAGAGAACCATTGTACCTGAGATGGAAATCACAGCAGCCCGCATGGACAGAAACAGGACACTTCACCTCTGCAGTGTTCCTTCCATAACCCCAGTCTAATCATGAGCAAAATAATCAGACAAATCCAGATTAGGAGACATCCTACAGGATACCTGGACAGCATTCCTAAAGCCTGTCAAGGTCATGAAAAACAAGGAAAGACTGAAGACTGTCATAGGCCAGAAGCAAATGGAAAGACATGACAACTAAATGCAATGTAGTGTCCTGGATCAGATACTAGAATAGTAACAGGTCATCAATAGGAACATTGGTGAAGTCTGAAGAATGTCTGGAATTTAGATAACAGTTACGTACCAATAATGGGCTCTTAGTTTTGACAAATGTACCATGGTAATGTAAGATGTTAATAATGGGACAAACTGGGTGAGGGGTATACAGGAACTGTCTTTGCTTATTTGTATGACTTTTCTGTAAATCTAAAATTATTCCAACATAAAAAATTTAAAAATCCTTCTTTGTATAGTGATGAAAATGGAATGAGCCATCCAGAACCCATTTCTTCCCTTCTCTCCACATTCCAGATACTTGAGATGCAGTAATTCTTTGCTCACATGTCTCCAGACCTACACAGGACCCTTCTACATCCCCATCTTCCAAATGGAGACTATGCTACCATTATAAATCTGTCTAGGCCCTTGATGTCCCCAAAAGGAGGCTGTTTACAAGCTCGTGTGGACAGGGCTTGGATAGGTAAGCTAGTGTGCCTATGTGCAGGAGGCTCCTTGTGGGGTCGGATGAAGCCAGGGGATGGGGAAAGAGGGTGGGTGGGCTGCAGTGGGGATCCTTAGCTGTCCCAGGTCATCACATTCTGGGGAGAACTCTGAGAAGTCCAAGAAGGCTGCAGCTGAGCTTGGCCTCTCAGATCTTTACACATACTTATGAAAGTAGGAGGACAGAACATATTAATTCATCAGTCTCTTAGCTTGATGTAAAACTTTTAGGTATCCAGACATATGGTGCATGGGCCTCCTCTGGTATCTGAGTGGGAAGACACACGGGCCAGGTGCTGTGAATCTCTCTCCGCACCTGCTAGAAGTGGTGCTCGGGGCTGTTACCCTTCACCTTGCTTTGCAGTGTGTATTTCTTAGTAGAGGTTGCAGAAGCCCAATCAAACAAGCAGAATATGGCACAGCAGCCTCAGGACAGAATTCACCCTCCCTCTACCCCACACTGCATCCCAGGGCAGGAAATGTTACCCAAGTGGGGATAAAGGATATCACGGCTTTTTGTACAAAAGGTCCACATGTCAAAATACATGTGGTTGGCTTTAAACACAAGGAGAAAGACACAAAAAGATCACAGTTGAAGTCTTATGGGAAAAATGACCAGGACCAATGCTGAAATTTTATCAAGGAGCAGGCATATCTTTGCTCTGCAGGAACTGGGGAAGTGTGTATGTGTGTGTTGAAGGGATGGGGACCAATCTATTCCGAGGTCAGATCTGCTCTGAAAGCCAGGCCACTGTGCCCCACGTTTTCAGAATAAGGCATCAGATCCCACCCAGGGAACGGCATCTGGGGTCATCGTGTGGCCTTCACTGTCACCTGCCTCCTCTAGACTCAGAACATGTTAGAGAGCTCCACAGTGGACACCTTTATATAAACATAAAATATAAAAATACAGAAAGCATATATTTATAAACAATAAATAAATAGGTAGACATAATAAAATTTAAATAACTATGCATAAATAGAATACACATTTTATAAAAAGGAAGCCTGCAGAAGACACACGGCTTTCCTAACACACATACCGCCCAGGCTGGCCAGGCACTTCCAGCTGCCTCCGAAACACTGCCACTAGGGGGAGCGGGGTCCCTGCACTTCCTGTGGTGGTGGTGGTTATTCTCCAAGATGTTTTCAAGGCCCCACTTCATCCTCTTTTTTATTTCTCCCACTGTCCTGCCCACAGAGCCCAGAGCAAGGGGGAAATGGAAACAATCAGAGAAGGCATCTTTTCTCCTAACAGTAGGTTCTCACTCAAGTCTCGCCCACCCCCGGGGATTCTGACTCAGTTGATTTAACTAGGGTATAGTCTGGGCATCAGGAGTTTTGAAGTTCCTTGCATTGTTCCGCTGCTCTAACACACCCACACCTGGGAAGAAGTTTTCTGTTTTAGGCCAACGTTTCCCAAACTGCTATGCCACTGAGACTTCATTCAGGAGAAAGACATCCTTGGGCATCCTTTCAGCAGCACTGGGCAAATCCATGCTATAAGTGTAGACACAATAATGGTGAACTTGGACTTCATGCAGTGTCAATAGTCACATAATACTCTCCCCCACTGCTTGCTATTAGCACCATATTTGGCACAGATAAAAATCAATATAAAAATAGCTTACTGCACGAGGGCTGGAACTTAAATACTTAAACTATTTCGCTATTTTAAAAAACACAGCCTTAGGCAGTAATTTGTTTCAAGACTTTAAAAAGTGCTAAGTAAATATTTTAAATTGTAAAAATATGATACTTATTCTTGATAATTACTAGGCTTTTCATTTGCACAGAGGTCCTTTGCATATGAATCTGAAGGTACCAAGCCTTTTTTTTTTTTTTTTTCCAGAAAAGATGTAAGGAATCTTGAAGGGTAGACTCAGTTCCTTGGAATGCTCTTCACTGATCACTTGATCTGAGGCCAAAGCAGAGAAAGCCCCAAGGGCAGCTCTAGAACCTCTGTGAGAGCCTCAGTCCTAATGCTGACAGCCTGGTAGCACAGACTGCCTGCTAGGCCCATGTCTCCGGCCCCCACTGAACTGTACTTTCCCTCTTTGTTAAAAGAAAGAGAAGTAATCCAGAAAAGAATTTGAAAAAGGAAATGAATTGGAATGTCACTGGTAATAGTCTCTGCCTCTACATGGGGAACAAAAGAGTTCATCTGATAGGTAAAAAAACAAGGGATGGGTCTGGGCACGGTGGTTCATGCCTGTAATCCCAGCACATTGGGAGACCAAGGTGGGAGGATCACTTGAGCTCAGGAGTTGGAAACAAGCCTGGGCAACATAGCAAGTCTTCGTCTCTAAAAATAAAAAACTTAGCTGGGCATGGTGGCGCACTGCACACCTGTGGTTCCTGTCAGGCCTCTGAGCCCAAGTCAAGCCATCGCATCCCCTGTGACTTGCACGTATATGCCCAGATGACCTGAAGTAACTGAAGAATCACAAAAGAAGTGAATATGCCCTGCCCCACCTTAACTGATGACATTCCACCACAGAAGAAGTGAAAATGGCCGGTCCTTGCCTTAAGTGATGACATTACCTTGTGAAAGTCCTTTTCCTGGCTCATCCCGGCTCAAAAATCACCCCCACTGAGCACCTTGTGACCTCCACTCCTGCCTGCCAGAGAACAAACCCCCTTTGACTGTAATTTTCCTTTACCTGCCCAAATCTTATAAAACGGCCCCACCCCTATCTCCCTTCTCTGACTCTCTTTTCGGACTCAGCCCGCCGGCACCCAGGTGTTTAAAAGCTTTATTGCTCACACAAAGCCTGTTTGGTGGTCTCTTCACATGGACCCACATGAAAGTCCCAGCTACTCAGGAGGCTGAAGTGGGAGGATTGCCTGAACCTGGGAGGTTGAGGCTGCAATGAGCTATGATTGTTCCACTGCACTCCAGCCTGGGTGACAGAGTGAGACCCCATTTCAAAAAAAAGGAGGGGAGGTGGCATGGTTTGATGACAAGGAAGAGATTAAGAGTCATTGCAATAATAATATAAGACAATCCAATAGGCTGTTTTTCAATTTACAATGGCATTTGCTCTTTAGCGATTGAGAAACAAAGTCATTTTCCACTTCACTGGTGATAAGTCAATATTTTTATTACAAAGAATGACTGCTTTCTTCTTTTTGCCTAAATGAAATTCTTAATTGATTGGCATTTAACTATGTAAAGCATTCAAACAGAAGTGTTAGGAAGACATCTCTCACTCAGCTCAGAACGATAGATTCTTAAGAATGTATTGCCTCAATGTGGAAGCCATTCTATAGCATGGGCACTTTGCTGCTGCTGTCAGATCCTGTCATTTACCTGTTACAGACAGCCAAAGGAGAGTCCCCAGAAAACTCTGACGTGGGCAAGAGATGATCAGTGTCAAACACTCTAAATAAATCCTCAAAACAACTCTGGAATTTGTCCAAAAACAAAATCTCAGCAAGTTTAGTTTAAAGGTATAATTGGTGGGAACGTATTGTAAGGACAGAAGTATAAAAATGAATCACTAATCATTCAAAAAGAAAAAAAAGTTTAAGACATAGTTGGCTTTCTTAGTCATTCATGAATCAGAAACAGCTTATCTCAGATTTAGAAAGGTGCTCCAGTGAGCTGGGCAGAAGAGGTGAGCTTCATAGGCAGAAAAGACTGATGAAAGCTAAAACGAGGAACAAAAAGCAAACTGGTCATTACAAAGCTGCTTTCCTTATAGAATTAAAACAGTGGGACCTCCTTATCATGCTGGCTCAGACAGACTGGGCCCCTTTTGATTGGCTGATGCGAATCTCCTGTTTTTTGGAAAACTGGCTCATTTTAAACTTTAGTTTGATTATGTAGCACCTAGCACAAGTGACTGCACTCTGCTTTTGTCTTGTTTGTAGGGGCCTGAAGGAGGAGTTACTCCAAAACAATGGCCTCCCATAAATATAACAAAGTTGTAACTATTCCCATTTCACGGATTGACATATCAGGCCAGTAAATAAAGGCAGAGAGAAAAACAAAGGCCAATAAATACTCACAACATTCCTATCATAGGGAAATAGATGGGTTAGGTTTTCAGTAGAGCTTTAATAGATCTATGTTAGTTTGAATTATAACTTCTATGGAGGGCAGTTTGGCACTACCTATCAAAACATAACTGTGCTTACTCCATAACACAACAATTCCACATACTGGGATTTAGCCCACAGATACATGCATACCTACAAGAAGTGCATGTGTATCATATCCATTTTAGCAGTGTTGAAATAGCAAATCTTGGAAGTCTACTATCAATGAGTGCCAATAATAGACTGGTTAAATCACTTTATGGCACATCAATCAATAGAATATTGTGCAGCCATTAAAAATGAGGCCGCTCTTTCTGATGTAGAAAGATCTTTAAGGTATGTTAAATGAAAAAAGAAGATATGGAACAGTGTGAATGTTTGTACAAAGAGTAAGCATATATGAATTTACATATATTTTATATTCATATATAATATATATGAATATTTATAGGCTATCTTCAGAAGGATGCATAAGAACCTAGTAAGAGAGCCTGTCTCCTGTGAGGGAAGCTGAGTGGCTTTGGTGACTAGAAGGAAAGAAACTTTTCACATTGTACCTTATGAATTTTGTACCATGTCCAGACACTATTTAGGAAAACAATTGTTTTTAACAATTTAAAAGAGGCCTATAATCCTCTACTGAGGCCCAAGGAAGTAAAACCACAAGCCCAAGGTCACAAAAGGTGGGAAGAAATGAAACCAGGGACTGGCACTGGATTCGTCTGATTCCCACATCCACACACTTTCCTCAGCACCACGCAGCTGTTCGTCCAGTTCTCCTCTGCATCACAGCCAATGATGAGATCCTAAGGCTGAAACAGAGTCCTCACCATCTAAAGGGGCCCATTTCCCACCTTCAGCAGGAATGTTTTGAACTTAACCTGAAAGAGACCTGCCTCTTACTAAAAGAAAACCAGGAAGGAGATTATCTTAGTTTTCCTGTTTCGGTATCTTACAAATAATTTTATTTAGCAAAGCTTATTTTCAACATTTTGTAGCAAACCGAGCTCCTGAATAATTTACAAAATAAAAATTTCATAAACCTATACTGTGACTTCAAGTTAGCACCTTGAAATACTGATTCATTCATTTCAAGAGCATTTATTGGGCTTGGAGGCCTGCTGGGAGATGAGTTGAACATGAAGGAATCTACGATACGAGGGAAAATGTGATGCCAACTATAAGCAAGACAGGTGGGAGGCTCCTGCAGAGCCCAGGTCACACGCCACAGGTCCACAGGGCCCAGCCGGCACCATGGGTGAGCAGCAGGGCCCCTGGGGGCATGGGAAGCTCAGGCCCTGTCTCAAGGGTCAGCCACTGCTCCCCTCTCCTCTATCGATGTCTCATGGGAATGAGGGCTCCATGTTGTTTATCTTTCTATTTCATGTGGAATCTCTTAACTTTTATGTAGTGGCTTATATATTTTAAAAGCCACCAGGCATCTCAGATAAAATGTGTCTGTGGGTAAGTTTGAAAGCCTTGCTCTAGTGTTTTCATGCACTTCCTACAATTCACCCATGGACAAAGAGGCAGTTCAATGTTTGGGTTAAAATCAAAAGCCCTTTTCTCAGTCTGGGTGTAGAGAAAACTCCCAGTGTGGTAGCCTTGTTCTCTTGGCCCTGATTTCCCCTTACCCCATCACCATTTCCTTAGAATGTCCTTGCAGACAAATTTTCAACTCTGAATTTCCAGAGCAAATTTTCCCAAAGGGTTTTCTGCAGCCCACCTCTCACAGACATGTCTTATCTTTAAGAGCTGCTCATGGGGTAACTAGTTATTCCCGTAATAATGGTGATGTCTTGGATGTGATACATTGCTGTCTTGCCAACTGCTCACACCTAGTGAAAAAACAGTAGTGAAAGCCATCTTTGTCCCCAGGCATCTTCATTATTGACTTTAATGCAGGGCTTCCCTCGCTTAGAATTGCCATGGCATCGGAAGGGTCAGGAGAAGGGACAAAGCTCTGGAATTTTGAGAATTTTCTAAAGAGAATTGAATATGAGGGCAGACTAGTCTTATAGCCAAGAAACTTGGGTTTCAGCCCTTGTTCTGCTGCTGTGTGACCCTGGCAAGTCATTGTTACCAGTTAAATATCCATTTGCTCCTCGATATAGTGCAGACTCTGATGAGAATATCCCTAATGTCCCTTCTGGCCCTTGTCGAGATTCTCTGATCCTGATCTGAGTAGACATAGCGGATATAGAGAAAGCTACTCTCAGTAAGAACTCGGTGGATCGACACATGGCTGATTTAAATAATAACTGCAGAACAGGAAGATAAGGGGAGAGGGGCATCCTCCAAAGGTGTGATATTTTTATTGAGCCATCAATGAATGATACACAGATTTTGTCAAAGTAAGTTTTTGCCTTCAAATGCTTGAATCAGCATGAGGCCATGCAGCATAGGACCAGGTGAAATGAACCACTGGGTTTTCCCTTTCCCTTTCCTCTGAGCCCAGCTGGCAATGCCAAGTGATAGGTGCTCTGATGGGAAAGGACAAGAGGCCACAGGAACATGGATGGCAGGATCTAAACTACGGTCTAGAGGAGTCCAGGAAGTCTTCCAGGATGAAATTACCTGAAATTTTATGTAGAGGCCTGAAATCTGAGTAAGAGTTAGCCAGGCAAACAGAAAAAGGAAACACATTCTAATCAATGAGAACAGGGAAGGTAAGGGCCAGAGTTGTAAGAGAGTCACCACATTAGAAAAGCTGATTGAAATTCAGTATGGCTGGAGCATGGAGTGCAAGAAACTGAGGCAAGATGAGAGAGAATGTGTCTGGAGATGAGCAGATGCCAGATCATGAAAACATGTCAAGCCATGACTCTATGCCCTTTTCCTTAGTCCATTCATTTATTCATGTATCTATGCACCCCACGCATCTAGTCATCCACCCATCCATCTATCATCTGTCACCCATCCAACAAAATATATAGTGGTTCTCAAGCTTGGCTGTTTATTAGGGTTACATGAAGAACCTCAATACCTCAACCCCAGGCTGTATCCCAGACCAGTTAAATAAGAATCTCTAGGGGTGAAACCCAGGCATCAGTATTTTTCAAATCTCCCCCAGAAATTCTAATATGTAGCCAATAATGTGTTACCTTATACGCTTTCAGGTTAGCCTTGGTCTTGCAAGTAACTGCTCTACTTTCCCCTTATTGCTCTGCATCTTGGCTTCTCAATCCCAGGCCCATGAGTTTTATAGAATTGGCCATTCAATGTAGGCCACCAGTGGTTTATAGGACACCATTGTGTAAATCAGAACAGGCACTCCTTCCTCAAGACACATTGCTTCATTCTGTTTGAAATTGTCTTCACATTGGATATTGATTATACTAGAACAAATCTGCCCATCTGTCATAAAACTGTTGTATTCAACATACAAATCAATAATGTCTGCAGTACAAATAGAGACTCCTTGCAGTTGCAGCCTGATACAGTGCACAACCTGTATGTACAACCATAGATAATAACCCTCTTTTAGTCAAGGGAAGTATGTGATTTCAACCCCCCAAGTATTTTGTTCATCCTCAGCAACTTATTCTTTGGCTCCTTTACAGTCAGGATGATCTATAAATAAGGAGAATGCATGTCCAATCAAATGACTATTCTTGGTGCTCAGAAAGATTTTTGTGTTATTGATTAGTGACTTTATTTAAATAAGAAGTCCTGTCAAAGGCATAAAAATTAACTCACAGGGTGGAGCAAAGATGGCCAAATAGGAACAGCTCCGGTCTACAGCTCCCAGCCTGAGTGACACAGAAGACGGGTGATTTCTGCATTTCTGTTTGAGGTACCGGTTACATCTCACTAGGGAGTGCCAAACAGTGGGTGCAGGACAGTCGGTGAAGCGCACTGTGAGCGAGCCGAAGCAGGGCGAGGCATTGCCTCACTCCGGAAGTGCAAGCGGTCAGCGAGTTCCCTTTCTTAGTCAAAGAAAGGGGTAACAGACGGCACCTGGAATATCGGGTCAGTCCCACCCTAATACTGCACTTTTCCAACAGGCCTGGAAAACGGCACACTAGGAGATTGTGTCCCGCACCTGGTTCGGAGGGTCCTATGCCCACGGAGTCTCGCTGATTGCTAGCACAGCAGTCTGAGAACAAGCTGCAAGGCAGCAGCGAGGCTGGGGGAGGGGCGCCGGCCATTGCCCAGGCTTGCTTAGGTAAACAAAGCAGCCAGGAACCTCGAACTGGGTGGAGCCCACCACAGCTCAAGGAGGCCTGCCTGCCTCTGTAGGCTCCACCTCTGGGGGCAGGGCACAGACAAACAAAAAGTCAGCAGGAACCTCCACAGACTTAAATGTCCCTGTCTGACTGACAGCTTTGAAGAGAGTAGTGGTTCTCCCAGCACGCAGCTGGAGATCTGAGAACAGACAGACTGCCTCCTAAAGTGGGTCCCTCACCCCCAAGCAGCCTAACTGGGAGGCACCCCCACAGTAGGGACAGACTGACACCTCACTCGGCCGGGTACTCCTCTGAGACAAAACTTCCAGAGGAACTATCAGACAACTGAATTTGTGGTCTCACAAAAATCTGCTGTTCTGCAGCCACCGCTGCTGACACCCAGCCAAACAGGGTCTGGAGTGGACCTCTAGTAAACTCCAACAGACCTGCAGCTGAGGGTCCTGTCTGGTAGAAGGAAAACTAACAAACAGAAAGGACATCCACACCAAAAACCCATCTGTACATCACCATCATCAAAGACCAAAAGTAGATAAAATCACAAAGATGGGGAAAAAACAGAGCAGAAAAACTGGAAATTCTAAAAAGCAGAGCACCTCTCCTCCTCCAAAGGAACACAGTTCCTCACCAGCAACGGAACAAAGCTGGACGGAGGATGACTTTGACAAATTGAGAGAAGAAGGCTTCAGACGATCAAACTACTCCGAGCTATGGGAGGAAATTCAAAACAATAGCAAAGAAGTTAAAAACTTTGAAAAAAAATTAGAAGAATGGATAACTAGAATAACCAATGGAGAGAAGGGCTTAAAGGAGCTCATGGAGCTGAAAGCCAAGTTTCGAGAACTACGCGAAGATTGAAGAAGCCTCGGTAGCAGATGCAATCAACTGGAAGAAAGGGTATCGCTGATGGAAGATGAAATGAATGAAATGAAGTGAGAAGGGAAGTTTAGAGAAAAAAGAATAAAAAGAAATGAACAAAGCCTCCAAGAAATTTGGGACTCTGTGAAAAGACCAAACCTTCATCTGATTGGTGTACCTGAAAATGACGGGGAGAATGGAACCAAGCTGGAAAACATTCTGCAAGATATTATCCAGGAGAACTTCCCCAATCTAGCAAGGCAGGCCAACATTCAGATTCAGGAAATACAGAGAATGCCACAAAGATACTCCTCGAGAAGAGCAACTCCAAGACACATAATTGTCAGATTCACCAAAGTTGAAATGAAGGAAAAAATGTTAAGGGCAGCCAGAGAGAAAGGTCGGGTTACCCACAAAGGGAAGCCCATCAGACTAACAGCTGATCTCTCGGCAGATACTCTACAAGCCAGAATAGAGTGGGGGCCGATATTCAACATTCTTAAAGAAAAGAATTTTCAACCCAGAATTTCATATCCAGCCAAACTAAGCTTCATAAGTGAAGGAGAAATAAAATACTTTACAGACAAGCAAACGCTGAGTGATTTTGTCACCACCAGGCCTGCCCTAAAAGAGCTCCTGAAGGAAGCACTAAACATGGAAAGGAACAACCGGTACCAGCCACTGCAAAAACATGCCAAATTGTAAAGACCATCGAGACTAGGAAGAAACTGCATCAACTAACAAGCAAAATAACCAACTAACATCATAATGACAGGATCAGATTCACACATAACAATATTAACGTTAAATGTAAATGGGCTAAATGCTCCAATTAAAAGACACAGTCTGGCAAACTGGATAAGGAGTCAGGACCCATCAGTGTGCTGTATTCAGGAAACCCATCTCACATGCAGAGACACACATAGACTCAAAATAAAGGGATGGAGGAAGATCTATCAAGCAAATAGAAAACAAAAAAAGGCAGGGGTTGCAATCCTAGTCTCTGATAAAATAGACTTTAAACCAAGAAAGATCAAAAGAGACAAAGAAGGCCGTTACATAACGGTAAAGGGATCAATTCAACAAGAAGAGCTAACTATCCTAAATATATACGCACCAACACAGGAGCATCCAGATACATAAAGCAAGTCCTGAGTGACCTACAAAGGGACTTAAACTCCCACACAATAATAATGGGAGACTTTAGCACCCCACTGTCAACATTAGACACATCAACGAGACAGAAAGTTAACAAGGATATCCAGGAATTGAACTCAGCTCTGCACAAAGTGGACCTAATAGACATCTACAGAACTCTCCACCCCAAATCAACAGAATATACATTTTTTTCAGCACCACACCACACCTATTCCAAAATTGACCACATAGTTGGAAGTAAAGCTCTCCTCAGCAAATGTAAAACAACAGAAATTATAACAAACTGTCTCTCAGACCACAGTGCAATCAAACTAGAACTCAGGATTAAGAAACTCACCCAAAACTGCTCAACTACATGGAAACTGAACAACCTGCTCCTGAATGACTATTGGGTACATAATGAAATGAAGGCAGAAATAAAGATGTTCTTTGAAACCAAC